>NC_039367.1:63384367-63733369 GCF_003573695.1 Papaver somniferum
GATATCACGATACAGGGGCACGACAACAATCATCTGCTCATCAGTATATGAGCCGAACTCCTCAGAGTGCAATGCGCCAAGTGAATCACAAATAGGGCCCGATATGGTAAAGGAAGTCTGAACACCCGAGGGAGACCCAACATCCTTCTGGGGCAACTTTTGGAGTGATGTTTGGGTCGGCCCCTGATCACCATACTGCACGACATGAGTCACAACAGCAGTCTCCACATAAACCTCTGCTTCCTTCTGGCCACCAGCATCCTCATCAAACAGCTGATCGTCCCTGAGTATATCGTCCTCATCATCTTGATCGGGGATATCGATCACAACGTCCGATCTTTTCAACACCACGCCCTTTGCTGCCACCTTCCCCCGAGGAGGATTACGCCTTGGAACCAAACTTTCACTACCACGAGTATCGGACCCTCCAACATCTTCATCCTCGCTCCTAGGGAATTTCTGCACAAGGTTCAGCGCCAAAACACGTGAAGGCAAAAAACAGGGGCAACTACATGTACTTAGAATAAAAGCTATATGTTTGTCACCTTCCCCTGATCCTCCTCGACCCTTGTGCCAGCACTCCTCTTCTTGGAAATAGAAGCCGATTTGGTAGACTCGCCCTGAGGCTTAACCTACGACAAGAAAGTAATCAGTACCCCAAGCCGATACAACAAGAATCAAAGAAAGTGTAAATAAAGCAACATACTCTATCATCGTTAATCACCCATAATGGATAAGGCTCCGTAGGAAATTGAGGAGGAGGGAAGCTACCATGCAAAATTTGTTCGCGAACAAGTAGTGGAAACCGGTCCCAGTATGGGTCATTGGTGTGGCGAGCACGCTTGTTGGAGCCTTTACCAAGGGGATCAGCATCTAGCATCAATCGTTCAACACCCTCAGGTATAGACTTCAGACGATGAGGGATAGCAGCAAAACCAGCAAGTCGCCATTGGTAGTTGTCCCGCTCCGATAGTTCACGACGAAATTGGCAGAAGTATAATTAGGAGCATCTTCAGGCTTATAGGTCGACCAATCGGCCGTAGATCCATGACCCTCTCCTCGGTCCCTCTACTCATTCATCAGGCGGAAAGTGTTTCCATTCCACTGGGTCAAGGCCCGAAGCGGACGAAGCTGTGACAACACCTCGTAGTAGAAAGGTCTAACAGGGTTGTATAAAGGAAAGCGAAGACCAAGTTCTAATTGCCCACGAGTAACGATGACTGCCTCGGATGACTGCTCATACCTATCGACATCGGACTTCTTCAACACACCCGTTTGGCCCGAGACTAGGGTCACTTCATAGTTTTGAAGACCAAATTCTTCCTTCAACTGTTGAATGAACTCATCATCAGACAAGTCTTTGGAGATCCTCTTATCATCCCTACATGAAAAGGAAGGAGAATCATCAGAGAAAAGGGAATTTATAGCACGATAATCGTGATGGGAAGGACTCTCAAGCCAAAACAAGGAATCAAGAGAAATAACATCGCCCTCGGAGAAGGTATCACTCACGCACCTTTTTTCAGTCATTGACGGAGAAGAAGTAGCCATGGAAGAAAGCGAACGGAGAGATATGAACTTTGATGGAGAGAGAACAACTTGTAATCAAAGAAAAGAAATAATAACATTCATCCTTTCATCTCGTGGACATAGGTAATCATATCGAACCACGTATATCCTTGTTTCTGTGTCTGCTTGTGTACCTTTACTTCGTGTTAAACCATCTTCTACTTCGTTGGATGTAGTGTGTGGTTTTATGCCACTACATATGGACAAGGTCAGACATGATTTGCGCCATTTTCTCTGCAAAATCTAAACGACAATGAATTTAAGTGTAATATTTTGATGATATGTTCCTTCTATAAGACTGTACATTCCTACAAAAAAATGAGCGCAATTTGAGATAACAAACCTTACATCTACATATCTTAATTTTAACCGTTAACTTTGAACGACTGATATTCAAAGGGGTAGATGGTCGTTTTATACATCTCGAATTGTGTTCATTTTTTGTAGGAATGTAGAGTCTTATAAGAGGAACATGCCATCAAAATATTACACTTAAATTCATTGTTGTTTGGGTTTTGCGGAGAAAATAACACAAATCTTGTCTGACCTTGTCCATCTAAGAGTGTACATGGATCATACCTCCTTTTGTTAATATTTATTTATGTTGATTTGACTTGGTTTCCGGTTCAAAGTGGTTTAATATTTATTTCTACTCATTTAGTTTGGCCCCTGATTCAAAATGGTCAAACTCATTGATGAAAAATTGAATTTGTATGAGTCATTGTTATTTCGATTCATAGAGGTGATTCAATTTGAAATTAGTTGAACTGACCCATCTAAAAAGAGCGTAGTGAGAGAGGCCATTCACAAGGGGGTTCCTCATTTGTATGGAAATCGCATGTCAATTTACACGCAACTAACTGGTTCGGCTAAGAAAATCACTTTAGTCTTATGGCCATTCTATCTAGCATCTAGACCGGAAGGCCACGTCATCTAGAATAACCCCCTAAGTCTTATGACACTTATAATATAGCATCTAGATGCGCTGAATGGAACAGCGTAACCATCTCAGTCGTCGGATCAAAAAATTAATCAATCTCGCTAAACCATTCCGCGAAAAGTAGAATTTTGGTTGCGCTGAATGAAACAACACAACTATCTCGCTACTAGTTCACATGCGACTATATCTGGAAAGAAAAGTAGTGTTGAAGAATAGACAACGCTTTGAGAAAAATTGAAACGTTTTTTTGTCTAATCTAGAAGCCAAATCTAACCCATAAGACTTAGGCTTAGCACTAAAGTATTTATCGGCGAGAACTTCTCAACATTAAATGGTTCAATGGTATGTCTCAGTTCCTCATGGATAAACGTTATACCAAGTAAATGTCTTTATTTTCTACACTCTTTCCTCACTCAATCAAAGCGGCTATGTTTTCCAAAAAAATTAGTCGTTGAGATTTTCTCCATATATACTCGTATCCTTTGTTCATCATCTACACACTAAAGGTTATTACACTCAATAATATGGTCCAGTTGTACTCAATTACGAAAGACAACAATTTAGCATATAGTTTTGCATAATTATGGATCTTTGATAAATAGAAGAACTTGGAATCATATAGGGGATGGTCTTGACTGAAATTTATACCAGGCTTACGGTTAGAATTTGATTAGGCATAAAGTATTGGTACAATTATAATAATCTATGAAAAGAAAAAAAATAGCTTTTTTTTCTTTTATGTGTTTGTGGAGAAGGACACAGCGATGATTGAACTCCTCCAATGGAATAGAACACTCCTCCAAAGAAATTATTGAACGCCTTCAACACAACTGGTAATACTAGAAACAACTACAAGATGCTCAGATTGTGTCTCTTTGAGTACGATAATGACAAGGACACAACGATGATTGAACTCCTCCAAAGGAATAGAACATTTTGAAAAAAAACGAGATATTATAACTCGTTTAGTGTGGTAGTGTGGTTTTATTTGACAAAGAATTGAAAGTTATATGAAATTAAAAGTATTAATCACTACACCAAATTCAGCGTTTAGTAGAGACTATTTTCATTGTTGAACGGGCTTGGAACGACACCTTGATCGTTACAAAACACCATGTTGTAGATTTTTGCAACAACTTTAGTGTCATTGTTAAACTTAATCAACAACGACTCCTAGTAATAAAAACGAGTCGCTGCTAAAAAAATATTCTTTTGTTGCTAATTTCAGTTGGGATAAACCTCCCCGAACTGGATATAATTCCACAGAGGGATGTTCAAAAAATACTCCACCAAATTTTTGTTCGGAAACCTGTATGGAAAAACTTGTCCCAATTAGTAATAGAGACCAACAGAAATGCCTGATATTGAAACAAGTTTTACTTGGACGATCTCAAAAATTAATATCGAAGTATTAACCTAGTATGTACTGGAACTGTTGTGAGACCTGGATTCCAACAAGAACAAGTCATGTAATCTTTCTTTCAAGATACGATTTCTTAAGAAAAAAAACTAACAGGTTCTACACGACCTTTTAGGCTTAAAAACTGTCTAGGTTGATTAATATAATACGGAAAAGAAATAATAGAAGACACCAAAAATTTATTCAACAAGGAAAACTGCAAGGTGCGGAAAACCCCTGGGACCTAGTTCAGAATTTGAACACCCAATTATATTAATATACGACAAACACTAGCCTATTATCAGAGTTCGGTCTAGAATGTAATTGATGCCCAGTCGACCCTACTAGTAATTCATCTTTACTTGTGCTCATTTAGTCTCTTGGATCTCAGAAGACCCTACACAACACGATTCCTCTAGTTGTCGTCCTTTACATACCTAAAAGTTGTTTCGGACTAAGTGAATATTTTTTGGCTATTCTGCCTTTAATAGAAATCCTATTTGATTTCCCTCAAGAAAGGTATTGAATCAAGGTATGAAAATCTATATGCTTATGAGGGATCTTCAATGAGAAGAAGATATCAAGCAAACTCAATAATTAGGATAACTTACTCTCTTCAGAATTTGTATGCGTAATTAATTCTACCTCACAGGAACAATCTATACAAATCAAAACCATGGTGATTTAGATATCTATCTTATGAAATCACAAAGTTCTAAGATGAAGCATGCGTTGTGGTTTCTATTTATATTTAGCCAATATTGTTTTTCGATATCCTGTATTAATAGGTTATATATTTATTGAGAGAAGATCTTTTGGCTTAAATTCATGACTTAACTTTATTTATTTTTTCACCATCAAATGTAAGTGGATAGCTGATGAAGATCAAGATGAGATTTTTAAAAACATGATAAGCATTATCAACCACCACACTTGATAGTGGAGAAAATTAAGTTGAAAAGTTTAAATCAAGGAATTTGTTCGATAATTTAAATAGTTCCAACATAATACAAACATGAGGTCTAGAATTTAGTATTTAAATATGTCAGTTTAAGCACAAAAATTTTGTTAGAGGGAGGATCCATGGACACTCTTAGATGGACAAGGTCAGACATGATTTGCGCCATTTTCTCTGCAAAATCCAAACGACAATGAATTTAAGTGTAATATTTTGATGACATGTTCCTTTTATAAGACTCTACATTCCTACAAAAAAATGAGCGCAATTTGAGATATCAAACCTTACATCTACAAATCTTAATTTTAACCGTTAACTTTGAACGGCTGATATTCAAAGGGGTAGATGGTCGTTTTATACATCTCGAATTGTGTTCATTTTTTGTAGGAATGTAGAGTCTTATAAGAGGAACATGCCATCAAAATATTACACTTAAATTCATTGTTGTTTGGGTTTTGCGGAGAAAATAGCACAAATCTTGTCTGACCTTGTCCATCTAAGAGTGTACATGGATCATACCTCTTTTTGTTAATATTTATTTATGTTGATTTGACTTGGTTCCCGGTTCAAAATGGCTTAACATTTATTTCTACTCATTTAATTTGGCCCCTGATTCAAAATGGTCAAACTCATTGATGAAAAATTGAATTTGTATGAGTCATTGTTATTTCGATTCATAGAGGTGATTCAATTTGAAATTATTTGAAGTGACCCATCTAAAAAGAGCGTAGTGAGAGAGGCCATTCACAAGGGGGTTCCACATTTGTATGGAAATCACATGTCAATTCACACGCAACTAACTGGTTCGGCTAAGAAAATCACTTTAGTCTTATGGCCATTCAATCTAGCATCTAGACCGGAAGGCCACGTCAGTTAGAATAACCCCATAAGTCTTATGACACTTATAATCTAGCATCTAGATGCGCTGAATGGAACAGCGTAACCATCTCAGCCGTCGGATCAAAAAATTAATCAATCTCGCTAAACCATTTCGCGAAAAGTAGAATTTTGATTGTGCTGAATGAAACACCACAATTATATCGCTACTAGTTCACATGCGAGCTATATCTGGAAAGAAAAGTAGTGTTGAAGAATAGACAACACTTTGAGAAGAAACTGAAACGTTTTTTTGTCTAATCTAGAAGCCAAATCTAACCCATAAGACTTAGCCTTAGCACTAAAGTATTTATCAGCGAGCACTTCTCAACGTTAAATGGTCCAATGGTATGTATCAGCTCCTCATGGATAAACGTTATACCAAGTAAATGTCTTTATTTTCTCATACTCTTTCCTCACTCAATCTAAGCGGCTATGTTTTCCAAAAAAATAGTCGTTGATATTTTCTCCATATATACTCGTATCCTTTGTTCATCATCTACACACTAAAGGTTATTACACTCAATAATATGGCTCCATTGTACTCAATTACGAAAGACAACAATTTAGCATATAGTTTTGCATAATAATGGATCTTTGATAAATAGCAGAACTTGGAATCATACAGGGGATGGTCTTGCTTGAAATTTATACCAGGCTTACGGTTAGAATTCGATTAGGCATAAAGTATTGGTACAGTTATAATAAGCTATGAAAAGAAAAAAAATAACTTTCTTTTCTTTTATGTGTTTGTGGAGAAGGACGCAACGCTGATTGAACTCCTCCAATGGAACAGAACACTCCTCCAAAGCGATTATTGAACGCCTTCAACACAACTGGTAATACTAGAAACAAATACAAGATGCTCAGATTGTGTCTCTTTGAGTACGAACGATGATTGAACTCCTCCAAAGGAATAGAACATTTTGAAGAAAACGAGATATTATAACTCGTTTAGTGTGGTAGTGTTGTTTTATTTGAAGAATAATTGACAGTTATATGAAATTAAAAGGATTAATCATTACACCAAATTCAGCGTTTAGTAGCAGACTATTTTCATTGTTGAACGGGCTTGGAACGATACCTTGACCGTTACAAAACACCCTGTTGTAGATTTTTTCAACAACTTTAGTGTCATTGTTAAACTTAATCAACAACGACTCCTAGTAATAAAAACGAGTCGCCGCTAAAAAAATATTATTTTGTTGCTAATTTCAGTTGGGATAAACCTATCCGAATTGGGCATAACTCCACTGAGGGATGTTCTAACAAATACTCCACCAACTTTTTGTTCAGAAACCTGTATGGAAAAACTTGTCACAGTTAGTAATAGAGACCAACAGAAATACCTGATATGGAAACAAGTTTTACTTGGACGATCTCAAAAATTAATATCGAAGTATTAACCTAGTATGTACTGGAACTACTGTGAGACTGAATTCCAACAAGAACAAGTCATGTAATCTTTCTTTCAAGATAAGATTTCTTAAGAAAAAAATCTAATAGGTTCTACACGACCTTTTAGGCTTAAAACCTGTCTAGGTTGATTAATATAATATGGAAAAGAAATAATATAAAATAAAAAATTTATTCAGCAAGGACAACTGCAAGGTGCGGAAAACCTCTGGGACCTAGTTCAGAATTTGAACACCCTATTGTATTAAGCTACGACAAACAGCCTATTATCAGACTTCGGTCTAGAATGTAATTGAGGCCGAGTCGACCCTACTAGTAATTCAGCTTTACTTGTGCTCATTTAATCTCTTGGATCTCGCAAGACCCTACGCAACACGATTCCTCTAGTTGTCGTCCTTTACATATTTCGGCCTAAGTGAAGATTGTTTGGCTATTCTGCCTTTAATAGAACTCCTATTTGATTTCCCTCCAGAAAGGTATTGAATCAAGGTATGGAAATCTATATGCTTATGAGGGATCTTCAATGAGAAGAAGATATCAAGCAAACTCAATAATTATGATAACTTACTCTCTTCAGAATTTGTATGTGTAATTAATTCTACCTCACAGGAACAATCTATACAAATCAAACCATGGTGATTTAGATATATATCTTGTGGAATCACAAAGTTCTGAGATGAAGCATGCGTTGTGGTTTCTATTTATATTTTTCCTGATCTATAGTTTGAAAATGCAACAATCAATAATAACAAGATCCGACTAACAAGAACTATTGGTTAAGGATAGTCTAACCGGGCTTCATGAATCCCTGAATGAAATATTTCAAAGTCGTAACTCAGTATAAAGTTTTACTATAGGAAACCTAGGTTTAGGACAACTCTAGCCGCAACTAGGACACATAAGTTCTATGATTGAGATTCTAGTATGCATTTATATATATGAAATATTGATGAATAAGGTTTGGTATCTTACAAACAAAACAGGTTCGTAAACTAGTTTCCATGTTTACGAATTGCTTTGTAACCAAGCAAGCTTAACTCTCCACATATATTGTAGATATGAGCATGTGAGAAGTTTTCCTTGAATAACGAAGAAGATATGTGCAACCGTAAGTGTATGTTATACACCAAGTGGTTTTCCAATGAACAATAGTCAAGTAGTCCTGGAATGAACAAGCTTAAATATTACAAGTCTGAAATCAGTTCGTTACCTGTCCCTAAAAATGTTTGTGTACTTGAATACAAAATGGTATCCAGGAAACATTCAAAATCAACCAATTCCCGAAATTTATAAGTCAGTTCGTGTACTATTGAAAGAAATGGTATCAAGGACTATTTCAAAAACGACCAGTTCGCGAACTGAGCAAATCAGTTTGTGTATGCAAGTTAATTAAGATTTATTTATGAAGTATGTATTTTATAAGTTCTACTTCGTGAACTGAGTAAAACAGTTTGCGAAAAAAAGAACTAACTTGACTACTCCTTATTGCTTGAATTCTTATTTGTAATGTTCATTATTATTATAATAAAGTCATACAACATGTCGCAGTAGATAGAATGGTAGATAGTATGAGTAAATAGTGAAAAGAATAGGGAACCAAGTACACCACCAACTTTTCCATTCGACAATTTGTACGGAGAAAACGTAATATAATCACAAGTAGGTCAAAGTAAAGATCTTTGAATAAGATTGTATGTAGAGTTTATCTCTTTCTATTCCACAATAAATATGTATAAAGCAAAGGTCTGTCAACCTAATTGTATATAAAGGTTCTTGGAAGATCTCAAAAATTAATATCCAGGATCTATCTAGTTGTATCCTAATTACGAGTATCTGAATTCTATAACGTATGAAACATGCAATCTATCTTTAAGATATGAATTTAACAAGAACAAGTCTTGTTTTATCTCAAATAATAAGAACTTAAACCATCTAGATCGATGATGTACTACTTGTCTTATTCCTATTATAAAGATAAACAAAAGAATGCGGAAAAGGAAAACCACAAGGCACCAGAAAATTTTTATTAATGAGGAAAAAAACACTTGTAGAAAAGCAGGGAACCTCGTACAACTTTGAATAACACACTGTATTATACCGATTTATACATTAGCCGACTATCAGACTTCAGACTGGAATATAGTTGAGAAACGAATTCACCCTCCAAGAAGTTCAGCTGCAATCTTGTTCCTTGCTTTCCTTGAACCTCGCAAGATTCTATGCACCTAATTCCCTTAGCTGACGTCCTTTATAACCTAAGAGTTACTTGAACCTTAGTGGAGACTTTTGATACTAATATGCCTCTAAAGGACAAGCCTATGTGGTTTCTCTTTTGATATGTTTCAATCTAAGTTATGAAATCTTTTGTAGTAGAAAGAGTCCAACAAACCTCAAGAATCCGGAAAACTTACACTCAGTCAGTTGAGAATCCTGGATTATTAAACACCTCTCAAGAACAATCCAAACAAATCAAAAAAGAGTATAAATATTTATCTTGAGGAATCACAAAGTATGAGACAAAGAGAACTTTGTGATTCCTATATATTTCATTCCTAATCGATGATTATGATAACCTCAAAGATCAATAAGAACAAGATCTGGATTTAAGAACTATCATGTAAAAGATAGTCTGGCCGGACTTCATGAATTCCTAAGTGAAGTCTTTAAAGTCCTAACCTAGAATACAGTTCTATAAAGAACATAGGTTATTGTGGACGACTCTAACTTAGCAACTAGGACAAAAGAGTGTCACGGATTAAGAAATTTCATTGCAAGAGTCTCTCTATTTATATACTTCAAGGCTCTAGGTAGCTTTAAATTCAAGCTACGGTTTCTTGGAATTTAAGCGAACACCTTCTCAGTTTAGATGTTTATTAGGAATTCATGTAAGCATGCGAGATTTCTGTCTTGAAATTACACTGAATAATATACATTATGGTCCAGGATTTTGTAATCGTGCATAATGATGGTTCATAGAGGTTAAGTAGCCTTTTAACACATACAAGGACATAGCGGCTTTCAAAAACACTCAACACTGATAATTAATCCACAAACATAAAGTGATTTAGTGAATAAAGTTGTCTTATAGAATAGTTCGTGTACTTCTGCCAATACTTGAACTTGACAGGTTTACAAACCTCTAAAAGTTCGCAAAGTCGAGCCAAAAGGGTTTGCAAACTTTGGAAGTTCACAAAAGTCACGCCAACCTTGGAAGTTCGTCAAAATAAAATGGAAAGGTTTGCAAACTTACCTCATTCCAGAACTCGGATGTAAAGGGTTCGCATTCGGGGTTTGCGAACCTATATAGTTCACGGAATTCATACTGACTTTGGTAAAACATACAAGTATGTATACCTAGCTCCAAGCAATTCTTTTTCTCTCATAATTAATTCAACAAATTTCAATAGTCATAGACAATATATATTGTTGCTTGGGAAATTTCTAAATGATCAACTTGAAACAAAAATAGTTTGTGAAGAATGAATTGTTCTAACTAAGATTTCTAAGGATCTATGAACATCCATTTCTTGAATCATATTTCAAGAGTTTAACCCAGACAAGCTTGAACTCGAAATTTCTTCTTTGTCATATTAAATCTACTAAAATCATACGAATTAGTCTCATAATATAAAATGGTAAATGTCGTGAGTAAATAGAATAACTGCAAAATTTTCTGCCAACTCTGGAGCCAACTGTACTGAAAAGGCCTCGGTGTTAGGAAATGACAAACCATTACTTATATTTCATTCGGCCAACCACTGCCAAATATCGGGGAATTACAATAACACCACCTTAAACTGGAGCCGTCCTCGGCTCCTGAATATATTCTCAATCCCAGATCTCCGACGTTCTCTGCCACTCATGAGAAGCACCTGGACCAACCCCGTCCAGCGTACCTTCCCACCCTCGGCAGGCGACCCATCGTCGGCTCTGATACCATTTGTAACGATCCGTCCTTCCACCGATACTTTCCCCACTTAGCCACCGCGGTTATCCGGCAGTGTGGGGTTTTCAACGGGCATCGATGCAGTCATCCAGAAGTAACTTCCCGGGAGGTCAGCCATCCCTGGATTGCTCCCGCCGGAGCACCTTAACTACAAATTTTTCTGCCATATCTGGACTCAATTGTGCAGAAAAGACCTCGGTGTTAGGAAAGGACAAAACATTACTTATATTCCATTCGAACAACCACTACCGAGATCGAGGTCATTACAAATGGTATCAGAGCCGACGACGGGTCACCTACCGAGGGTAGGAAGGTACGCTGGATATGGTTGCTCTAGGTGGTTCTCATGAGGGGCAGAGAACGTCAGAGATCTGGGCTTGAGAATATATTCAGGAGCCGAGGACGGATCCAATTTAAGGTGGTGGTATTGTAATACCACGATTTCGGCAGTGGTTGGCCGAATGGAATATAAGTAATGGTTTGTCCTTTCCTACCACCAAGGCCTTTCAGCACAATTGAGTCCAGAGTTGACAGAAAACTTTGTAGCTAAGCGTGCTCGGTCGGAAGCAATCCAGGGATGGGTGACCTCCCGGGAAGTTGCTGCTGGATGACTGCTATTAAAGCACTGCTCGGTCGAACTCGCAAGCGTTGCTATCTCAAGCTTGTTTGTCAAGTTTAGTTGCCAAAACTATAAGTCTTGATTTCTAGTCTACTTATAGCTATGTCTCGGATTAGGATAGAATGTGTAGTTCAGCTTTAGACTTCACGGCGACGAAGAACTACTAAGGGGAGCTTGTAGAACTTCATCAAGAAAAGGTGTATGGAGACTTGAACTCATCTTTCACTCAGAAGTCTATTTCTATTTTATCTCCTATTGAGACAAAAGTTGTATAGCTATATAGACTTTATTTTATACACATTTGATATTTCGAGCTGAGTTTAACTCGCTTACATATTTCTCGAAAGATGTGTTGGTAAGCTTTCGCTTTTAGCCAAGTTCATCTTTTATTCTTGACGAAAATCAAAAGATGATAATGTGAAAATCGCATGGTAACATCATACATTATTTGTGTGAGACAGTCATTTGATCTAGACTCAGAATGTTTCGTATTGATCTATTGATCACTTGAAAATTTCTTTGAAGCTAATAGTTTGTGTGAGACAGCTATTCCCGTCTTCTAAGAATGTTTCAATGATTGAAATGGGAGTTTAATACAATTAACCATTCATTGGATATATCACAATATGCGTACTTGTATGCTAACTATTGCATGTTACTCCAAGTACGGAAACCATAGTATGCATACCCGTATGCGTACTGGTTTAATAGCTGAAGTCTGGGAACTTAGTATGCATACCCGTATGCGTACTGGCTTAACAGTTCAAGTCCGGAACTTAGTATGCGTACCGTTTGCATACTAATTCAACTGTGTTCGGTCGTGAATGACAGTATGCGTACGCATTTGCATACTGGTGGACAGACCAAGTCCGGAACTCTAAGTATGCGTACCCGTTTTCATACTTGAGTGGGTTAAGTTCAAAAATCGGTTTATTCATGAACAAATACATTTGTATAATAAGGAATGCAATCTTTGCAAACCGTGGATATAATGTTGATGAATTGATTCGAGTGAATCAAAATCAATTTTGCTTCAATTTTGTCTTGTATACTTCTATCAGAATATAAACAATTGAACAACTCTATAACTAGTTTCATTTGAGTCATTTGAACTAGCTGTGATAAAGAAAACAGGGTTGATATGAAAGTGTTCATATAGCTAACTTCGTTTAACTATTTTTGAGCCAACCAAGTGTACACATTTAGATACGGTTACCCATATCTAAATGAAGGCACATTTCGTTTGTGTATAACAAGCTAAGTTCAATCTAACGGTTGAAAGATACTATCTTGAATCTAATCAGGTTTTCATCTAACGGTGAATATTGAATGCTTTGTTACCAAGGTATCATTGATTGCAAACCCTGATTTGAAGACTATATAAGGGGGAACTCTAGCAACTGGGAAACCTAATCCCCGCACCTCGTGTGTGATACTAGTTGTGACTAGAGTCGATTCTCTTTTAACCTAGGTTTTTCTAAAACCATTATAGGTTAATGACTTAAAGACTTCATTGGGATTCTGAAGCCAGACCCAACTATTTTCTCTATAGTTGCGTGTTCTGATCTTACATTATTCTATCGTATTGAGTATTATCTTCTCTAAGATTTGCTCGAGATTCAGTCTCCGATAGGTAAGATAAAAAGTAGTTACAAACATCTTCGTCTCATCGTTTGTGATTCCAAAATATCTTGTTTCGCTACCATACGATTAATATCATTGTGAGGTGATTGATATTACTAGGCTGTTCTTCGGGAATATAAGTCCCGAAGACCTAAGCAATTGTGTCTATGTATAAAGACCTAAGCAAATTGAACAACTCTTGAACTAGTTCTTATGAATCATTTGAACTAGTTATGAGAAATATAAATACGGTTAATATGAAAGTGCTCATATGGCTAACCATTGGTTAACTATTTGTTAACTAATCCAATGTACACGTTTAGGTACGGTTACTCAAACCTAAATGAAATACATTTCATTTGTGTGTGAGACAAGCTAAGTTTCAATCTAACGGTTGAAAGATATTAGCTTGGATAAGTCAGGTTTTTCATCTAACGGTGAATATTGAATGCTTTGTTACCAAGGTAACTAAGATTACAAACCCTGATTTGAAAACTATATAAGGGAGACGTCTAGCAACTGGAAAAACTAATCCCCACACCTCCTGTGTGATACTAGTTGGTTTTTCTAGGGTCGATTTTCCTTTAACCGTAGGTTTCTTCTCGAGACCCTCTCGGTTAACGACTTAAAGACTTCATTGGGATTGTGAAGCCAGACGAAACTACTTCTCTTGTAGTTGAGCGATCTGATCTTTTCGTTTTCTATCGTACGAGTTCAATTGACTAATTGACTTGAGATTATATCTCCGATAGGGAAAGATAAAAAGAAATCACAAACATCTTCGTCTCATCGTTTGTGATTCCACAATATCTAGTTTCGCTACCATACGATTTAGATTATTGTGAGGTGATTGATAATACTAGGATGTTGTTCAGGAATATAAGTCCGGTTTATCAATTGGTTCATGTTCACCTTGATTTACCAAATGACGGGAAAAAAACTCGTAGGTAGTTCTGTGGGACACAGATTTATCTATTCAATAGACTTTTTTGTGTGAGACAGATTTGTTTATCAAGTCTTCGACTTTGGGTCATAGCAACTCTTAGTTGTGGGTGAGATCAGCTAAGGGAATCAAGTGCGTAGAGTCTTGCTGGGATTCAGAGGCGTAAGGAACGCGACTGTACCTTAATTAGTGTGAGATTGGTTAGGGCTCAACTACATTCCAGTCTGAAGTTAACTTATAGTAGGCTAGAGTCTGTAGCGGCTTAATACAGTGTGGTGTTTAAATCTGGACTAGGTTTCGTGGTTTTTCTGCATTTGCGGTTTCCTCGTTAACAAAATTTCTGGTGTCTGTGTTATTTCTTTTCCGCATTATATTTTTATATGATTGAAATATCACAGGTTGTGCGTAGTTCAATCAATTGGTGAATCCAACCTTTGGTTGTTGATTGAAATTGATTGGTGCTTGGATATTGGTCTTTGGTACCATCCAAGTTATTTCTCATATTAATCCGGCTCACATATTTCTATCTGTTCGATTGCAGATTGATTTGATAAATTGATATATAACTCTTGGATGTACTTTCCTTGAATGAGTCTGAATGTCTAGTTGATTCTCTTGGAAATATATTGGAATTAGTCCATACAGATTTCCTAAAAAAAATATTGGGTGTGGTTGTTAGACCCCCGCTTTTCAATTGGTACCAGAGCAGGCAAACATGTTTAAGACCTTATAAGTCTGTGTTTGTAGCAATCTGACTCTATGGACAGAAGCGTTATCTCTATAAACGTACCACCAGTCTTTGATAGCTCTAATTACTCGTGGTGGAAAATTGTTATGCGTGCTTTTCTACAAGCACGTGATTTTCAATCATGGGTTCGTGTTTTTAATGGCTATGATCCTCCGGTTGTTACAGAACGCGATGTAACTGTTCCAAAGGATATTGGTATGTATGAGCCTGGCGAGATTCTTGCTGCGAAGCAAAAGTCTGACGGCTTAAATGCTATCATACATGCCATTACCTCAGATCTTCAGCACCATGTGTCTACGTGCACTAAGTCTAAAGATTCTTGGGATATCTTAAAAACTGTATTCAAAGGAAATTCCTTTGAGAAAGAAGCTAGGCTTCAAAACCTAAATTCTTATTGGGGAAACCTTTGTATGGATGATGAAGATTCTTTTGATGAGTAACAATTCCTCTGAAATTGTTAATGCATCTTTTTCATTGGGTAAGACTATTCCTGAAAAGGACATTGTGATGAAAATTCTCAGATCGCTTCCAACTAGATATGATTCTAAGAAACATGCCATCGTTGAAGGAAATAACCTTAATACAATTTCCAGAAATACTCTTGTTGGGAAGTTAAATATCTTTGATCACGAGCATACATCCAAATCTGGAAAGGATATTGTTTTCAAAGCACAAAAGAACACTAAATTACTTGATAAAAGTAAAAGTGTTGGCAACTCTGTAGTTGATCCCATTGAGACTGATTCATCAGATGAAGATCTTGACAATTCAGTTTCACTGATCAAAAGACAGTTCAGAGATCTTCTTTTGAAGAGAAGTAAACGGTTCATCAGAGATAAACCCAGGTCATCAGTCAAACCTCACGATCGTGCCCCTCCTAATAATAGAGACACCGTCGACACTGATGAAGAGGATATGCCGCAGTGCTTCAAGTGTAAAGGTTTTGGTCATTTTGCTAATGAATGTCCAAATCATAGAAAATACACTGGGAACAAAGGCCTTGCTGCAACTCTTGATGAAATGTCTGATCACTATGACTCGAACGATGATGAAAAGTCAAGTGTTGCACTCCTTGGTGAAAATATTGATTTTGATAATTGTTGCAATATGTACATCAATCTTGATATTCTTCCTGAAGAAACTTCGTCAACCACTATGGAGAATAAAATGGGTTTTTCCATGTCTACTGAAAATTCTATTTCACATGATTCAGGTACCGCAATATGTTTAACAGCATGCTTAGCTATGGTGTTTGAACCGTCCTCCACATTGACATGTTCTTATTGTACTCTTAAGGGTCATGAACTCTCTGTGTGTTTCAAGTACAAGCATAAAATAAGATATGTCAATAAACTTCAAGAGAGAGCAAACCGATTAGCAAACAAGCTCAAACTTGTTCAGAAGTCTAATCTATCTGAGGTAAGTAAACTCAATTCTTCTCCAGAAAAGTTAATTTCTAAAGATTGATTAGACCCCTTCGGAAAAGAACAAGGTCTATACAGTCTGTGAAAAAGGGTATTAAGAATTCCGTACAAGAATTAAATGGTGGACAGATTATTGTTCACCCCAACACAGCTTGATCGTGTTGAAGGTGCATCTTGTCTCATGTACCTGGTCAAAGAGACAAGAGTTGAGCACAAATCAGGCTTTAGGAAAAGATTTTTTTTTTTTCTGTTTTGTTTTCTTTTGGTTTTCTGGAATTCTCTTGATCTTTTCATATCATAAATTGGTATTGAAAAGGATTTCCCTTTTAATTATTGAAAGAGGGTTAATTTCGAAAATTCAGCCTTTTTTAGGGATGTGAATTGGTCGTACATGAATCCTTTTACTTGTATAAAGGTTCTGTAACCCAATATTCCTTTTTCCTTCCCTGAAAAACTATTTTTATCACAAGATTGCTTGTTGAGATTTATTTGTGTATTTCTTTCACAATTTCATACTTGTATGGAGACTCCAAGTATCATGTCTTCTGATGAAAAATATGTTAATATGATTGCTAAGCCATCAATCATGAAGGAAAAAGATAAGTCTCCTTCCTCTACAACTTTGAAGAGAAAAATGAAGAATATAAAGAAACCAAGGGCTATCCCCTCTAATCTTCACAAGTTTTCTGGTGTTCTTGAAGAGTTGAAGGAAACAAGGAAGGAGATTCAACGAATAAAGGCTATTGTTTTAAGGACTCTTGAAATTCAGAAGGACCTGATCGACATCAGTCAAGAAGGTTTGTTGGAATTGACTCCTTTCTTCATGAACCTTATGTTCCAATGGCTGTTGACGACAAGGAGTGAAAAAGATAAGTCTCCTTCCTCTACAACTTTGAAGAGAAAAATGAAGAATATGAAGAAACCAAGGGCTATCCCCTCTAATCTTCACAAGTTTTCTGGTGTTCTTGAAGAGTTGAAGGAAACAAGGAAGGAGATTCAACAAATAAAGGCTATTGTTTTAAGGACTCTTGAAATTCAGAAGGACCTGATCAACATCAGTCAAGAAGGTTTGTTGGAATTGACTCCTTTCTTCATGAACCTTATGTTCCAATGGCTGTTGACGACAAGGAGTTCGGGGACGATAAATTTTTTTCCAGAGGTCTTAATGTCTAGGAAACTTCTTATGAGAATTTATTTTTGTATTCTAAGAAGGATAACTAGGGTTTGGAATAGCCTATATTGTGATTACACATTGTTATTGCTAACGATTTTCGTCTTGCAATGTTTTTAGTTTTATTATAAAATTTATTTGGAATATGATTTTGCAGTTTAATCTTTATTGGTTTTATATATTGCAAATAATGTTATGGGATACGTGTGTTTGCATCCGTGAACTATGATTGTCCATACATGTCAAAAGTAAAGTCTATTATGTCATTATGCAAATATTGATGGAGAATAGAGTGAACTTTTGATGACAAAGATTAAGTCTATGGTATAATATGACCTTTTTGATCCCGTATTGCCATAGGGTTTAAGGTATGTTCGGACGGGGTTTTAGTCCGCCCTGGTGGTGAGCATGCCACCTAAAACGACCGTGAGTGCTGCGGCCATCATAACCCGCCGGCGTGGCCTGACCGCCTCAGCGTCCTTGGTGGGACCAAGGAGAACACTCTTCGTCTCAACCTTCCGATTGATTAGATCGGCTTTCCCGTCTCGTTGTAATAATCCTTCTCGTGTTTAAGCAATGATCTGTCTCGATTTTTAGACCGAATGCAATTGTTAAGTCTATTCCACTTCCCCGATGACGCCCCTACCAAATACACCTCGCCTAACCGATTAAGTCTATGGTATCATTATGCAAATATTGATGAAAAATAGAAGGGTTATTTGGTTTTTGGTACTCGGGTTTTGACCTAAACCTGGGTTTGGTCTAACATTTGTCCAGCCTTTGCGTTTCGTCTAAAGACCAACGTTGACCCGCGTTGACTCCGTTAAATGGTGACGTGTACAAGTATTTGACTTAGTTAATTTTTCTGTAGTCCTCCAAAATGATAATATATTTTTGTTACATCCCCAACTCTAACCTTCTACGTCTTTTCATCGCAGCTTCTGCTGCTACAAAATCAAAAACCCGAAGTCTTTTCATCGCAGCTTTTGCTGCTACAAAATCAAAAACCCCAAATCCCACAATTGTAACCCTTGGTTAAACGATTCAAGTAGTATTTGGATTTCTTTCAATTCCGTAACATTATGAACAGATGACAAACCCCAAATTGTTAACCCTTATTTCGATCAGAAAACCCTAATTCTATCACCAACGGTTGATGAATCGATGGAGGGGAATGTAATTTGAGGATATTTTGATTGAGGGGTTGTTGTAAAGTTCTTTATCTTTCCCTCTCATTGAAATATAACAATCCTAATTTCCTGTATAAAGTAATTCAATTGTTAAGGATTCTAAAGGTAAGGCTTTTGTACAAATTGAGTTAAACAAAAAGCTATTAATGGTGAATTCATAGAAGATTAGAGATGGGTTCTTGTCGTTTTTTAAAATCAGATAATAGAATGGATGAATTTTAAAATTAGGTTTTTATGACGATGGTGGTTTTGAAATCAAATAATAGAATGGATGAATTTTTAAATTTGGGTTTTATGACGAACAATACAGACGTGTTTGAATTATCTAATTTGGAAGTGACAAAGATAAAGTTTGGGTTTGAATTCGTTTCTGAAATAGAAGAAGAAGTTGGTTGGTGGTTGGAAGATGACGATGGCTAGGGTTATAGTTGAGAGTGAGATTAAGAAGCCGCTGTTGTTGAAGTTGTTGTTGTTAGATTTGATCAAGAATTGGTATCTAGAAGTATGGAAATGAAGAACTGGTGCAGTTGAAGTGGAGTATATATGGTAAGGATTTGATCCTCTCTAGTGAATTCAAAGAATGAATAAGATCTTGATGTTTATATTCATGGGTTTGTGTTTAATTTGAAGCAATAGAAGATAGAGGTTAAGATTGGGTGTTTATGAAGAACTGCTACTGATGGAATTAAGAGTTCAATTTTTAAATTAGGGTTTTATGATGATGGTGTCGCTGGGAAAGATGGGTTCCATTTGATTTTGAATTAATAGAATTGTTGAAAAGAAATTGTGGTCGCTATTCTTGAGTCTGTAATGGGATTGAATGGAATTTCAGTGAGGATAGAGGGAGTTGGGATGAAATAACAAAATGAATTATAATTCAAGGACCACAGAAAAGTTAATTAAGTCAAATACTTGTACAGGTCACCACTCGATGGAGTCAACGCGGGTCAACGTTGGTCTTTAGACCAAACACAAATGCTGGACAAATGTTAGACCAAAGCCAGGTTTAGGTCAAAATGTGAGTACCAAAAACCAATTAACCCAAAATAGAATGAATCTTTGTATATTCAGCAGTATTGATCTTTCTCTGATCCACTTCTATGTGAAAGTACTGTATGGCTCCGTAAGTTCTCTTATGTTGAGCATTTTCGATTAAATTAATCATGGTATCTCTTGTGGTTAATTTAATTGAGTATTGTGGATACAAATTCATGTTTCATGTAATTTGTTAATGTCCAAAGAAATCCTTCTTTTCTTGTAAAAGTAAGGTCGCTCTTGTTGTTCTTTTGGGAATGACATTTTATGGGGGAGAGTTCTTAATTGAACTTGTGCTTAATTGCCAAATCTTTGTGGGGAGTGCAGAACTCCTTGATGAATACACTAAGTTTCGACTAAGTGAAATCATCGAAACAAAGTCGGTATGTTATCTTTTAGTCATGAAGTATCTCTATGAGAATTTCATTATGATCCCGCTAGTTTTCGTACCTTTGCCAATTTATATTGACAAAAAGGGGGGGAATTATAGTGTAGCTCACACTACAAATACATATGGTTTACAAGTCATTATGTAAGGGGGAGTGGTTTTCATTGTGAGATGAAGTATTGACTAAGGGGGAGTGATACATATCACCGTAGTATTATTCTCAAAGTTGTGATACAATTGAACTTTGATGTTGTGTAATAATACTATGACATTGTATAACAATAACTGAGAACAATGGTTTTCTTATTGTTATGGTTACGGATCTTCAATAACTATGATGTTGAGTTGAACACGTTCAGAATCACTGGAGTACTTCGAAGTGACGAAGATTTCGAGTAATGTTGAAGAACCAAGGAAATCAAGCATTTGGATGAGAAGCTACAAAGTGTATTTATTTTGTAATCCATATGTATTGATAGTTTTGTCACTAAAATTGACAGAGAAGATTTTTAGAGCACTGCTCGGTCGAACTCGCAAGCGTTGTTATCTCAAGCTTGTTTGTCAAGTTTAGTTTGGAAGACTATAAGTCTTGATTTATAGTCTACTTATAGATATGTCTCGGATTAGGATAGAATGTGTAGTTGAGATTTAGACTACACGACGTTCATCGATTGAAGACGAAGAACTACTAAGGAGAGCTTGTGGAACTTCATCAACAAAAGGTATGTGGAGACTTGAACTCATCTATCACTCAGAAGTGTATTTCTATTCTATCTCCTATTGAGACAAAAGTCGTATACCTATATAGACTTTATATTATACACATTTGATATTTCGAGCTGAGTTTAACTCGCTTACATATTTCTCGAAATATGTGTTGGTAAGCTTTCGCTTTAGCCAAGTTCATCTTTTATTCTTGACGAAACTCAAAAGATGATCATGTGAAAATCGCCTGGTAACATCTTATATGATTTGTGTGAGACAGTCATTTGATGTAGACTCAGAATGTTTCGTATTGATCTATTGATCACTTGAAAATTGCTTTGAAGCTAATAGTTTGTGTGAGACAGTTATTCCTTTCTTCTAAGAATGTTTCAATGATTGAAATGGGAGTTTAGTAAAATTAACCATTGATCGGATATAACAGAGTATGCGTACTTGTATGCTAACTGTTGCATGTTACTCCAAGTCCGGGAACCATAGTATGCATACACGTATGCGTACTGGTTTAACAGTTGAAGTCCGGGAACTTAGTATGCATACCCATATGCGTACTGGCTTAACAGTTCAAGTCCGGGAATTTAGTACGCGTAACCGTTGCATACTAATTCAACTGACTTCGGTCGTGAACGACAGTGTGCGACCCGTTTGCATACTGGCAGACAGATCAAGTCTGGAACTCTAAGTATGCGTACCTGTTTGCATACTTGAGTGGGTTAAGTTCTAAAATCGGTTTATTCGTGGACTAATACATTTATATAATAAGGAATGCAATCTTTTGCAAACCGTGGCTATAATGTTCATGAATTGATTCGAGTGAATCAAAATCAATTTTGCTTCTATTGTGTCTTGTATACTTCTATGAGAATATAAACAATTGAACAACTCTATAACTAGTTTCATTTGAGTCATTTGAACTAGTTGTGATAAAGATGAACAAGGTTGATATTAAAGTGTTCATATGGATAACTTCGGTTAACTATTGTTGAGCCAACCAAGTGTACACGTTTAGGTACGGTTATCCGTATCTAAATGAAGGCACATTTCATTTGTGTATAACAAGCTAAGTTCAATCTAACGATTGAAAGATATTATCTTGAATCTAATCAGGTTTTCATCTAACGATGAATATTGAATGCTTTGTTACCAAGGTAGCATTGATTGCAAACCCTGATTTGAAGACTATATAAGGGGGAACTTTAGCAACTGGGAAAATATAATCCCCACACCTCTTGTGTGATACTAGTTGCGACTAGAGTCGATTCTCCTTTAACCTAGGTTTTTCTAAAACCATTATAGGTTAACGACTTAAAGTCTTCATGGGGATTCTGAAGCAATACCTAACTATTTTCTCTGTAGTTGCGTGTTTTGATCTTACTTTGTTCTATCGAATTGAGTACTATCTTCTCTAAGATTTTCTCGAGATTCAATCTCCGATAGGTAAGATAAAAAGTGGTCACAAACATCCTCGTCTCATCGTTTGTGATTCCACAATATCTTGTTTCGCTACCGTACGATTAAGATCATTGTGAGCTGATTGATATTACTAGGTTGTTCTTCGGAAATATAAGTCTGGTGTATCGATTGGTTCATGTTCACCTTGATTTATCAAAATATGGAACAAAAACTCGTAGGTATTTCCTTGGGAGACAAATTTATCTATTCAATAGACTTTTCTGTGTGAGACATATTTGTTTATCAAGTCTTCGACTTTGGGTCGTAGCAACTCTTTGTTGTGGGTGAGATCATCTAAGGAATCAAGTGTGTAGAGTCATGTTGGAATTTAGAGGCATAAGGAACATGACTGCACCTTAATCAGTGTGAGATTGGTTAGGGCTCAACTACATTCCAGTCTGAAGTTAACTTGTAGTAAGCTAGAGTCTGTAGCGGCTTAATACAGTGCGGTGTTCAAATCTGGACTAGGTCCCGGGGTTTTTCTGCATTTGCGGTTTCCTCGTTAACAAAATTTCTGGTGTCTGTGTTATTTCTTTTCCGCATTATATTTTTATAAAATTAAAATATCACAGGTTGTATGTAGTTCAATCAATTGGTGAATCCAACCTTTGGTTGGGGTTGAATTTGATTGACGCTGGGATATTGGTCTTTGGTACCATCCAAGTTATTTCTCATATTAATCCGGCTCACAGATATTTATCTGTTCGATTGCATATTGATTTGAGAAATTGAGATATAACTCTTGGATGTATTTTCCTTGATTGAATCTGACTGTCTAGTTGATTCTCTTGGAAATATATTGGAGTTAATCCATACAGATTGCCTAAACGAAATATTGGGTGTGGTTGTTAGACCCCCGCTTTTTCAACCGCAACGATGCCCGTTGAAAAACCCACACTGCCGGATAACCGAAGTGTCTAAGTGGGGATGGTACCGGTGGAAGGACGGGTCATTGCACTCGATTTCTTGAATTTTTAACATCTTCTTGGGTTCTTCATACTTCAAGTTCTTCCATGGTTATGCATATGATCACGTCGGTACCTTTGTTGTTGAAGATCCGTAGCGGATAAGAACTTATGGCTTTAGAGCTTTTTTAGAACGACAAGTCAATCTACTCAATGTTTGTTACATGGGTTCATATTATTTTTACCTACTTCGAAGTCCAATTGTACCAAAATATTGAAGTAACACTATGGTGATATGTTCTACCCCTTAGTCCTTACTTGGCTCTTTTGCATAACAGGTAAGATTCCAATTCACTCTTCCAGACATTATGCTCCAAGAAGCCATATGTTATAGCAGAATGCGACAAAATAATTCTCCCCATTTTGTCAACAAAATTCGCAATGGTGAAAGAAAAGGGATCCTAATAAACTACACAAAAGAGTTATCGAGACTAGAGATAACATACCAACTTTTTAGGCGATTTTACTAATTAAACTTAGCATCTGCATCAAGGAGATATAAAGGTACAATCATCTCCTATAATTCCACAGCCGCACTCCCCACAAATATATAACAACTAAGCACAAGTTCAAAATGAACTCTCCCATATCTGATGCCGTTCTTAAAAGAACAACATGAACGACCTTTTTATAGGCATAAGATGAGGGTTTCTTGGACATTGTATCCTAAATATTTTTCTCTCTTCTCGTTGTTCCGAACAAAGAGTTAAAAACAATGATCTTAATGTTAAAGGAACTAAGAAACATTACTTTTGTGAGAAAAATAACACCGACAAAAATTAAGCCAGATACAAACAAAATATGACTCACATAAGAATTATATTTATCGAGCTTATTCCCTAGCGGTTATGCAATCAGAGAGGTAAGGAGACAACTAAGTCCATCTTATGGAATCCCTGTAATATATTAACAAAGTGCAATCATGGGAAGATCAATATTGCAATTCTCAAAATAATTTACTCTTCTTTAGCCAGTTACGAACAAAAAAAGTTAAGAGCTTGACCTATAAAAACATATGAAATTTCCATTCTCATCATCAGAAACATAATATCAAAGAATAAATCTCACAGAATAAGCAAGACACATAATAATCGATAAACATTAGGTATTGCAATCATCTTTAAAATAAAATTTAACTAAATAAACTTCAATAAATGATATATGATAATAATTGAAGTAACTAATATAAAATACATAAATAGGCTACTTCAAAATCTAGTGTTCCTTCTTCAAATAAGAATAAATTCCTTGAAAGAGAGAAGAATCTTCATATTAGTTAATATACGTATCAACCAGAGATTTCAGAGAAGCGGTGTCTTCAGAGGCATTTTCCAGTTCTAATTTAAGAAGTTCTTGATCTCTCTTAGCAGCAACCACTTGATCAAATACTATTTCAGAATCTCTCATAAGATTACCAACCAACTCTAAAAACATCTGAACATGATTTGATTTTTCGTGTTCATAAGCAAAATAACAAGATATAATGAGAGGATATTGATAAATTAAACTCAATAACATCATAAGTAGCAAGAACTTCTTCTTTCTCTTTTCTTCCTTCCTTTGTGCAATTGGTGATACGAGGAGTATGCATGTCTTGCACGCATAATTCTGTAAAAAGAATACCCCCAAGCGTATGTTTACAGTTTCTCAAGTAGGATAAACGGGAAGTATAAGGGTCCTTTCCAAAAACAAGCACCTAAAACAAATAGGAGATATAAAAGGATTTTATGTCGGTCCTGAAACCTTCCAAGGAAAGTCAAGCTTTCCTTCAAAGTCAAAGGCTTCGACAAGATACAAAAAAACCCATCAGGTTATGGAATAGTCCGTAATTAAGAAGAAGGAAGTGAACTCAAAGATTAAGTCAAACTACTTGAGAGACTATTATCGGGTAGAATTTCTAGAAGTCGTCAGAAGATATTTGTTGTTTTGATGCATTAAGTTTAAATATCAAAATTGTGATTATATGAACATTCTAAGAGAATAAATTCCATATATCTTGTTAGGTAGAAACTCACATGGATATTGTTATCATCTCTTGCTTAGGAGTCAGATAGGCAGGGAGAATTCTACATAATAGCATAACATGAGTTGATACCCACATCGAGTCTTTACTTTTTGGACTCACTATTAATGATGTGGTAGAACCAAGTCAAGGAAATGACTTACAATTAAGGGTGCAAGGAAGACAGTAATGGTTGTCAGAAGATTAATCATTAAACCAACAAACACAAAGGCCACACAACTGGTTATGTAGTGGATACATCTCCATGGAGCAGGGGTCAAAAGTTAGAGATGATAATTGTTGTCTTTCTTTTTATGTCATGGAAATGACTATATACATACTCTCGAAGAAATTATCACCTAAGCACAAATAGTATCTCATCATATCACAAAAAGGAAGATAAAATATACCATGCATATATTGTGCGGTATTCCCAATTATCAAGAAGGATGGTGTACAAAACAACACAATAAGGATGTGTTGTGGCTCATCATGGGTCATGAGATTGTTTGCCTTAAATTTTTGTTTGGAATAACTATGCCATCCTTAATCCTATTTGACTCTATGGAAGAACTGTAGTTATTAAAAGGAGTATAATTTCCTGAAACGACCACCTTTTTGATGCCATGTCTCAACCTATTGATGTGAGATTTATATTAGGAGATGCTTTTGTCTATTTCTTCAATAGTTTCATTAGTATTTTTATTGAAGAGTGAAAAATGCAATTTGACGATGAATTACTCAAGAGGTATATTTTAACGAACCAGTTTGTTTTTCGAAATTATCCTTCTTTATCTCACTGGACTTGATAATGGCAATACCTTTGAGAATTTGATGGATTTTTTTTTTTGTAAATCAGTAATTCTTTTATTTTCAAGCCGTGAGAAACAAATTTTAAAAGAATTCCATTTTTCCTGAAATAATGAATAGACCTTTTACCATTGCTAGAAATATGAAAAGGAATATTCATATGTACACATCTCTTTTTCGATTGTTTATTGCACTATTTCAGAGTATGACCTTTCTTACCGCACAAAGAACCTGTTTTCTCAGTTATAATGAGATCATTTTTAACCTTATTGAGTGGTGAAAGACTGCTTTACCATAGACTATTGGATTTTTCTTATTATCAGTGAACTAAGCATTTCGAAGATTTACATTCCCCACAAGGCAAGTGGAGGAACGGGAGCAAGAATCTTTTACTTGGCCACAAAGTAGTTTTACTACCAATATATTTTTCTCCATCTCTTATATTTTTTAAAGTTCTTGAATAGGATCCTCTCTTGAGTTGTTGAGTTTCATTCTCAAGAGTTTATCTACTTTCCTCTAGTCTTTTGTTGAGAATAATGTTCGTTCGTTCTTTAGATTGAAGCAATTCATCAAAAAGACTAATTTGGTCCAGAAGAGTAGAATAGGGAGAAGATCCTTTTTCAGGGCACGAATCAGCAATTGCATTCATGGATTTGAGCCAAGTTTATCTGGAAAGATGGCGAACTTCTTGTGCAGCTGTCTTTTGAGAGTATTTAGAGACATTCTTTGTCGAATTCCAAAAGGGTTGAATTTGCTGAGAGAGAAATCTTCTTTCCAGAGGTGTTCTTAATTATGGGTAGCACGTACAATAAGTCTTTTCTTGGTAAATTAAAGACCATTTTTTGAATCAGTGATCATAGGTTTGATCGTTATAAATATAGATTTATCCGGTCTAATTATGTTTACCCATTCTGATACCAATTGGAAAGGAGAGGGTACCAAGTACACCACATGTATGGGAAAAACCTAATACAATCACAAGTAGGTCAAAGTAAAAACCCTTTAATAAGATTGTATATAGAGTTTCTTTATTTCTCTTTTATAATCAATATGTATAGACCAAAGGTTTGTGTACCTGATTGTGTAGAAGAGTTCTTGGAATATCTCATAAAACAATATCTAAGATCAACTAGTCATATCTGAATCGAAAGGATATGAATTCTAACAAGTATGAAACTTCCAATCTATCTTTCAATATATGAATTCAACAAGAACAAATCTTGTTTTTTTATTTCATATGATAAGGACTTAAACTATCTAGATTGATTATGTACTACTTGTGTTATTCCTATTATAAAGATAAACAATATAATGCGGAAAAGGGAAACACAAGAAACTAGAAACTTTGTTAACGAGGAAATCTGCGCATGCAGAAAAACCCCGGGACCTTGTTCAGGTTTGAACACCATAATGTATTAAACTACTACAAACACTATCCTACTATCAGACTTTGGACTAGAATATAGTTGAGACTGAATTCATTAGCCAAGCAATTCATCTGTAAACGTGTTCCTTACGTCCCTTGAACTTCGAAAGATTCTACGCACTTGATTCCCTTAGCTGAAGTCCTTTATATCCTAAGAGTTGTTTCAACCTCAGTGAATGCTTTAATTTTATACCATTTCTGCTTCTTACAGACAAGCATATTTGGTTTCCCTTTTGATATATTTCAATCTAGTTTGGAAATTTGTTTTTAGTAGACAAAGTCCATCAAACCTCGCAAATCATGAACACTTACACTTAGTCAGTTGAGAATCCTAGATTATTAACCACGTCTCAAGAACAATTCAAACAAATCAAAGAAGAATTTAGATATTTATCCTGAGGAATCACAAAGTCCGAAACAATGATAACTATGTATTTCTATTTATCTCGTTCCTTATCCAAGACTACAAAAGCCTCAAAGATCAATAAGAAAAAGATCTGGATTAAATAATTATCAGGTAAAAGATAGTGTGGTCGGGATCCACAAATCCGTAAGTTAAGTCTTCAAAGGCGTAACCTAGTATACAGTTATATAAAGAATCTAGGTTATCGGGGACGAATCTCGTTTAGCAACTTGGACACAAAAGCGCCTGGGTGTAAGGAATCCCATTGCAAGAGTCTCTCTCTATTTATAGATTTTCAAGGCTCTAGGTAGCTTTGAATTAAAGCTTGGGTTCGATGGAATTCACGTAAACACTTTTCAGTTTAGATGAAATTCTTCGTGAATTCATGTAAGCATGTGAGATGTGTGCTTTGAAATTACACAAAAGAATATGCATTATGGCCCAGGGTTCTGGAACCATGCACAATGATGGTTCATGGCGACTAAATAGCTTTTGAATTTACAAGCACATAGCGATGTTCAATATCACTCAAGACTAATCAATGACGCACATGCACAAAGTGATTTAGTGAATAAAATTGTCTTAGAAGTGTCTATTAGAGTTGTAGAAAAAGTGAACATATTTATACAGAACAGTTCGTGTACTAATGATGATATTGGAAATGGACAGGTTTCAAACCTCTGATAGTATGAGAAGTCAGCGCACAAGAGTTTTCAAACCCTGACGGTTCACAAAATTCAGGCCATAAGGGTTTGCAAACCTTGGTAGTTCGTGAAAGACAAATAGTAGGGGTTTGCAAACCTAGCTCATTCCAGAAATTAGATATAAAGGGTTCTCAAACCGGGTTTTCAAACCTATAAAGTTCACGATATTCATATTGACTTTGTAAAACATACAAGTATATATACCTAGCGGAAAACAATTCATTTCTCTCATGGCATTCCCAACAGCCATAGACAGTACGCATTGTTGCTTGAAAAATTTCCAATTGATCAACTTGCAACAAAAATAGTTTGTGAACAATAAATTATTGTAACTAAGATTGCTAAGGATCTGCAAACATCCATTGATTGAATCATATTTCAATAGTTTAACCAAGACAAACTTAAACTCGAAATATTTTCTTTGCGATATTATATCTACCAAAATCATACGACATAGTTTTATAAGATAAAATGATTAACGTCGTGAGTAAATAAGATATGTCAGTCTTCACATACCTATTTGATGATGAGGTTCTCGCAAATGTATTTGTTTTTTCTTCAGTCTTCATTAATTGAAGGTTATTCATTGATGTCTGATACTACCATACTCTAACCCTAGTCCGAGACTTGACGTTATTAGACTAAAAATCAAGATATAGTTTGTACATCTAATATTCACAACAACCTTGAGATACAAAAACTTGCGAGTTCGACCAAGCGATGCTCTAACAATCTCCCTCTTTGTAAATTTTAGTGAGAAAACTATCAATAAATATGGATTCAATAAAATAAAACTTTCAGCTCAATATCCATCATTCTTGATTTCTTGAATTTTCAACATTTTCTTGAACTATTCGTACATTAAGTTCTTCCATAGTTATGTATATATTGTGTCAGCGCCTTTGTTATTGAAAGTATGTATCGAATAAAAACTTATGACAATACTCGTTTAGAACTTTTCTATAATGGCAAGTCAATCTACCCAATGGTTGTTATACTGGTGCGCAATATTTTTACCTAATACAAAGTTCAATTGTACCAAAATTTTGAAACAATACTACGGTGATATGTTCTCCCCCTTAGTCCTTAATGTCTCTTTTGCATAATAGGTAAGCTTGCAATTCACTCCCCCTTACATTATGCTCCAAGAAGCCATATTTTATAGCAGAACTAAATATACTAAAGTCATACGACATAGTCTCATAAGATATAATGGTATATAACATGAGTGAATAGGATATGCCGGTCTTTAAATACCTCTTTGTTGATGAAATTCTTATAAATGTCTTCGTTTGTTCTTAAGTCCTCAATCTTCAAGGGTACGTAATTTAGTGATGTCTGATACTCAACTACTATATTCTAATTCTAGTATGAGACTTGACATTAGTATATATTGGAAATCAAGATATATTATTGTACATCCAACATTAACAACAAGCTTGAGAGAGTAAAACTTGTGAGTTCGACCGAAGGATGCTCTAAAAAATAGGATAGTTAGTCTTCACATAACTTTGTTGATGAAGTTTCCGTTGACGTTGTCGCTCTTCCGTCTTCAATTGGTGAATCTGATACTCAACAAGCAGGCTCTATTCCTAGTCTGTGACTTATTTTAGTAGACTATAAATAAAGATATAGTTTTGATCAACTACAACAAGAGTGACATACAAAAACTCGTGAGTTTGACAGAGCAATGCATCAACAAAACACGCTAATAGAGCACGAAACAACATGTGTAAAGCACGACACAACACCCATAAAACACGACACAATATATCATATATTATTCTTGTATATTTCTCACAAAAATCTTTATACGATTAACTGTTAATCATTTTATTTTTATTATTTCCCTAAATTTCCATGACAATTCATATAATATCTAAATTTATTAAGTAATAAATCAATTTTTAGAATACAAAATCAGCTTTGGGAATACGCCGTTTCTGACGTTTATCCGATAGTAAAATATATAAATAAATTGTTATGTAAAATTAATTACACACTTAATATTACGCGACGTACAATATACGCAAAACTTTGATTAGGTGTGTTAAATGTATAATAATTATCTCGAAATTTGTTATACTTTTAGTTCTATAAATATTTGATAAATGTTTATTTTGGAAAATTTACTAGGAAGCTTACCGAAATTTCACCAGACACTTAATTTTTTATTTTTACATTAAGTATTATGATGCATGTAGATTAGTTTCTGATGCAGCACAACATGTCACGTGCCATGCTTGGCGCATTTTGATGGATGTTATGTTGTGTTTTGCCGACATGCTCTACACCGCTAGATCTTCTACCATCCTTGTCCTTTTATTTGTCATTTTATTTCTTTATTGTTTCAAAACTTATAAAACTGATAGGACATCATTGTATATATAGCAAGTGTTCAAACTTTAATAATTCTTATTACTCAAGAATGTATTGCAAATATAAATTTTCTTGGCCAGTTTCCAAGGTTAATTTGGAATCCAATCTAAAACATCAAGTATCTTGATGCTCAACTTGACGATCTTAGAGAGTTAGTAATTTGAGCTCATTTTTTCGACTGTTTATCTTAAGGTGACGACTTGACACTTTAGAACCCTTCACCCTTCATAATCTATTCCATATATATAGGTGGCATGAAACTTAGAAAATCTCCACATTCCATGGTTTGCAGTATCTGCAGTATTATATTTGTATCTGTTGACACTAATCTAAGATTCTCAATTTGTCTGTATCCTCGGGTATCTGATAGATATATGTGTCATATCAACCATATCCGAGGATACCTGATACGTGATGATCTCTGTACCTTGGTGACTATTATTATAGAGGCGGAATTCAGAATAATAATAGACGAAAACTAGAAAACAGAACACACTAGAAACCAGATTCGAAGAAAATATCTTCTCTGGATTATGAACAAGAAAACGATTATAATTCTCTCTTTGTTGCGCTCACAATCTTCTCTAACAATGGATTAACCTTAAACTGTTTGCTAAACTTGCACAAGTATTGTTCCAAGCTTTCTCTAGGTTTTCTGTGCCTAGTATTCTGTGTGTTCAACCTCCATTTCTAGGTGTCAAACCTCAATCTCTATATGTGTTTAGTTATGAGCTAAACATCCCTATTTATAGGCTTGGTTTGGTTTCCCAAACCTCTTCGGAATATATTTCCTATTGTGAAACTAATTTATTTCTAGGTATATTACCTAAACTAAGAATACTGCTCAAAACAATACTCCTTCCTAAACTAGTAATTTATCCTAAACAAGGAATCCTTCCTAATATAGGATTCTATCCTCTTGAGGATCACTAGTTCCCAGGGAAAGGAAGATACACATGTATCATGCGCCCCCCCTCAAGAACTTGAACTCCTGTGAAAGTTAAATTTGTAGGTTAGGGAACTCGTGACTTCCTTTCACCCTGCTGAAACATTTTTCCTTGCTGGAAACTTGACTTGGATTTCCAATTAGAAAAGCGTCCTTATCTTCTTGTCTTGTCTTAGTCACTCTTCGCCCCGTAATGCAATACTCCTCGAGTGGTTCTTCTCTATCAAACCACAAGTCTTCCACATGTAGCAAGATCGTCTTGTCATCTCCATCATCATCTAGTAATGGTGGTTCAAACATACTTAACCTTCTTAGGTCTTCTTCTTGTTGTTTGGTAATGTATTCCAAACTAACTCTACTCGGATTCTCGTCAAGAGAATAGATCAAGGAGAATGAACTTTGTACTAGCATTCACCAACCGCTTAGCCTGAGTGGTTGTAATCAAGCTTGCTCCCTCAAGAGGAGAGTCAATAAGTCGTATTACAAAAGTTTTCCCATCTTTGGTAAATGTATACTTCTGCTCCCTTCTATGTAGAATCGCATCTCGATCCCACAAGTAAGGACTACCAAGTACAACTTGACAAACATCCAATGAAACCACGTCGCATGTAACCTTGTCAATGTATGACTCATCAAAAGCAAACTTGAACGTGCACTGTTCTGCAACCTATATCTCACCTTCCTTTTGAAGCCACCCTAAAGGATAGGGTTTCGGATGTTTGAAAACAACTTATGTACCAAAAAATTTGAAAGTAAATTCTTTTGACTTCCCGGGTCAATAAAAACATCTATTAATGTTGTCTTAACCTGCATCTTAACCGTGAAGAGTTGTTCCCTGGTATCGTCTTTCGTAAGTTCTTCTATGCGACCTGCCATTAGAGAGAGCTTTTGATTAGGTTATGTTAGTCCTTGGACTTCTTTTCGAGATTGTGCGACTAGTATTGCCATAATGGCTTCTTTCTTCTGCAACCCCTTTGGTTTTAGATTATGATACTTCATCCAACACTTATCAACAACATGCCCTGTTCGTTTGCAATGTTTACAAACTAAACCTTCTTGATCGTTAGACTTCCCTTTCTCTTTGCTCCTTTCATCTCCTTTTGCGACGAAACTTCCAGACTTTCCCTTGACGTTTCCCTCAACATCAGTTTTCTTCAGCCTACCTTCGATGGCATTAGCTTTTATGCTTGCTTCGGAGACAGTATCCACTGAAAACATCTTCAACTCCTTCGGTATATACTCATGGAACCCGGAAATATACTTCATATAGATAGCATGATCTTCCAAATCTAAATCCAAAACCATACCTTGATTCTGAAATTCCGAAGTATATTCTTGCACGGTTTGGTTGTAAGTCTGCTTCAAGTTGTACCACTTGAACCATCTCTCCTCAAGGTAGCCAACCGGATAAAAATGTTTCCTTACAACTGCCTTGAATCTTTTCCACGACAATACTCCTTTTCCTAGGTTTTGTCTTTGATAAAATTTCCACCAGGTTAGAGCATGCTTTTGCAGCTTCAATGCCGCGAAAGCAATCTTTTCCTTTGAACCATATTCAAAGAAAGAAAAATACGTCTCTAGACGTTCAACCCAGTCATCCAATTTTTCTACATCGACACTCCCATCGTAAAGTGTAATATCAACACGAAAATCAATTTTCAGACTCTTACCATGTGGTTTAGTTTATGTAGGACTTTTAAGAAAATCACTTTTCTTCTTCTCATCCTCATCTTCTTCCTCTTCTTCTTCTTCTTCTTCTGAATCGTCTTCTTCCGATTCATCTTTTTCCGAAGCTAGAGGTCAAGGTGTAATCTTTTTCTTCGTCTTCGGCTTGGGTGTATGAGAACGAATACATTCGCTCAGTTCCTTAAGGGTAACTTGAATTGACTTCATGTCTGTCTGCAGCGTAGACACATTTTCTTCCATAGTTTGTGGTTCGCCTTCCTTAGGATCATCATCTGAATTTGTCATCCTTGGTCCCCTTGTTTTCTTAACGTCTTCTAGCTTCTTGAGTACCTCACCAAGCATTATATAGAGAGATCTAGTGAAAAACATAAACCACAGGGATTTACCCTAAAAACTAACCTCGCTCGTGATGCCAACTTGATACGTGATGATCTTTGTACCTTGGTGACTATTATTATAGAGGCGGAATTCAAATTAATAATAGACGAAAACTAGAAAGCATAACACACTAGAAAGCAGATTCGAAGAAAATATCTTCTCTCGATTATGAACAAGAAAACGATTACAATTCTCTCTTTGTTACGCTCACAATCTTCTCTAACAGTGGATTAACCTTAAAATGTTTGCTAAGCTTGCACAAGTATTGTTCTAAGCTTTCTCTAGGTTTTCTGTGCCTAGTATTCTGTGTGTTCAACCTCCTTTTCTAGGTGTCAAACCTCACTCTCTAGATGTGTTTAGTTATGAGCTAAACATTCCTATTTATAGGCTTGGTTTGGTTTCCCAAACCTCTTAGGAATTTATTTCCTTTTGTAGACTAATTCCCTTTCTAGGTATATTACCTAAACTAAGAATACTGCTCAAAATAGTACTCCTTCCTAAACTAGGAATTTATCCTAAACAAGGAATCCTTCCTAATATAGGATTCTATCCTCTTGAGGATCACTAGTTCCCAGGGAAAGGAAGATACACATGTGTCAATACCACCCGATACTGACGGACATAGAAAATGAGAAAGTATATTAAACATTAAGATATGCTCAAATTTTTATACGTGAAAAATTAGACTTAAATACTCAGACTCAAAGTAGATATACATTTGAAGAATTTTGGTGATAGCATCCCTCATAATCTCATGGGTATCAAGATCAAGATCATGGTGCTTGAGAACAAGATCCATGCTTTGAGAGTGCAACAAGTTAGATTTATTAAGGTTAGCCAAGATGATAAGCAGTCTCAATATCCTCGCGATGAATCAAGATTTGATAGTTTAAGCCATCAATGTCATTCAGTGATCAATCCTTTTTTAGAATAGAGAATCAATTTTCAATCAATAATGTCAATATCTGATGCATGAGTGTTGTGATGGACGAAAAGGATCTGTTTGAGGGAAAAAACTGATTCTGATGTTTTTGGTAGATTTGGGTGTGTTGATGAGAAACGAATTCAAAACCTAAACAAATGTACTGCACATGAGTACTTTTGAGTTCGAGAGATCAATCTGTAAGACTCTGTCCTAAACCAAGAAATGGTCGTTCCATATTCAATTCGGTCACAAAGTGAAGGAGAAGGGTTGATCTAAGCGAAGAAGGTGTTTGAGATCAGAATGTTGAATTATGAAGGTGTGGTTGTTTTATGACTTGTATCAGAATGTGGAATTGGCTTGCAGAACGTAAGCTATCAGTTCTTGGTTTTTCTGGATACTTGTGTTGGTAACACTTGTGTTCTGTTGAAATAGGTTGAAATCCTATTTATACAAGTCATTGAGCGCACACCCTGATCTCGTAGGAAGTGGAGGTGATTAAGCAGTGGAGAAGTGGGGTTATGTAAAGAGTGGTGATCACCACGTTTCCATTATGAGAGAGAACTGATCACAATTTCACCCACTACTCCCATTGCTGTTAACCGTCCGTCTTTCCTGACACTTTCTCGTAATGGGTGCGTTGCACGCCGCACGCTATAAACCGCCAGACCAATACCCCAGTGAGTATCCCCAGTTTGTGACATGTTTGATGTCTCGATTAAATGGGTCAAGTCGTGGGACTTGCCGCTGAAAGCAGCACGTAGCGCTTTAGGTTAAATAACTAAGTTATTTGTGAAGCCGATATTCATGAAATATCTTATGTATTCGATGCACGTAAAGCATTGCTTTTAAACAAGCAGCTCCAGATAATCGATGTGCATGGAGCATAGTTGTTTTAGAGCTCGATCGAATCAGTCACGGATTGAGCGTCTCAAAAGGAGCACGACCGCCCTTTTTCAAGGAGTTGGTGGGTGCTACGCACGCATCCCAAGGAGTGGCCGATCAATTCCTATAGGAGAGTGGCGATTGGTAGCCATTCTAAAATCCTAACGGTCGATCCAAGTTAGATCTGAACGGCTTAAATCGGCTAGCCAAGTTGAGTGGCTGAGGCGATTTGCGGCAGTTAATGACTTTTGTTGAATTACATGCAAGCAGCACAACTAGTTATCTTTGGGAGATCGTTTGGAATCCCTATGAGCTAGTTGTTGCTTGGCCGATTGTCTCTCATGAAAGATGAGTGGATGGTGATCACAACGACATATTGTTAGTTACCTGAAATCAAATCTAGGTCGGTCAACTCATCTGGCGACGTTTGACGGCGGAGATGATTACGGCAGTTGCATATTGCCGTTGATTTAATTTTAGGGTTTAGGGGTTGCACGAGCAACCCTGTTTTGGCTAGTCGAATCAAAGCTCTGGGCGCTGATTCGAACAGGCCGATTGGCCATGTGCAAAGACGAGCCGTTGGTGAATATGCTAACATCTCCTAGGCCATCTAAAATTAGATCCAAACCACCCGATTCGGCTGGCGAAGATGGATGGTCGTGATCGATTTGCGGCAGTAACATACTGCCGCAAACACCAATTAGGGTTTCAAAGCAGAGCGTTCACCCTACTTTTGGAACGATTCTATACGCTCTTGGCTTTCCATGAGCAAGTCGATCGACCAAGGGTGGAGCTGGGTCGACGGCGAACGCGACGACACCTCATTGGCCATCTGAAACTGGATCTAGGTCGTCCGACAAGGCTGGCGAAGATAGACGGACACGATCAACTTGCGTCAGTTGTATGATGTCGCAACCCATACTAGGGTTTTGGAATAGCGCGTTCGCTCTAGTTTTGGAAAACGTTTTAACATTCCCGGGACTTGCCGTGGGCGGGTTGATCGACTAAGGGAGAAATTAAGCCGCCAGTGAACACGCCAATACTTCTTTGATCGTTCGAGATGCGATCTACGCCGTCCAACTAGGCTGGCAAAGTCGGACGGATGTGATGGGTTTTGAGACCGTCTTTGCCGGTCTTAGTTCGTTTGAGTATGTTTTGCCAACAGCGTGATCGCCCATATTAGGGTCAATCGTTCGAAGCGTTGTGTATGTTCTAGATGGGATTTGCTCGGTCGGGATGCTAGTGGGCCCGCCCGTGGTCATTGTGATGATCGCCTAGTTCTGCCAGGAGTAGGCTAGGCTTGTTGAATTGTATGGTCAAATTGTGTGTCCGTGATCGTTTCTTAAGACTGATATTAACAGTCTAGATTTTCCATAAGGAATTCAAGCGTGTTCGATCGAGCTAACTTAAAAGTGCGTCGATATAAAATTCTCTTTGTCAGAGAGTGATGCAGCTATGTGAGTACTTCCATGCAGATCTCAATATTGACACTTCGGGAGATTCATGCTAATCTGCTGAGAGTGAACATTTAATCGTCATGTCATGTCAATATTGAGAGTTCGGCTGGGAACATAGCATAGGAAAATACTAGGCAAGTCATGCATTAGTGAATAATGCTGGTGGAAGATAAAATTCACAGAATATTTTGGGATTGCTATTGCACGCACCATTCTGAGTAAATTTCATATATACAGATATATTGAATTGCTCAATACATATGTGAGCGAAGAGGCTTAAGCACTCATTACTTTTAAATGGCTTATGTTCCTTTGCAGTATGCCAGCGCATTAAATACAGGATTTACGATTTTAGCCCTTGAACTAAAAACCACCATCAATATTAAGTCCCCTGCTTAGTACGTAACAGTGACATTGTTGCGGGGTAAGCACTAGATGGACAAATAAAGGTAAAACTTATGAGACAAAGTTAGATGTTACCAGGAGAGATGGGTCGGCCTATCCTTGGAACATGTCACGTTAAAGAGGCGTCCAGGTAAGCGTTCCCCTAGCATGATGTCGGTTGGCCCCAGGTAGATTAGGCATACGGTTGGTTGGGATCTAAAACTGCATTACAAGCCCCTTGTACATCTAAGTATCGTTTGAGAGAGTGTCTAAGCTTTCCTGGATTTGGTTAGCATGGAGGAAAAGTGGAGGCGCGATGAAGCATCTCAGCCAACAAGTGCTAGGGCTGAAAGGTTTGTTGCCCGACTAAAGTGAAGGAGGGTGGAGCATAACATGAACTCCTGGATAAACATGAATACCCTTTTCATGACGACGTCATAATCCTCGACTCTGATGTGGACGAGCCGTATCATGAGAAATAACCTCAAAAGGCTGCTGAAGCAATTTCTGAAAAAGATATTGAAGCAGCTCGAGAGGATGTTGAAGCGGCTTCCGGAGAGGATGTTGAAGCGGCTCCTGGAGAGGACTCTAGTGAAGGCGTCATTGGCCCTGGTGTTGATGACACTTCTTTAATGTTTAGTGGTCTTTGTTTCATGCGGTTGGAGCCAGGGCTTGATCGAATAATAATCCCTCATTCATGTTGCTTTTATGATTATATGTTTCCAGTTGGACGAATAAATGAAATCTCCCGACTAAGAAATCCAAATTCTTAGAAAGATTTCGCAATATCTTGAAACTTTAGACGTAGCGCTCCTCGGTAAGGTTAGAGTAGAGCCTGTGTACATGATTTTGCAATCTGAGCTTTCTCATTCTTTTGTTTGATATTCCCTTTGCATACTACACGCTCTTTGAAGATTTGTGGCGTGCCGGCTAGGTATGTAGAAGGATGGACGTTGTGCCGCGAATCTTTAAGGACTTCGTTCCAAGCGACATCTTTTGAACCGTCTTCTGAATCTTGGATGGTTGTATGGAATGGCATGTGATGAGCAGTCCCCAGTTACACTTCATATTCGATGGCGTGGCTGGATATGTGAAAATATCTCCGATTTGTACTTTTGGAGTCTTTGATGCACATGTTCGTCTTCATGTTGAGAAATTTTTGCGGCTCATAAAGCTTCAACAGTGGTAATGCTGATATTAGACATAAACCGGTTGAGGGTTGTGAAAGCATCCTGTGCTGGCAGCCCCCAGGTGTAATTATCCCGAGCTTATTTTCTCTTGAAAGACGTACTTCTACTGCATTTTCCAGTAAGGTGGTTGACGAATTGATGAAGGCGACAATCTTTTGGATTCGTCATTTGTTGATCAATGGGCGGGAGTCGCTCTTGATAGATCTGAATTGTATCCAAACTTTTTGCAGCCCATGTACCCCTCCCATAAGAAATTGGAAATCAAGAAACATTGAATCTGACTTTGTCGGCAATGTGATTGTTGATGCGCAGCTTCGTGCAGACCTTGCGTACGCGTCACTGAGTTCCGTGGAAGGCATGATTCAGTCGGTTTGGCTTGCTGTGGCGCGACTTTCCTCTTAGATTCTACATTGGTAACAGTGCTTGCGGATGGCTGAACCAAGTATTGATTTTTGGTCAGGCGCCTTCCAGACATGGAGGTGACGATATCCTTACGCTACGTCCTTGAAGAGTGGTGACCTTGCCACAGTTATGACTTCTTGGTTGACCGTCTCTTCTGGGTTGAAAAGGTCCTTGACAGTGAAGGAATTCCGTATTGAGCATCAGTCCCCAAGCGTGAGTTACATGGCTCTATCTTGTATGGTCGGTGAGTTTACCATAATAAAGATATTGCCATCTCGCCACCGTACTGGTGACTCTATTGCTTCTCCATGGAAAAAAAAAATGCAGAAATTTGGATTACCTATGTCCGTAGTGGTTGTTGCTGTGGTGAAGCTTTGGCTGGTATCAATCAACAAGCAACAACGATTCTTGGCAGCAGCTGTGATCAGAAGAGACTGGCAGGGAGAGGCGTGGTAGCTACTTGCACGAACTTGGCAGTCTTCATATAATGTTAGAGATCGTCTCGTTATTAGAGGGAGAAGCTGATGATGGAACCAACATATTCCTTGATGTTTCCTCAAGGAATGGAGAAGAGGGAGACATTCCCCTGCCCACGAGTATCTATTGAGCTTTCAACTTGATAGATGTTGTCACGCTGAGTTTACGAGGAAATAATTTGGATGAGAGTTGGAGTTAAACCCTATGTTGATGAGAATCGTACGAGTTACTGATCATGAGGCCGTCTTTGCGTCTACGTTGCTTTTCGTAGACGTCCAGGCATATCGTTGGTCTTTGACAATATGTCTGCTCTCTTGAGTATGTCCTCGTCTTTGGACATCTTGGGTAGTGGTGAGCAGTCCCCAGCCACACTCCTTTGTTGTTATCATCTTTGGATCGTGTCTTTAAGGAGTAGGGAAGTTCCCTCATGCAAATGACTTAACTAACAGGTTCAGCAAATATGATGGAGCTCTTGACATGGAGAGTCTGTATGTACCTCTTAAGTCCCGGGTGCAATCTCCTTTGGTAACGCAACTACTTCTTCTACGGGAGACGAAATTATGAAAGCGTCTCTCGTTGATGTTGTTGCCGTCGAGCCAAATATGGAATATCTTGGACGTTGTTTTATCATTGTGGCAGTCGTGCATGTGGTACTGGAGTTGGAGTGGGCGATTTTGGACGCATGATGTTGTATCTCGGTGGTTTTCCTCTTGCTTCTTCAGTGAAACTGCTTACAGAAGGTTGAAGGTTGTATTGCCTGTTGGTGAGATGTATGCTTCCACGAATATCATAAGGCTCTTTATTCCTGGCAGGCCTGGTTCTTTCCAGCAGGGCAGGTGCTATCGCGGCTGAGCGTTTATCAGTTTCACGAAGTTCAGAGGATGTCTGAAAGCATAGGTTCAACAAAGCACGATAGACATGTACCATCTTATTGATGCATAATTACACCAATTGTTGTTCAGTCACATTTGAATCGTGACCCTCCAGTGCCCGGATTCTGGACCTCTTGACATAATCAATTGGATGTTTGTTGTTTCGCTGAAACATTCTTCCTAAGTCTGACAGAGTGATTCACCCAAAATGCGGATTCTTTCTCGACATGATGACGGGGGCACCGTTATCTTCTTGAGGCTGCTCTCTTGAGGTGTCGGCTCCAGTAGATCTGAAGATGTCCCGGGATTTCTCTTGTCCGGGTTGACATAATAGGCGAACCCCATTATGAAGAATTGAAGATGTGTCAAGCCTCCTTGGTTATTGTAGATGTACGAATCCTCGGAATTACCATGTTCTGGATCTACACGTTTTGCTGATAAAGTGATAGCGGATACTCCTGACCATAAATTGGTAGCAGTGGTGGAATAGAGATAGACCTTTTCTTGTGTGATCTCTGCAGGTGTCTTTCTAGTACTCCAATGGTGTTGAGATTTTTTGTCGTCTATATCCATACTGGAACATCGGCTATGTGAATCCCCCCTTTATCTAGCTGGTGTGGATCCTGGAAATGTTAATATCAATGATAACTTTGAAGCATTTCTGGTTTGCCCATATAACACCGGTGGTGTTGCAGAAAAGGCAATTTCTACATCCGGATCTTCGAGAGAAGCCGTTGTGTTATTCTGTAGATGGGGAAAAACGATTTACTGGTTTTTAAGAAATTGAGGAGATGATCGTATGGAGGAGACTCCTCAAACCGAGAGAAATGTTAAACCTCACACAGATGCACCGCTGCAAAGGGGGTGCTTTAGATTCGAGAGATCAATCTGTAGTACTCCGGCCTAAATCAAGACAATGACCGTTCCAGAGTAAATTCGGTCACAAGAGAGGATGGGTTGATCTGTAAGAGGGAAGCTGAGAAATGTGTTGAGTCGATGGTAATCAAAGATTATGGGTGTGTGAATTCCGAATACGATAAGCTCCGAGTGATTGAAATTGCTTTATTGAGAGTAGTTGCTCAATTGATGAGTTGATGATCTCGTGTTGTCAGTTTGACGTGAGATTGATGATACTGATAATGATTCAATCATGATTCATAGGCTTATTTATATTGCTGGAATTGTAGACACCATGGTTCCATGAAGTGTGACAGTTGATGGAATCAAGGAGTGGGGAGGTGGAGATCGTGTTTGAAACCAATTGCTCAACGTGTGGAGACTTGGTCGATTTTCCACCCACTACCTCGTGAATTCCTTCAACTGATTGCACGACTTGATCAAATTCCATCGTGTGTTTGAACACACGTGCCGTAGACCGCCAGACCAAAAACCCTAAGTGATATCCCCACAAGTGACACGATTGACGTCTCGTGGTTTGTTAGTCAATTGATAACTTCGTGGTTTGATGGGACGATGAGTCCATGTAATTGTTGAGTCGAACATGATGTTCTGAAACTCATGAATTGAACATGTCATGAGACAAAGGTATAGTTCTTACGATGAAGTGAGCAAGTATTGCTCATTCGATGGATCGTTGAATATTGATTGTTGAACCAATATTGAGCAAATATTCCTCATCTGAGAAAGTGTTGCTCATGTGATGAATTGTTGAATATTTGATTGTCTGAGCATGTGTTGCTCATCTGATGGATTATTGGCAGCGTACCAAAATATTAATTAGAATAATGGTCGTTGAACCGAGCATAATTAATGAAATTAATGACCATGAGGCCGTCGTAAAATTATTAAGGCTGGAATTTGGAATGATGATCCTTGGATTCAGAAACCCTAATTTGATCATGATCAATTCATGGTTGTCAGAATTTCAACTATGGGACGAAGGAAGGAGCGAGTACATGGGACCATGGATCAACCATGTAGTGTCCATATGCTCACGTGAGCAAATACAAAGAACTCCTGAAGAGTTGACGATTTGTTGGTGGAAGAATGATTAAATTCTGGTTTAATCATTTATTCAAAAAATGCTCGTCTGAGCCTTAGGTGAGAAAACCTAATTAATTATGACGAGGTGAGGGACCGACCATGGAGTCATGAAACCGGCCTTGGGTTATCCCGCGACTTCCTGACAATCACTTCATGAAAATCCAAAGTGTTTGGGAGAGTTTTGGACCTAATACGAGCAATTGTGCAAATTAGGTCAAAACTGTGATGGGACCGGCTTCCGTGAGCCAAAGAGCCAATCTTGGTCGGTAAAGATAGCTTACTTGTATCCCCAAGGCGTCCGCGTCTCAGTCCTGAGAATTTTGATATTTTCTGGCGTGCAATTGAGCATCCATTCGAGAAAATATGCCAAAAATTAGGGTTTCGACGAAACTGAGGAAAAACACCATGAGATGATGAAAAATAATTATAAAATAAGGAATGAGGAGGTGTGGAACCGCTTTGGTCAAGGCATGGTCGGCCAGTCGTGACCATGGTCCCGTGGTGCTTTTCCTTAATTTTATAATATTTTGATGATTTTATGAAAAATTCATGAATTTTGAGAAATTTGATGAATTTTTGGAGTTTCCATGAATTAAAGGAGTTTTCATGAGTTCAAGGAAGCAAAAGATATTAAAATAATTAAACAAAGGCGTGTGGGACGTGGAAGGAATGACTGGCCGGCCAGGGCCCGGTCCCACAAGTTTTCCTAATTTTATAATGATTTTATGAAAAATTCATGAATTTTGAGAAATTTGATGAATTTAGGGAGTTTCCATGAACTGAAGGAGTTTTCATGAGTTCAGGGAAGCAAAAAATATTAAAATAATAAAAACAAGGGCGTGTGGGACCGTGGAGGCATGGCCGGCCGGCTTGGGCCCGGTCCCACGAGTTTTCATAATTTTTTAATATTTTTTTAGGTATTTTTGATGATTTGAGGGAATTTTTCCTAATTTGAGAGAAATACCATGAAATCAAGGAATTTGATGAATTCAAGGAAAACTAATAATAAAATAATAAAATAAAAGGGCGTGTGGGACCGGCTAGGGCATGGCCGACCGGCCAAGGACCGGTCCCACAAGTTTTCATAATTTATATTATTTTATTATTATTTGATGATTTGTGCAAAAATACCATGAAATCAAGGAGTTTTTTCATGAAATTAGAGAAATAATAATAAAATAATAAGGAACCGTGGGTGTGGGGCCGGTTGGGACCAAGGCATGGCCGGTTGGCCAATGGTCACGCCCCACACTCCTTTCCTTAATTTTATGTTATTTTTTATGGATTTATGGAAGTACCATGAAACCGAGGAGTTTCCTCGAGACGAAGGAAATTTGATAAAATGAGAGAATTTTCATCAAATCATGAAAAATAATAAAAATGCATTAAAAATATAAAACTGGCGTGGGATTGACCAGGACACGGTCGGTTGGTCGTGTGTCCGTGCTCCCAGCACCCTGGTCAATATTTTTAATTATTTATTATTTTCTTCTCTATTTTGCATAGGTTCATCGTTTCGTTGTATTTTTGAAATACTCGTTCGTGCAGTGACTGTTAGTGTATCATCGTTGAATACACCTTCACCATTTGAATCGGGGCTTACTTAGAGGTAGCTCAGACGCCCTGTTGTTGATTATTTATTACTAATTGTGGAATTCAATGGAGAATAATTCACAAAACTGAGTAATAAGATGTTTATTATTAATTCATAGGATCAGCTGAGGATTCGACTGCAGATTCAGAATAATAAAGTGAGCATTACCATTCCATGGGATCGTAGATTCGACCATAGAATCGGAGTAATTAAGGTTTATCTATTACCATTTATGAGACCAGTTGTGGATTCGATCATGAAATCGGGGTAATGAGATAATATAGTTTTTTCTATTCTATGAGATCAAGCTGTGGATTCGATCATAGAATCAGAACAATTGTTATTGTCATTCCATGGAACCAGTCGTGGATTCGACCATGGAATATGAGCGATTGTAATTATAAATAATTAACTTTGTGGCTCTATACTAGCAGAGCAAGCTGTCTAGGAGCATTGATTATCCTGATACGAGCTTGCCGGTAAGTCATATCCTTTATATAGTCAGGGTAAACTTGTTGTTTGTTCCTGAAGATGTTATCGCTTTATACTAGCAGAGCAAGATGTCTAGGAGCCGTCCATCTCGTGATGCTATTTAGAAATAATCACTGAAAGTATTCAGTATTCATGAGATATGTCGTTGTCCTGTCGTGAGACTATATATCTACATGTACTCTGAGAGAAAGTACTCTCCGTTGAGAATTCGATGAGAGAGCCGTGTCTCAATACTCGCGTCTGATTGCTGAATCAGAGCTTCGTATAATTATGAGTTTACAATTTTAGCCTTTGTCGAAAATCCACCATCTACATTAAGTCCCCTGCTTACTGAGGAAGGTTGTGTTCCTCAGTCAGCATTAAATGGTGATTTTCCGGCCATAAATAATAATACCAGTAATTGAACTTAGTCGTAAGTTGAGATGTTACCGGATTTAGAGAGCATGAGCAAACCACGACTTGATGAAGGCTTCAATGTCATGATTGGAGCATCGTTTGATGAGCATAAATTGGTGTTGAACCGTTGGTTTGGATGACGAGTCCGTGGTTAGTTAGGATTTGCGGGTCGGGCCCAATAAGGAAATCCTTAGAAAATTAGGTTTTGGAAATAAAATTGATATAAAAGGGATTGATCCTCTTTTTTTTTCCCTCACACGACCAGCTCTCCACCACCTCAGCGTCTTCACACCAGCAGCAGGAGAAGATCGTCGGGCGCTGCCGCCGCCAGTTGTCGTCCGTTCGCCGCCGACCAAATTCAGGCCGACCAGGTACTTTTTTTTTTTTTTTTTTGCTGATGTTTATGACTCTCATGAGTTGTTCATGCTTTGATCATGATGAAGTTATATACATGTGTGTATATTAGTGTGAGTTTTATGAAAAATCCTCGTTTTTGAAAACGTATGTTCGTTCGATCGTTAGTTTTGAAAACTAATTATAATCCCTGATTTAGGAGAGAGTTTTTAATTTTTTAATATGAACCTCGTTCCAGTGATAAAACTTAGTGTATGAGCTTTCATGTATACCAAGGTTTCATCATAAAAGAAGTGAATTTTCATGAAATTGGAAAAATCCTTCATTTTAAAGACAAATAATGATGACACGAAGGAAAATATGTATGATGAACTTGTGTCCAGTGATAAAATTTTGCTTATGAGATTTCATGTAAATACAAAACTTTATTATATGTATGAGATGTGAGCTTTCACAATATTTTTTTGAAATAAACCTTCGTTTTAAAGACAAACAACGACGATACGAAGGAATTTTTTATATATATATATATATATATGTAGCCGTGACATATATTGTGTAAAATATGATGGTATATTTTATTTGCATGAATTTTTTTTCATTAGATAAAATTCTTTGAGAATTTATATATGCAAGTTGCATTAATTGCTGGGTTTTTTTTTCGAAAAATCAGAAACGTGGGTTTTGAGGAACCCTCGAAGATAGACAATATATTTATGATGAAATATTTTATTGTTGTAAACTTCATAGGTCAGTTGTGTGAATGTTCACATTATGGAAATTGTGTCCTTGATTTTATGAAAAATCAGGAAATTAATAAAGTTTTCGTTCGTTTTTTGCAGTTTTCGAAGAGACGAACGATTTTGGGGTGTTAACTCTAGTATTACTATCACTATTGTTAGTGGAAGTATAAAAGGTAAGAGTTAAGAGTTACCATTTTTGCTCGTATTTCCTTGATTTATATCTGGACGACATACTGAAGTAGAATGTAGTGTGAACCTTTTCAGCTACTTAGCAAAGATGTCCAATTCCCAAGCTGACGACGCCTCGAGGGAAGAGATGTGCGTTGATGATGGCATCTCTAGATATGAGACATGCATGGATGAAACTTCTGTTGGGGGAGACGAAGACGAAATCCCTGGGATTAAGAATGTCCCGAACATAGATGATGCATTCTTTGAAAAAGATATCCCAGGAGCTGAGCAACATTTGAAATCCCCAATGTATCGTCTTTTGATAAATCCCAGAACTGTTACTCAGAAGAAATTGGTGACTCCTAAGACAGTGATTCGATTTTGTCTTGAACGAGGGGTCTTCGCCTCATCAATCATAGATTTTAAGCTTTCTCGACGACCTTTGGAGAAATTTACCGGCTGGGAGAGGCATATGTTGGGTTTTCCTCATGTGAGGACTATGCTCGACCAGGCGCAGGTGACGAGAGCTATTCAAGCTTCTGGAGAGTTGTTCATTTATCATGACGCAAGTGGTATTGTGTCTCTGTTTGCTCGCTGGTGCATTCCCACTCACACTTTCATATGTAGATGGGGAGAATTTATCATTACCTTGGAAGACGTGGCGGCTCTGATGCATCTCCCGATCACGGGCAATCTTCCTGGGGATCTTTCAGATGAGGAGACCGCCGTTTCTCATGTCTTGACAGCTGCAATGGAGAAAGCGAATAAGGCTGGTAGTAAAGGATGCTATGCTTCCTGGTTGACACACTGGTGGCCCAAAGACGAGGTTTCTGATAAACCCATCGACGGTATGTTACCCATTGCTGCTTTCTTATGTTATGGTTGTCCAGAGACGTTTTTGAAGACAGTGGAAACTTGTTGAAGCCTTTTGTGATTCCCTTTGCTATTAAGATGGCTCAAGGTGAGCAACTTCCGATAGGTAGTTTATTCTTAGGCTCCTTGTATTACAACCTGGACTCCTTGATTATAGACTCCAGTGTGTCGAACGGCTCTATGAAGATTGAGTGTTATGCCAACACGATGTTTCTTCAAGCTTTGATGTGGGAGCATTTTAAGAATTATGCACCTACTCCACGTAATGTTCTGCAAGGACCGAATACTGATGCGCGCCATACTTTCCCTGAGAAAGATAATGCTAGGATCATGCGTTGGTCCACCAAGCAGCCTCGTTCTAAAATACGTTTTATTGATGTGTTAGATGAAGAATCTGAGTTCAATTTTCGCCCGTGGGTGTCAGTCCCTGATTATGTTTCTCAGCCGATGACTTTCAATACTGGAGAAGGCACGAGTTTGACGTCTGGTGCGCATCTGAGTGATGGCGAAAGATCTTTCATGTTGAGTTGCACTCCTGGTCATTTGCTATCAGTCACGTTTGGAGAGCTTTCAGTGGAGGAGTATAATATTGATAGAGCAGCTCGACAAATGGGTATGGATCAGTGTGTTCCAACCATACGGAGAAGGAAGCCATCAGTTGAGCAACTCAGGACTCATTTGGATCATACTCACGTGGAAGGGAGTAGCTACTGGTTTCCTGGTTCTGATAGATTCGCCTATGTAACCCCAGGTTATGTAGAATTCTGGGACCAGCAACTTGGGCGTTTGCGTGGCTTTGTAAGATTTCCCAGACCTCCATTCAAGGATCTTCCTTCGGCTGAGATGATTTCCAGTCGACCAAGATTGAAGTATCTTTCTGGTGATAAACGAAAGTCGTCTCCAGGATGCTCTCAGGTATGTTTCTTCATATAATCTTCACGAAATTATAAGAACTGTATTCTGATTATATTACTGGATTTCACCACAGGACGGTCGTAATATACGACCTCGAATCGGTGTAGATTTCTCAGAGACTGAGGCGGTTATTCATGGCGGAGAAGGCAGGCATAAAGGTTATAAGTTGTTACCAATACCGTAAAGTCCCCAGTTGGTGCTTTGGTGAGTTCCCAATATTTCTCACCGTGACTTTCATTGCTATTAACATTAGAATCATGAAGCCAATGTTGTTAATTTTGTTGCAGAATTTTACTCCATCGAGTCTTGAAGGTCTTCAATTTTCTGCTACTGAACAAGCAATCGCTGATTTGAGTGACGAAGAAACTGTAAGTATTTCTTCACATGTTCAAATGTGGTGCTTCATAGATGAAAATATTGATTGTAAGGACGTGTACAGGAGGATGTCGTCATGGAGATGGAGAATTCTGGAACTCAATCATCCTCTGGGAATGGGAATGGAGGTAATTCCCAAGATTCGGAGCCGGATGGAAGTGATGTTCCTCTTGTCGTTGATGTGGACAATTCCAACCCCTTGGACACTTTGGAGACTCCTCAAGTAAGTATATATCCTGTATATTCTTCATAGAAGTATAAAAGTGCTGACTTGTGAATGAATGAATGAGAACCCATGTGAATATATGAAAACTTAGTCGAATTTCGTCGTCAGAAAATTCAGAACCCAGCTTTTTAATAGAAACGCTGTAGAATCTTCGTCCGGAGTCGGATTTTGATGATCTGCATGTGCAAATTCAAGCCCGGAAAATTTCCAAGCTTTATTAAAGAATCTTTTTAAGTTTTGAGCACGTTCAGAGCCTGAAAAAGGCGAAATAGTAAACTTCCAGGAGACTTCCAGAACTTTTTCAGATTGCGCATCACTTAATGTTTTGGCCACATCTACTTGCTCGTTAATCGGATTGCCATGAAATTTTGACATGTCATAGAGTACATCCATACGAAGAGAATGGCATATGATCCATCCTCGTATTCCTTGTAGATTTCTCCCAGTTCGTCTCCTAGTACATGGAAGAGTTCAGTTTCTTCAGACGGACTCATCGTAAAATGTGTTTTCATGACTTTCATGTTATTTGCTCGTGCCTTGAATGTAGTATGATGAACCTTGATGATGTTGACTTGCTGGTATACTGTGTTTCATAATCTCCTTTGGATTCGTGACTCTAACCTCATGTAATCTTCGTATTAGGTGTTAAATACCGAAGTTGAGGATAATGGAGCCAACGATGATAACTCTAACCATTCCGGAGTTATTGATGAAGAGACAACCATCCCTGTACTTCAAAGCCATGTTAAGGTCGCTACTGCTGTTATGGAAACCCAGATGGTTGTTTCCTCAGTGATATAAGAAACCGAGACAGCAGCGGAGAATACCGAAGGAACTGTTGTTTTAGTCGTGGGAGCCACTCCAGTGACCGAGAACCGTATAATAGTGTATGAATATCCAACTTCAGGGGTCTCTTTAGATCCTCCCTTCAACACTTCACTCCCGTATCATGAACTGGTCGGTGGATTCAGCGTTCCCATTGGATATGCACGCTTGTATGAGACAATATGGAAAAAGTTCGGCCATATGATCGTTGACAGGAACCCTGGGCGTGCTTATGCTTTAATCATGCAAGTAGGCGTTATCTTGCGTGTCGTGAGTGATATGCATACGAGACCCAGGAATACCGTGACTCCAGATATACTCTTTGATTGAGAGTTTAACTTGGAGAATTCAGAAAGACTTGGCCTCAACGTGAAATGGCTTCGTAAGCAAATAAATGTTATCAAGGATTCATGTGAGAAGAACATACCCTTTCCAAACGATGCTGTGAAGGAGAAGGAGGACAAGATTGCCAAGCTGACCGAGGAGTTGAACAAGGAGAGGGCGGCTTTGCAAATCTTGAAGGATGCTGATGAGCGAAAGCCTTTTCTTGCTGATCTCTTGAACTTCTGAACTTCTGAGAGATGTGAGGTTTATACTTGGGTTTTTGATATTTAGATGGTTTTGGATTGACTGATGGTTGAGGATTTTCTTGTAGATTTGATAGAGATTTTCTTTTACGAAATATGAACTGAATTTTGATAAATTGCTGAATTCAAATACTGATTGCAAGTATTGCAAATGTTTTGGAGGAATTGAAATACAAATGAAAGAAAATCCTAAATGTTAAATCCCAACACCATGAGTGCTTCAAACGCCCAATACCTTAAATGTCCAATAATTTCAGATAAACGCCTTGAGCCAATTTTCGTGAATTACTGGTAGGGTTCTGCCATCTGTGTTGGTCAATTTGTAGTATCCTCCGGCCACGGATTGCGACCATGAATGGTCCTTCCCAATTGGAGTTCCTTGTAGAATGAAGACCGCGCTGAACTGCTTTGAGAACCAGGTCCCTTCATGAAACTTGTTAGGCTTGGTCGATCGTGCCTTGAATATCTTCCGCTGATTCGGAATTCCCTGTTTGATGGAATTCCTCGATTGTGGCCCGTATGGACACTCGCGCGGAAGAGAGTATCCAGCATAGTGTTGATCATGCTTAGCCAAGTCTTCAGCAATCTCGATGGAGTGACCGATTTGAAGAAGTTCTGAACCCAACCATTGAGTGTAATATTGCTGAGGTGAAGTTACCCACTCGTAGCTTTTGATGACTGCTAAATTATTCATGGGGAGAAGTCCTGGACCATAGTAGCGTATTTGAACATTGGTAATATTGGAGCAAGAGGAGGAATAAGACTTGCCTGAGCTCGAAACCTTCTGACAAAGGTGTGCGGATTATCTCCAAGTTCCTGCGTAAGTCCCATCAGAGTTTTACTTCTTCCAGATGCTCAAACGGTGGTGCGTCCTCTGCTTCGTCTTCCGACTCGGAATCCTTGTCGATGACAGGATGTGTTGAAGGCATCGTTGTCCTTTCAGCATGAATCCAAGTTCTCCCAAGGACCATGTCGTATCCAGGGTCTTCCCGGATTATGAAAAACTTGGCCTCAGTGCAGATCGATCTTTCCGTAACTTTGAGAGTGATGAAGCCGTATGCGTTTCTGGAGATTCCTTCGTGGTCCCTGATTGCTATGGGAGCGTGGGTGGCTTCCCGTCGAGTAATACCAGCAGCTCTGAGAGTTTTCAAAGGGATGATGTTGACGGCGGTACCAACATCGATGAACGCCCTCTTGAACTCATTTCCTTTAATGTGCACTGTGGTGAGCAGTCCCCAGTCATACATTTCTGTGTCGGTGGCTGAAGGTCCGGTGGTAGTCTCTTGGATCAGCGGACGTCTTCCGGACACGATGTGGTTCAGTGCAGCAAACATGTCTTTCCTTTGAGCTTTCGAAAGATACAACAGCTCGCAGACATGTTCGATCAGAGATTGGACCGTTTCCTTGACAGGAGGTTCGGAGATGGTAAAAGTTCTGACTGGGAGGGGTTTTTGTGCACCCCTCAGTCCCCAGGTTGAGCTCTCCTGATTCGACCTTTTCTTTGAATATGCGCTTCAAAATTTTGCAATCACTCGTGGGATGGCTGACGTATCTATGGAAGCGACAATACCGAGGATTTTCCATGGCCTCTTCAGTTGGTTCCTTCTTGACATAAGGCAATTTGATTGCGCCGTCTTGAATCCAGGCATCGAGTAGTTCATTAACTTCTTCCATTGAACAGGGAAAATCAGGTGCTTCTGGATCTTCCGTATGCTGAGGAGGGATTTTCGAATTCTCCTTCTTGTGTGTCTTTGAAGGGGTGGAGGAAGTCTGCTTGTGTTGTGGTTCTGCTTTTCGCTTACTCCCTTCCGCGACAGCATTTGTTGAAGGTTGCAGGTTATACTGCTTGTTGATCAGACGCTGCTTCCTCGAGTGTCTTTTGAATCTTCAGTCTTTGTAGACTTTGCTCTTTCCAAAAGAGCGGGTGCAGTGGTTGCCGACCTCTTCGCAGCTTCGTGAAGCTCTGAGAAAGTCTGGAATCGAAGGTTTTCTAGCAAGGCCCTGTAGACCGGGAGCATGCCATTGATGCACAAGTCCACCAGTTGTTGCCGTGACGTTTGGGTCATGACAATCCAGGGCTTGGACTCTGAACCTTTTCACATAATCATTGGGATTTTCACTGACCCTTGAAACATTCTTCCAAGGTCGGAGAGGGTGACTTGTTCTGACACGAAGAAGTATTTCCTGTAAAATGCGTTAACCATTTCTCCCCAATTGTTGATGGTCCCTGGTGTGATGTGTTATACCAGGTGTATGCCTGCCTTTCAGAGATTTTGAGAATTCCTTGAGACGGACGACATGATTATGTTCATGTTCTCCCAAGGCTTCGAGAAAACGAGAGACATGTTCCCGAGCATTGCCAGTTCCATCATACAAGGTGAAAGTTGGAGAAACGTAACCTTTGGGGAGTGGAATCCTCTGCGTAGCGGCAGGATAAGGAGGTTGATGACGATGGTCATGCGATGTCTTGCCTTTTCCATGGTTCTCTAAGAGGTGCTCCAGATCCTCGCGAGTGATGAAATTCGGTGATCCCTTCGCTGATGAGTTGTCTGCAGCAGTTTTGTGGACTTCGTCGTCTTCTACTGTATGGATTGGAATTACTTCAGGACCGTCGTCCGAGGATTTCTCCTTCTCCTTTCCCTTCTCTTGAGTCTTCTCTGACATCTTGTCAGTAAGAGTTTTGAGATAATTACACAGCTCCTTCTGTGTAGCAGCCATGTCAGTCTGGTTCTTTGCAAGAGTCTCCTGCGCTTTGATAAGATCAGCAATGGTAGGCGGTGGATCTCCTCTGACTTCTTCAGGGTGTCGTCCGGACAGTGGATGACCTTCGGCGTGAGGAGGAGTAGTGTCACCACCATCAGTGTTGGAAGTCGGAATTGTCTCCAGGATATTCTGATTGTTGTTGTTGCTAGTGCTAGCACGGTTTGTGTTAGGATTTGTAACTGAACCTGACCTGAGATCAACCATCTTGTGAAATTGTGGGATTGCAACCGAGAGAATGACCTCCCACTGTGGTCATCAATCAGTAGATGCGGAAAAACGATTTGCTGGTTTTTAAGAAATTGAGGAGACGATCGTACGGAGGAGACTCCTCGAACCGAGCGAAATGTTAAACCTCACACAGATGCACCGCTGCAAAGGGGGTGTTTTAGATTCGAGAGATCAATCTGTAGTACTCCGGCCTAAATCAAGACAATGACTGTTCCAGAGTAAATTCGGTCACAAGAGAGGACGGGTTGATCTGTAGGAGGGAAGCTGGGAAATATGTGGAATCGATGGTAATCAAAGATTGTGGGTGTGTGAATTCCGAATACGATAAGCTCTGAGTGATTGAAATTGCTCAATTGAGAGTAGTTGCTCAATTGATGAGTTGATGATCTCGTGTTGTCAGTTTGACGTGAGATTGATGATACTGATAATGATTCAATCATGATTCATAGGCTTATTTATATTGCTGGAATTGTAGACACCATGATTCCATGAAGTGTGACAGTTGATGGAATCAAGGAGTGGGGAGGTGGAGATCGTGTTTGAAACCAGTTGCTCAACGTGTGGAGACTTAGTCGATTTTCCACCCACTACCTCGTGAATTCCTTCAACTGATTGCATGACTTTCTCACATTCCATCGTTTGTTTGAACACACGTGTCGTAGACCGCCAGACCAAAAACCCTAAGTGATATCCCCACAAGTGACACGATTGACGTCTCGTGGTTTGTTAGTCAATTTATGACTTCGTGGTTTGATGGGACGATGAGTCCATGTAATTTTTGAGTCGAACATGATGTTCAAAAACTCATGAATTGAACATGTCATGAGACAGAGGTATAGTTCTTACGATGAAGTGAGCAAGTATTGCTCATTCGATGGATCGTTGAATATTGATTGTTGAACCAATATTGAATGTGTTGCTCATCTGATGGATTATTGGCAGCGTACCAAAATATTAATTAGAATACTGGTCGTTGAACTGAGCATATTTAATGAACATAATGACCATGAGTCCGTCGTAAAATTATAAAGGTTGGAATTTGGAATGATGATCCTTGGGTTCAGAAACCCTAATTTGATCATGATCAATTCAGGGTTGTCATAATTTCAACCATGGGACGAAGGAGGGAGCGACTACATGGGACCGTGGATCAACCATGTAGTGTCCATATGCTCACGTGAGCAAATACAAAGAACTCCTGAAGAGTTGACGATTTGTTGGTGGAAGAATGATTAAATGCTGGTTTAATCATTTATTCAAAAAATACTCGTCTGAGCCTTAGGTGAGAAAACCTAATTAATTATGACGAGGCGAGGACCGACCATGGAGTCATGAAACCGGCCCTGGGTTATCCCGTGACCGCCTGACGAACACTTCATGAAAATCCAAAGTGTTTGGGAGAGTTTTGGACCTAATACGAGCAATTGTGCAAATTAGGTCAAAACTGTGACGGGACCGGCTTCCGTGAGCCAAAGAGGCAATCTTGGTCGTACAAGATAGCGTGCTCGTATCCCCTAGGCGTCCGCGTCTCAGTCCTGAGAATTTTGATATTTTCTGGCGTGCAATTGAGCATCCATTCGAGAAAATATGCCAAAATTAGGGTTTCGACGAAACTGAGGAAAAACACCATGAGATGATGAAAAATAATTATAAAATAAGGAATGAGGAGGCGTGGGACCGCCGTGGTCAAGGCATGGTCGGCCGGTCGTGACCACGGTCCCGTGGTGGTTTTCCTTAATTTTATAATATTTTGATGATTTTATGAAAAATTCATGATTATGAGAAATTTGATGAATTTTGGGAGTTTCCATGAATTGAAGGAGTTTTCATGAGTTCAAGGAAGCAAAAGATATTAAAATAATAAAACAAGGGCGTGTGGGACCGTGGAAGGCATGACTGGCCGGCCAGGGCCCGGTCCCACAAGTTTCCCTAATTTTATAACGATTTTATGAAAAATTCATGAATTTTGAGAAATTTGATGAATTTAGAGAGTTTCCATTAACTGAAGGAGTTTTCATGAGTTCAGGGAAGCAAAAAATATTAAAATGATAAAAACAAGGGTGTCTGGGACCGTGGAGACATGGCCGGCCGGCTTGGGCCCGGTCCCACGAGTTTTCATAATTTTTTAATTTTTTTTTAGGTATTTTTGATGATTTGAGGGAATTTTTCCTAATTTGAGAGAAATACCATGAAATCAAGGAATTTGATGAATTCAAGGAAAACTAATAATAAAACAAAAGGGCGTGTGGGACGGGCTAGGGCATGGCCGGCCGGCCAAGGCCCGGTCCCACAAGTTTTCATAATTTATATTATTTTATTATTATTTGATGATTTGTGCAAAAATACCATGAAATCAAGGAGTTTTTCATGAAATTAGAGAAATAATAATAATAATAAAATAATAATAAAGAACCGTGGGTGTGGGGCCGGTTGGGACCAAGGCATGGCCGGTTGGCCAATGGTCACGCCCCACACTCCTTTCCTTAATTTTATATTATCTTTTATGGATTTATGGAAGTACCATGAAACCGAGGAGTTTCCTCGAGACGAAGGAAATTTGATAAAATGAGAGAATTTTCATCGAATCATGAAAAATAATAAAAATGCATTAAAAATATAAAACTGGCGTAGGATTGACCACGACACGGTCGGTTGGTCGTGTGTCTGTGCTCCCAGCACCCTGGTCAATATTTTTAATTATTTATTATTTTCTTCTCTATTTTGCATAGGTTCATCGCTTCGTTGTATTTTTGAAATACTCGTTCGTGCGGTGACTGTTAGTCTATCATCGTTGAAAACACCTTCACCATTTGAATCGGGGCTTACTTAGAGGTAGCTCAGACGCCCGGTTGTTGATTATTTATTACTAATTGTGGAATTCAATGGAGAATAATTCACAAAACTGAGTAATAAGATGTTTATTATTAATTCATAGGATCAGCTGAGGATTCGACTGCGGATTCAGAATAATAAAGTGAGCATTACCATTCCATGGGATCGTAGATTCGACCATAGAATCAGAGTAATTAAGGTTTATCTATTACCATTTATGAGACCAGTTGTGGATTCGATCATGAAATCGGAGTAATGAGATAATATAGTTATTGCTATTCTATGAGATCAAGCTGTGGATTCGATCATAAAATCAGAACAATTGTTATTGTCATTCCATGGAACCAGTCGTGGATTCGACCATGGAATAGGAGCGATTATAATTAGGAATAATTAATTTTGTGGCTCTATACTAGTAGAGCAAGCTGTCTAGGAGCATTAATTATCCTGATACGAGCTTGCCGGTAAGTCATATCCTTTATATAGTCAGGGTAAACTTGTTGTTTGTTCCTGAAGGCGTTATCGCTCTATACTTGCAGAGCAAGCTGTATAGGATCCGTCCATCTCGTGATTCTATATAGAAACAATCACTGAAAGTATTCAGTATTCATGAGATATGCCGTTGTCCAGTCGTGAGACTACATATCTACATGTACTCTGAGAGAAAGTACTCTCCGTTGAGAATTCGATGAGAGAGCCGTGTCTCAATACTCGCGTCTGATTGCTGAATCAGAGCTTTGTATGATTATGAGTTTACAATTTTATCCTTTGTCGAAAATCCACCATCTACATCTTCTAAGTAGTTGTCACGTCTTCTTGTGTCTCCACGCGGCTTTTTGATCATTTCATCTGGGAGATTTACTGGTGCTCAGTTATCCAAGGCATTTCCAGTAGCATTGCTTGAAAAAGCATTTTTGTGAAGCTTCTTAGCGAATGGAACACCATAATTGAAATTGGTTGTTGAACCTAAATTGAATTAAATGATTGAATTGGATATAAGATCCACCATTTTGAAATTGAGAGAACTGGAATGAATATTGAAATATTAATTTTGCAACCGAGAGATCAATCTCCCACTGTGGTCGCCAATTGTTTGAGGGCAAAAACTGATTTTGCTGTTTTTGGTAAATTTGGGTGTGTTGATGAGAAACGAATTCAAAACCTAAACAAATGTACTGCACAGGAGTACTTTTGAGTTCGAGAGATCAATCTGTAAGACTCTGTCCTAAACCAAGAAATGGTCGTTCCAGATTCAATTCGGTCACAAAGTGAAGGAGAAGGGTTGATCTAAGCGAACAAGGTGTTTGAGATCAGAATGTTGAATTATGAAGGTGTGGTTGTTTTATGACTTGTATCAGAATGTGGAACTGGCTTGCAGAATGTAAGCTATCAGTTCTTGGTTTTTCTGGATACTTGTGCTGGTAACACTTGTGTTCTGTTGAAATAGGTTTAAATCCTATTTATACAAGTCATTGAGCGCACACCCTGATCTCGTAGGAAGTGGAGGTGATTAAGCAGTGGAGAAGTGGGGTTGTGTAAAGAGTGGTGATCACCACGTTTCCATTATGAGAGAGAACTGATCACACTTTCACCCACTACTCCCATTGTTGTTAACCGTCCGTCTTTCCTAACACTTTCTCGTAATGGGTGTGTTGCACGCCGCACGCTATAAACCGCCAGACCAATACCCCAGTGAGTATCCCCCAGTTTGTGACATGTTTGATGTCTCGAGTAAATGGGTCAAGTCGTGGGACTTGCCGCTGAAAGCAACACGTAGCGCTTTAGGTTAAATAACTAAGTTATTTGTGAAGCCGATATTCATGAAATATCGTATGTATTGGATGCACGTAAAGCATCGCTTTTAAACAAGCAGCTCCAAATAATCGATGTGCATGGAGCATCGTTGTTTTAGAGATCGATCGAATCAGTCACGGATTGAGCGTCTCAAAAGGAGCACGACCGCCCTTTTGCATGGCCAAATTGTGTGGTCGTGATCGTTTCTTAAGACTTATATTAACAGTCTAGATTTTCCCTACGGAATTCAAGCGTGTTCGATCGAGCTAACTTAAAAGTGCGTCGATAAAAAATTCTCTTTGTCAGAGAGTGATGCAGCCTGAGTGAGTACTTCCATGCATATCTCAATATTGACACTTCGGGAGATTCATGCTACTCTGCTAAGAGTGAACATTTAATCGTCATGTCATGTAAATATTGAGAGTTCGGCTGGGAACATAGCATAGGAAAATACTAGGCAAGTCATGCATTAGTGAATAATGCTGGTGGAAGATAAAATTCACAGAATATTTTGGGATTGTTATTGCATGCATCATTCTGAGTAAATTTCATATATACAGATATATTAAATTGCTCAATACATATGTGAGCGAAGAGGCTTAAACACTAATTGCTTTTAAATGACTTATGTTCCTTTGCAGGATGACAGCGCATTAAATACAGGGTTTACGATTTTAGCCCTTAAACTAAAAACTACCATCAACATGATCCTTTGAATATTCATGCGGGACCTTTACATATCCTCTACGATAGGATATGATATGATATCAAATTCAACCATCTAATCATTATTCAAATATTGAGAAATTTACTCAACCATCTGCTTGTTATTCAAATTTTGAAAAATTTAACTCAAATTTTAATATCTTTTCACACTATCTTCATAATAAATGGAGAATCAAACATGCTCACTCATATCTAATACACAATAGTATATGCACATTTGTACGATGGAAGACGGCGACACCTTAATTAAATAAAACACAGAATTGGTTAAAAAGACCAAAATCAACAATTCCTGGGTGAAATGGACAGTTAGATTTTGATACTGTTTAAATGGACAAAAATGTAAAAATAGGCAGGATGTAACCAGTTTCATCGTGCCCATTTTCAAATATTTTTTCTTATTTTTAATTTACACAGGATGTATCCAGTTTCATCCTTGCTATTTTTTAAATTTAAGCTAGGATGAATCCAGTTTCATCCTTGCTATGTTTTTTTGGCCATTTCACCCAAACTATTTTTTACTCGTCCATTTGAACTGTGATTTAAAAATATTTGGACAAATGACCCATTTTCCGTAAATAAAAATTCTTTGTACCGATTGGTTTCGGCCCGTATCACTGATACCGCCGTATCCTATAGGTCATCACAAATACCGATATGATACCAGTATATATCTGATACAAGGGGACCATTATGAAGGCTTCACTCGCATACGGTTTCTGGTACCCCTCCTCCCCTAGCACTAATAAATGTACCAATTTTATTTTGGGATCATTAATTAAATACCCCTAGAATATAAGACCTTCACAAATACCCCTGTCTATTTTATTTAAATACCCTTAAGGTTATTTTTTTAAGGGGATAATGAAAATGAATTAGTACTTTTTTGGTTAATGAAAATGAACTAGTATGTTCTTGACGCGTGAAAACGTCAACCCAACCTCCTGCGGAGGTTTAATTGACTTAATATAATTTTAGATGTGCAAAAACTATACCCTAAAAACTTAAAATATACCCTTTAAGGGTATTTGTGAAGTCCTTAGAGCAGTTCCTATGGAATGAACAAACTCGGAGTTTGTTCATTTTTCTCCCACTATGGACTCAACAAACATGAAAAATGGATGTTCAAACCAACAAATTTGTTGGTTTGTTCATTGAGTTAAAACATGTAGCGCACGCTTGATGAAAGAGCAGGCGATCTTGGCACCAGCGCTGGCGTTTGAGACAAAGACGCTGACGCTTTTATTACCAACGCACGTTTTTACTCCACTGGCCAGCGTCGTTCCTGAAAGCGCCGAGTTTTTTGTAGAAGCGCTAACAGCTGAATCTGGATGGCTTAGAACTCTTGTGATCTAACGGCTATAATTTTTGAGTTCTATAAATACTCTCCATTTCAACTCCAAATTCATATTCACACAATCTAGTCTTCTTTACTCTTCTCTGAGCTTAAAAAAATTCTTCCACTTCAACAAATTTTTCAATTCTTGAAATTTTCAATTCTTGAACATGTCTGGGCCCTTATTAGTTCGGCGCGCTCCGTATACTAAAGAAGAAGATGAATCTATTTGCAGAAACTATGTTTTTTTATTTACTCAGCTTGTTTCAGCAAACTATCCACGGGTGAATTTTTGGGCGGTTATTCACGACGGGTTCTGCAGTAACACCTGTAATCTGAGTCGTCCTGTTATATGCGACATAGAAAATCGTTTTCATACAATTAAGAAAGAAGTAAGTGAGTTTGTAGCTTTAACCATACCAGCCAATCGATATAGACTGAGAGGTGAAACTGATGCTGAGATGGTAACAAGATATTTGGTTGAATGGAGAAGATGGAAAAATGTGGCTTTTTCTTTCAAAATCCTTAAAGTGTTGAACAGTTTAAACCCCTTCTTTGAAGCTAATGTAGTCCGTCGTAATTCAGTGAAGCTAATGTAAAACGCTTAATTTTAAAGCTAATGTAGTCCGCCGTAATTCAGTGAAGCTAATGTAAAACGCTTAATTTTAAACATATGTAATTTCATTTAATTCGGACCGTCGTACTTTTAAAATTAAAATTACAAATGTAGTAGAATTAAAAATTACAAACAATCTCTCTAACGTTGCTCATCGCTAGCTCTCCCATTGTTATCTTCTGGAGTCAAGAATTCTCCAAGACCTGCGGATAGACCTGAGACATCCCCAATTGCCAACATATTAAGTAAATTTCCATAAGGAGATAAAGATGGTTGAACAAAATTAGGCGATTGGAAATCACTAGGAGATTGTTGGAAAGCACTCGGTGCACTCGGTCCTCCAAGCATATAAGATGTTTATGGTTGTGGTGGTGGTGTATAGCAATCATTTGGGTTGTAGGGCGAGAATGATGATGAAATGCGCCTAAGATCTATCTGAAATACTTGAGGTTGAGATACAAGCACAATTTTTGGTGAAGAAGTATTGCGTGTATGTGTGGTGAAGAAGAACTATGTCGTACTTGTGTTTCTCCCACCACTGTGTCATCACTATCGTGCCATGATCTGGTGGAATCAGAATCATGTGACCGCCGCCCATCATCATTTACAGTTGGACTCAATCCAAACATTGTGTTCTCGTTCCATTTCCGACACACATCCAAGTGTGTAGCCCCCATTTATCGAGTTATCCAATACAAATCGTTCAGTTGGCTCCTCAACTCTATCTCACTGACAATCACATTGTAGTAAGGATAATCAACAATACGTTGTTCAACATCATCACCATACTGAGGAAATCAATGTAAGGGTGAGGAACGACGTTGTTGTGGCTCCGAGTCATCTGATGAAACCTCTGAACAAAACTGGAACCCGAGATGTCGATGCCAGTGCCCTTCGCTAAGTTGGTCGAGATGTACATATCCATCATTGGAAATCTTTGTGTATCGTCTTTAAGGATTAGTTTACTAACACGGAAGTAGGTATACCACCAATACTGCAAATTACTCCATAATTTTAGTATTTTGACTTAATCTACATTTGCTCATAAAAATTATTTAAATTTTAAAATAATAATTTTGATATTTACCTCTATGATGCCCCAGAAACCAGTGAAGTTATCTCCGCCCTTAGACGCATCATCCAGCGCACAGTACAATTCTGCAAAAATTGCAGATCCCAAGTCATAATCTAGTGCTTTGTCAAGATCTTATAACGCTTGAAGCTAACCAACACGAGCAACAGAAGTTGAGTTTGAAAAGAATGTCTGACCCAGTACCCATAAGATAAACATCCTTTCGAGTTTAGAATAGTCATCTACATATTCTGGGTTTCTGGGTTGGTTAAGGAAATATTTCAACGCTGAACATTTAATCCCACCTCCTTTCAATTGTTTATAATATTCAGGTATTTCTGAATCTATGAACGAGGGAAAAAACGTCTCCCATTTACTATTTGATATCCATTCGTCTTGGTTGGATGGTGGCGGCTCTGCTATTCCACTTGGGATCTCACAAATGAAATACAAATGAAGGGGCGTAATTCGTTTTACAAGTATAATATCAATCATGATTAATTCTTTTGATTATTTAATAATTTTTAAAAAAATATAATTTAAGCTAAGTTAAACAAACTTACCAATTTCAAAATCCAAAAAATGGAATGTGTGCGTCGTCGCCCACCACCTTTCTACCACTGTTGTCGGAATTCTGTTGTTGTCTCTTCTAGGCTTCACACTATAAAGCGCACGCCAAGGATATATGTCAACCCTTTCTCAGACTTGAGGGGGTAAAACTTCATAAATAGCCTTTAAGTCTAAAAATCCATCTCTCATTCTAAAATAATCCTCAGACCGATCTTGATGCCCCGACACATGACCTTGGACTAATGATGGACCAACAACGACATTCGGCGCAGCAAACTATGCATCCGATTTTGAGAAAAATCTACACCTGTGGCAGGCCGCGGTGCCAGTTCATTTCTTCGATCTTTTTTCTTCTTTAGACTATTCGCCGCTTTTCTTAATAAGTTGCTCATATTGTATTATAATTTTTTGGTTTTGAAGAGTTTTAGAAGAAGGAAATAGTAGTGGTGTGACTGAAAATGAAACCGGTCGAAGGAATTTATAGTTTTGCAAATATGGACGTTGGAATTATGGTAGTTGGAGATATGAACGTTGGCGATTTTGTTTCTCACACCCGCGTTGATAGGACCAGCGCCAGCGTTCCTGTCGACCACGCCAGCGCTTTAGTTTCCAACGCGAGCGTGTTTTCTTCCAACGCCAGCGTGTGTCTGAAATTCGGGCGCTTATTGATCAACCGTTGTGTGCTTTACCATAATGGAAAAACCAGTTTGGTCATCCACCTGGCTCAACAAAAAAATGAAATTTGACTATTGCCATAGAAATTTCCCTTAGGGGTATTTGTGAAGACCCCTGAAAAGGAGGGGTATTTATTCAATTTCGACTTTTCTTACTGGAGTAGTTTTTCTTTTTTGTCTTTTTTGTCTTTTTTGTCTTTTTTTTTATAAAACAGAAATTTCATTCAACTAAGAAGGAAACATTACATCGCAGTTTATATTACAAACTTTTGAAAGGAAATCTACTTTTCTATTCCTATTCCAGTTCTTAGAATTTACATCATACACACCCAAATTAACATCGAATTTACTTAAGTACTTAGGAAACCTATCCGCTAAAATATTACAGTCCCTTTTGATATAATAGAAGGAAGTGGAAGCAAAAAAATTGGAGATATTTATAGCTTTTTTTATATAAGCATTACTTCTCCAATTGACAGCAAAATTTCTCCTTCTCATAGCATTGATGACATTGAGATTGTCATTAAGGAAGACAATTCTTGTAGTTCCTATATCTTCTGTCCATCTAGTTGCTTCTCTACAAGCTCTTGATTCTGCCTCTTCTGCTGTTGTGCACCAGCCATTCCCTCCTGCAAAGTCCATAATAACTCCTTTATAGTCAAATATGACAATGGCATAAGAAAAATTTAGATTAGACTTGTTGAAAGCAGCATCAAAAGCAATGTAACAAGAATCATCACACATGAAACTATCCTTTCCATTTTTACAACCAGGATGAGGACATTCACAACTGGACCTATTCTTGGCCGGAATTATATGATTAACTTTAGAAGCACTCTCTATAAACTGACTAGAATATTTTTTGATTTTTCCAATTAGATCAATAGGATCTGGTTGAATATCTTCAAAAACCACTTTGCACCTGTATTTCCATATAGACCAGAGAATAAAAGCATATATTTCTTTATTTTGTTTATCTTTGAGCCACTGAACACACCATCTATTAAAATCAAGAGATTTGCCATTATAAAAAATTGAAGAAAATGACATGCCCCTCCATATGGCTTCAGAGAATTGACATTCTAGAAAAAGATGCCTTGTAGATTCACTAACAAGTTTATTGCAAAGCACACACTGAGTATCTATTGGTATATGTTTACCCAGTTTATCTTTCACCGGTAAGCAATCACTGCATGCCTTCCATAAGAACATTTTCACTCTAGGAATGATTTTTAGGTCCCATATTCCTATCCAATCAACTTTAATACTAGTATGGTTCATGTTGCACAAATAGTTATATGCAGATTTAACAGAAACCTCACCATCACGAGTACCTATCCATTTAATACTATCTCTCCCACCTTCCATTTTAGGTTCTAGAAGTTTAATCTGTTGGATAGTTTGAGAGTCAAACATATCCCTCAGCATACTATAATTCCACGTACCATTACTTTTAATAAGACTGGAAACATTACTATTCATATCTACTTGATAGTTGTTTTTAGGAACAGGTATATTGTTTCCTGGAAGCCATTTTTCTTTCCATACTTCAATGCTTTCACCATTTTTAATATCCCAGTTATGATTTTCCTTAATTATGTCAAGCCCTTTGCATATACTTTTCCAAACCAAAGATTTATTCTTATTTTTCTTATAATTGAGGGGGTTCCTATCTCTAAAGTATTTACATCTAATAATCACATACCAAAGTTTATCTGGATTTTTGATGAGTCTGCAAGCTAATCTAGTTAGTAACGCTAGGTTGAATTTGTGGGGGTTTCTGATTCCTAGTCCACCACTCTCTTTACTAATACATATAGCGTCCCAAGCCTTCAGATAAACACCTTTGTTATTCTTAGTTTTTTTCCACCAGAAATCTCTTTGCAGATTATCTATTCTATCTAAGGTTTTTTAGGCAACGAAAAACACATCATCTGAAACATGGGCATAACACTATTAACAGACTTTATAAGGGTAGTCCTACCAGCTTGAGAGAGAAATTTTGCTTTCCAACCCTGTATTCTACTATAAAATCTTTCTAACAACAATTGATAGTTAAAAGTTTTCCATCTATTAAAGAAAAGAGGAGTACCTAAGTAAGTGTTAGTTTTAGTAATTCTCCCAACCTTGAGAATTCTAGCAAGCAATTTACAATGTTTGTTTTGAACTTTTTTACTGAAATAAGTGCCTGATTTTTTATAATTAATAAGCTGACCAGAAGAGAGACTAAAGATCTTAAGGATACCTAGCATGTTATGAGCCTGTTTAAGATTAGCGCCGATGAAAATAAAAGAGTCATCCGCAAAGAAAAGGTGCGAAACATAAGGTGAATTTCTAGTAACTTTTATCCCCTCAATGTTACCTAATTGTTCTTCATACATTAGCAATTTAGATAAGGCTTCCATACAAATGATAAAAATGGCTGGTGATAAAGGATCACCTTGCCTAATACCCCTAGAGGGAGTAAAAGACTCCCCTGGTATACCATTAACTAACACATCATAAGAAACATAGGAAATGCAGGCATATAAAATTTCACAAAATTCGTTGGACAAACCCATACAACTAAAAATTTTAATGATGAATTTCCACTCAAGCCTGTCAAAGTCTTTTGAGAGATCAAGTTTGATAGCCATGTGTCCATTCTTTCTTTTACTAGTTTTCATAGTATGAAGGATTTCATGTGCTACTATTATGTAATCAGTAATTTGTCTTTTAGGAATAAAAGCCGATTGGTTTTGAGATATGAGATTATCCAAATGAGGTTTAATTCTACTTGCTAGAATCTTGGCAACTATCTTATACAACGCATTACTTAGACTAATAGGTCTAAAATCTTCTGGAGTTTTCGGCGTATTATTCTTTGGGATTAAAGAAATGAAAGTATGATTTTATTTTTGATTGAACATCCTAGTTTTAAAAAATTGTTGAACCCAATGAACAATATCAGTACTTAAAACATTCCAATGTTCTTGATAAAAACCCGGGGGAAACCATCTGGCCCTGGAGCCCCCCAAGAATTCATACCAAAAAGCGCTTCTTTTATTTCTTCCTCTTCAGGAATTTTACAAAGATTTTTATTATCCTCCCTATTGACTTTATGATCTATAATTCTGTCAAAGATTGGATCAATAACCTGGTCACTAGTTTGATATATATTTTTGAAATGCTTTGTAGTAATATCATTCAGGTTACCTTGACCCTCAATCCAGAGTCCACTATCATCTCTAAGAGCATAGATACTATTAATTCTTTTCCTTTCAGAAGCATATTGGTGAAATAATTTAGTGTTATGATCATTTTCCTTAACGTGTTGGCCCCAATATATTTTCTCTATAGTATACCAAGAGTCTAATTCATTATGCAGTTGTTCTAATCTCTTTTTTGTTCCAAAGTTTAAAATTTTCTTGTTTTCATTGTCTATTTCATTCATTATACTAGTAATATTTCTAAAAATATTTCCAAACTCCTTCTTATTCCATAAACGAAAATCAATCTCTAGTTTCTTGAGAATGCCTCCTAAATCAGCCTCCCTATTTCTACTGACTTTCAAAGAGTTTCCTACTAGATTATTGTAATCTTTATGTTCCTGCCAGCATTTCATATACCTATAGGTCTTATTGCCTTTCACTCTATTTGGTAAAGTTTCAAGCATTTTATAGGAGAATGATCAGACATAATTCTGGTCAAGTGTTGTGTTACTGAACTAGGGAATAACTCTAACCACTTATGATTAACAAGAGATCTATCGATTCTTTCCTTGATGTTATTATTGCCTAATCTTTTATTGGTCCATGTAAAAGATAAACCAGTGAACTTTAAATCTACTAGACCAAGCTTTTGAATGCAACTATAAACAAAGGCTAAGGTACTAGAGTTAGTATCATTTCCTCCTTCTTTTTCATCACGATGCAGAATGAAATTTAAGTCTCCTATAATAGCCCAGGGTTCATTAACATTGCTAAAACTTGAAATAAAATCCCACTGTTGAACTCTCAAATTTTTATCTAAAGCTCCATAAACAAACGAAATGTTACAACTAAAATTATCTTTAATAATATGAAAGTTAAAGACATTATGCATGAAAGAAACAAGTCTAGCAGATATTCCTTGGTACCACGCAATAGCAAAACCTCCAGATTTACCAATTGATGGGATAATAAACCAATCTTTAACATGCATTTTGTTTAGGATTTTCTCTACTGTATTCATGTTAACTTTTGTTTCTGATAGGAAAAAAATGTCTTGTTTATGAGTCTTACAAAGATGATTTAAATGATCTTGCTTAAGACTAGCTCTAATACCCTGAAGATTCCAGGATAAAACCTTAAAATCAACCCCATAATTCGCTTCATCCATAACCATACTTTTGAACATTAACTTTTGAAAGAAAGGTAAAAAACTATTACAAACACATTTCAGAAATAAACACAAATGATATGCAGCAAAAATCATACAGTTCCTATACAGAGGTGGGTTAAGTTTGACAAGTTTAAAAAAACTAATTAACAAAGCAATGCTCAAGTAAACAAAGTATAAATTGATTCTTAAATTAAGGTAAATTATGGGACTTGGAAAGCTAGCATGTTTATTAGAATTAAACTTTCTAAAAGATGAGAAATCGAAGAATACATCAAGAGTTGCCTCATGATCCACAGGAAAAACTTTATCGGAGCAAACACCAGCATTGGCCATCTCCATTTTCATCACCTCACCATATTTTTCAGCTTCATCTTCAATTATGCTCCAGCAAAGTGCATTCTCAGCCTCATCTGTAATTATCACAGCACTCTCCTTAGCAACCCCAGCTTTTGCAACTTCAGTTCTACCAGTTTTCTTATTGATCAAGACCCATGAGTTGTCGATCTTTTTATCTGATTCCGAGTAATGATCCAGTAGACGAAACCAGTTTGCTTGTCTTCTTTTATGGATTATCTCCTTTGGTTTAGGTCCACTGCTCTCTATCATTGGATATTTTCCTAAAGCAATTCTTCTTAATTCCTCATTAAATCTTTCTTCTATGCTACCATTGCTTGATTCCCCAGCTTCACTGACTATACTAGCACCAGAAACTCCTCCCCCAGCTTCACTGACCATACTAGCACCAGAAACTCCTCCTTTATTAACACATGCATCCCTTATTCTGTCTCCAATAACCCCAACTCCAGTAATTTCCAAATTATTGAAACTGATGCTTCCCTCATCATTAAGCCTTATCCTCTTAATACCCCTTCTTTGCTGATCCTCCTTATCGATTCCGCTATCATAAATTCTAATCCCAGCAGCTGCAGTGTCTAAATTTTCCTCCCCTTCATTTGTTTGAGTATCCTCATTTCCCATTTCTTCTTCTTCATTGTAGACGAACACTTTTGGACAATTTCTATTGTAGATGCCTCTTCTAGTTTTGCATTTTTCCTCAGAATGAGAAGCATCTATATGCCAACACTTGAAGCAGGTACCATGTGGAATCTCCGTAAAGAAGATTTTCACCTTAACAGTTTCTTTGTCATTTGGATCAATAATGATTACTCTAACTTCGTGAACCAGAGGTGTTCCTTGTGAGATATCAGCAACAATATGAGCTTGAAACTCTCCCATATCATTCAATGGACCAATCAGGTTAAGAACTTTCCCAATCTTATCAGCTACTTGTTTTGCTACATAACCTTTTTCAACTAAATCTCCCCTCAGAATGAAATTAACCCAGTAGTCCTGGGCTGTGAAGTCTACATTCTCCACTCTAGATTCATTGTTCCACATTCTCATCGTAAGAAGAAAACCCTGAGATCTGTTTGGTATAGAATAGATTGCTGCCGCAAAGTCTGCAGCGCTGGAAAATCTGATGATGAGCACCTTTGGATCAGCTGTCTTCCTCACTATCAATCTTCCAGTTGGATTCCAGGATAAGTTCAAAGCATGAACTAATTCCCCTGTTATTAGACCTCCAAGATAATCTTCTTTTTTTATCTCCTTGAAAAGCTTGACAATGACTCTAGGATATTTCCTATTTTCAATATCCACAGCAGCATTTCTAAGAAATTCAATATAATTCTTAACAGAACTAGTAATAGTTTGAGTTTCATCTTCCAAGATACTAGCAAGATGAGTGATATAGTTCCTAGTTGGAACATCAGACATGATTTCTAAATTCAGTAGATATAAAAACTTATGATTATTGTTGAGAGAATAGTGAAGATTATTGTACTTGGTTCTGTAAACCTTTTCCTCAGTTTTTTCTTTGAAGTGTTTTGTGAGCAAGCCAAATAAGTTGCTAGTGTATATATAGGCAAGATTCTTGAGTGTAAATGACACTTGTAGATGTTACATGGAGGTGACTGAGGAATGTAATGATTGTAAATGTAGATTTTCTTTTTGCATGCAATCTTATACTGTAGTACCTGGAAAAAATTGCCACTTGAAATGAAATTCTCTTCCTTTCTGATTCTTGAGGTCCAAGTTTTCTTTTGTGAATTTTAGGAGGAACAGTTCTACTCATTGTGATTACCATTTGTAAAGAAGAGTCGCTAACACCAATGTTGTGATTTATGAAGTCTCTGACAAGGACTGTAGTACTGATATTAACTTCTATCTTATATGAAATTTTAAAGTAAGATAGATGTCTGCACAGTTTTTCCACTTGTAGAGAAGTTCTCTGCAATTCTAAATCTTGAGGGCTAATATTTGTTTTGTGAATTTTAGGGGAAACATATCTACTCAATAGGATAGACACTTGTAGAGAGAAGTCGTTAACACCAATGTTGTGATTTATATAGACACTGACAGGGACTGTATTGCTGATGCTAGCATCTATTTTTGATGAAGTTTTCAAGCAATATATAAATCTGGAGGCAATGATAGCTTCAATTAAAAAATAAACCGGAGTTGTCTTTTGGGGTTTGTCCTTACTCAAGATTGCTGAAACTTTTCTTGCACCCAAAGTGAGGAGTTTTTGTTGACCAGAGAGATTTCCGAAACACTGTATCGAATTGCTCCTTCTCTGAACGGAGGTATTGACCGGATATGGCCTCAACTGAGCATTGGCTCCAATAATGCTTTCCCTGCAAATACAGAAAAGCAAACAAATGATTGTAATCAAATTACTGATATGATATTTACTCATGGTAAGAATACGAATTAAATTCACCAGACTGAAACGAAATAAGTAAGAATTGAAAGGAAAATTGCACTTGAAACCTAAAACAAAACTGACAGAAGAGATAATTGTAATTAAAACCTAAATTAACACAAACTATTGGTTAAAAAAGCCAATTGTTTTAGAAACAGTACTGAATCTGCAAACAGAAAGTAAATGGACGAAGAAAACCTAGAAACCAATTCAAAATAGAAGGAAGGAGAATAATAAAACAGCAACAATAGAGGATAATTGGAACCAAATTGAAAATAAAAGGAATAATAGAGAACAAGAAGAAGATTAATTTCAGTTTTAGCCAAAAATTGGAAAAAATCGACTGGAAAACGGATGAGATTTTGAAACTGGGTTGACTCGGTTTTATCGTCGATACTCAGAGCCCCTCCAATCAAGCTGAACATGTCTTACTTACTGGAGTAGGTAGAAATGTCGAATTCCCCGACTCTACTACCTGGTCAATTTTGTCCCGTTCTATCAAAAGTGCCCAAGTTATACCACGCCATCAATTACAAAAGGCACAAAATCAAAATAGAAAAAGGAAAGGTACGTGATTCACGTGCACACCCACGTGTATTTTCGGTTAATAGCAAACAGTTGGTTGGTCGTTCCTATTCATTTTGCTGAATTTGATAACAAACACCAACCTATATACGTGGAGTCTTTGAATTGCAGAATAACAAGAAAACAGAGATAGATAGACAGAGAAACGAAGTAATCATCAAAATCAATCAAATTGTACTAAGTTGATTGATCGATTAATAAGGATAACAATGGTGATTTGTTGTTCCTTGCAGAGTATGGTCAACAAAATAGGTCCTCATGGAAGTTTGATACTAGTTCAGATTATTACAGCAAGTTATGTAGTTTTAAGTAAAGTTATAATGGTTCAGGGAATTAGTTCTACTGTTTTCTTAGTTTATCAATTCATTTTAGCTACTCTTTTCATGGGATTTCTCGCTCTCATCTTTGAAAGGTAAATTAGAGTACTAAACCCTTCATTAATCATTTATTCTCTTGTTGTTTCCCATCAAATTGATCTCTAAAATTCTCTTGTTTCTTACAGAAAGAAGATGCCTCCTCTTACAAAGCAAATCTTAGGAGGCATATTTTTGTTGGCTTTGATTGGGTATGTGCTATTTACAATTTTACATGCATTAGGTTATACCCTACCCTAGCTTACATTTCAATTACATTTTGGTTCCTACTGTCACATGATATGAAAATTATTCCTACTGTAAGAATAACCTTGGAAAACTTAAATTACTTTTGTCCTTGTTACGTTTAAGTGAAAACCTTGTGGATAATGGGTGAAACTTAGTGAGTCTAATTTGATGGGTTTAACCCTATGTACATGAAAAATGAAGTCATGATTATTATTAACAAAGTAGGTTCTATTTCTTGTTTTGGGTGCAGAGTGACAATAGCACAGATTATGTTAGCAACAGCACTTTACTTCATTTCAAGTACAATTGAATCATCAGTTCTTAATATGATTCCTGCAATCACATTCGTTCTTTCGCTTATCACAAGACAAGAAAAACTTCAACTACACACATTGTGGGGAATTGGCAAAATCTTTGGAACTATCTTGTCGATTTCTGGTGCATTGGTTCTTATGTTTTGGCGTGGAGGATCATTAACTGAAACAGTAAAATCATCGTCTCCTAATGATTTCATCTCCATCGGCATGGGTATTAGTCTTAGTACTACGACTGTTGGTTTAGTTATGGTCGTTATAGGCGTTCTCGCATTCAGTACGTGGATTTTAATGCTGGTAAGTCTAAAATTCTGTCTTAGTCACGTATAATTAGTTTGTGAGCAATTCCTGCCAAGAAATGTTAGGTCCATAGCTCTCTGCAAGCTGACATCATATATTAAAAATGGTGTGTCAGATTTTGACATGGCAATGTTGGGCAGGAGTATCAATGCCAAACTTGTTTGGACATTTCTTTCACTTATTTTACAGCATTCTAATACCATTATAAATCTGTGGAATATATAGGAGCCGATGACAAGAAGGTATCCGGCTGAGTTATCCATGACTACTATAATGTTTCTATTTGCAACACTGCAAACAGGGATAGTAGCTATCATCCTTAACCGTGAGGCATCCCAGTGGCAACTGAAGTGGGATTTAGAGCTCCTCAATATCGTAGTTGGTGTAAGTATTTAAACATGCAATTTGTTCTTCGGATCAGTACAATCTGTTAGATTTTAAGGTGCAAACAGAATTTTGATTTTGCCAAGTCATGAGTAGGTCAAAAACCTCATGGTACATTTGCTTGCGTATTGATTGCTGATGCCGAATTTGCATATTGTGTCTGTAGGGAGCTTTAAATAGTGGTCTGGCAAACTTTTTCGTGGCATGGTGTGCGGGATTAAAAGGCCCTGTATTTGTAGCCTCTTTTGCTCCTCTGGGTCTTCTTTTCACCACCATCTTAGAAACCATATTTCTAGGCCAAACAATGGGCACTGGCAGGTAGCTCATTTCACCACCCCTTTTCTTGCTTTTCTTATGGCCTGGTTACTAATTTCTAATTGTGGTGAATGTTGATGCAGTATCTTTGGGTCAGTGATGATAATAGTGGGGCTATACATATATCTCTTGTCCAAAGCTCAAGAAGAAAAATACCAAATATTGATAGAAGCTGGTGACCTTGATGATCAAATGACTACTTCACTTCTGCAAAACAATCAAATTCAACAATGCTAAAGCTAAATGAACTGATGTGGATTAGTTCATCCCCGTGATTGTTCAATACTCGAGGCACATACTACCTTTTCTCCCTCTCCGTGTTATAACCATCCAGTGAGTGTCAAATCAGGCAGGCTATTTTTTGAAGCTGGATGGCCTTTTAGCACACTCGACTAATCTTAGATGTCCTGGTTTCGATACATACAAGTTTTATAGCATACTAATCTTGGTCCAATGAGACTGAACGTTATTCTGATTGTCTACATTAACCTTACTCAAATCAGAAAGGATAATCTTCTAGTATGTTATGATCATCAACATTTTGTTCTGAATAACAGAATCATTGTCGCATCTCACGGACTCATCTTCAGCTGTTCATGTAATAATGTAGATTCTTCCAATAATACAAAAGTAGGTAACCTATTTATGTAACTATTGAGCTTGTGAAACTGGGAAATAAAATGAGACAAGTGAAACAAACTGAATTGTTAAGGCTCTAAAAGGGATGACCGGTCTGGGAGAGATTTCCGAGAAAGCTTATCACAGAGGTTAGCTTATATTCAAGCATTTAAGTGCAAAGAATAACTTTTAGCTGCAGGGTTCATGTTTCAAGACATCACTTCCTTTGAAAGACATTTTCTGAAAGACCTCATCTTATTATTATGAATTTACATAAGCGTACTAAGATACACCACTACCCTCATCTTATTACCCACTTATTAAGGTTCATATGGGGAAAAGAATAAAGATATAACAGAAATTGGTAAAAATAAGGCTACACTAGCCAGGTGTCACAAAATTAAATTATTACAAACACATACTAATACTCGTAACCATAGTCCTCATCATTACCATACCCGCCTTCTTCATTTCCATAATATGATGCTTCATCACCATAGTAGTCTCCATTGCCATCTTCCTCATAATCCTCATTGTCTACGAGATCTGATTCAGGTTCTTCATCCTCCTTACCCTTTACATCCACTTTAGCAGGAGTGCCACTTTTATCGGATTCGGTGCGCTTCTTTTTTATGGCCTCAGCAGTTGTCTGTCACATAAAAAGAAGAAAATTAGCAGACATTATCAAAATATATTAAATGAGGATGATTATGATTATGCCAACCAATCTGCTGTATAAAAACAATCACATAACTAATTTAGATTTATAAAAGATAAAATTAGAAAAAAGAACGTACAGAGTCATCAAAGAGTTTGTCCAAGACATCGTAGTTAATTTTGGAGCTGAGTCTCTGCGAAAGAAAAGATAGACATATACATAAGAAGAAGGTACAAATTTATAAACAGGATAGGCACACACAAAAGAAGAGCATTCATGATAAATTGCTCGAACATTTGTTTTACAGATGGCTGCTTTGAACTGTCTCTAGTGTCTTTTGGAAGAGAATACCCAACATAATCAATGACCCATGCACCTTTTTAGCTAGCATTTGGCGAGTGGCTTCTGCAGCAGTTTGAGCAGGAGCCATATTCTTGGCATCCGCAGCTTTTTTTAGTTGCCTTTCCTGTAATGCCAGATAACATTCAGACATTCGTTATAATTTGCTGATGAAAAAGAAAAAAATCTAGGTGTCGCTAATTCATAAGCAGGAGACCATAGCTTCCAACTGTTTCAAAAATTAAATTTAACGAGTAGAAAGAAACTACTCCATGCATGCTGGAACTTTTAAGTGATTTATGCACCACAAGTTGGTGTTCCAATATCACTCTGGGACACAGCGCATCCACAGATAACCAGGAATAAAAATCACACCTCAATCATCTCCTCAGCAGCACATTCTTTCTATTTAGCCCCTATAATTTGAATATTTTCTAACTCTCATTCTTCATTGTGGATTTAGTGATCTAAAAAACTAGTTAAAGTCTCACAGTAAACTGCCAACATTAGTTAAAATAAACATAACCCTGTATCAGTAAGTACCTTTTTGTTCTTGGCAACACCAGCTAAAGCCGCTGCAGCAATTTCCCGTGCTCCCGGTGGACAGTTCTTAAAATTGGCCTCAAACGCTTCCTGAGCAGCTGCCGCGGCAGCTTCTTTAGCTGCTTGCTCCTATAAAGGTTTGCAGATCAACAATATATTAGCTAAATAATTACTAGAGTAGTGGACCACTCCAATAGTTTCCCACAAAAAAATATCTCCTGCAAACATGATCTGAAGCCCAATTTATTCCATTCTTTTTTCAGCATAAATTAGTTTTTCTATTTGAAATTTGGAGATGCATCACCTTCCATAACACATTATGAGGATTGATGTTTACGGACACATGTTAAAATGACAGTGAAGAGTGAAGACGAATTATTACCTCAATGTACTCCTTGTTCATCTCTTCCCAGATTATTTTTTTATAACGTTTTTCATCCTCATTGTGAAGGTACCCGTCCACCTGTACAGCAAGTATTATTCAAATCATAATACTACCATTGGATACAAAGTAAGATGGACACAACTACTAATGCTAACCAAATTTATGCAGTTGACTAGATGAGTTTACACGTGAATCCAGAGAATGACGGTGGAGATGATCATCAAGTAGATGCAGGCAAATTGAGAATGCAGATGCAAAGAACTACGAGGAATAGGAAATTGACAAATAAAGAACAAGAGAGGAGGAAGCCATAGAACAGGAACACCAGCATACCTCATCATCGTCGATATCAGACAGGCTTTCTGATTCATCACCAGCAGTACCATCCATTCCCTCATCAGATTGTGATTGATCAGATACAATCTCCTCTACTGCCTTCTGGCCAGCTGTAGCACCTTCTTGCGTCCCTAAAGCAATAAAATCGCATTTAAATCAAACAAAAATATGATATGGCAAGATAATACTTAAGTTTTAATATTTGCTTCTGCAGTCTAGTTAGGGCCACTAACCAGTACATTGTGATGGTGCGGGACCCAGTTTCTCTTTTTCAATGACATCTTGGTTCTCTACGGAGAGATGCTCTGAACTTTTCTCCAACTAGCAAAGAATAACACACAAAATAAAGATGGTTCTCTACGGAGATGGTATTGAGGTGTGAATTTCTGGCAGGTTGTAAACAAAGCTGTACTAACCAAACTTGATTCTTCTGCATTGCTGTCTGTAGCCGCTTTCGCCATTCTCTCCCTTTCCCTTTCAGCACGCTGGAATGCTGGAGGTTCTGAACCTCCTTGAAGTCCTCCTGAGAGAATTAAGAACTACACCAAACAATGAAAGCATAAGATAAAATGCATAAACTCACTGGATCTTGCAATACAAAAAACAGGAGGCCAGAATTTTACATCATCATAACAAGCTTTACAAAGCCCGTGGGCGAAAGGAGGGTTTCCGGTGCCTTTGTGTTCACAAAGTAATTCCACCTTCTCGCATGATTTAGTTGCTAGATTTAGCTCTTGTGAACTACCTTGTTTCTCATACTCAACTGCTTTCATCTCGAACTCCTCAATCTGAATACGATGACAATGACAAATAAGAAATCTTAGGGAGACAATAAGTGGCACTTAATAGAGAAACAACTTGACGGAGTATGGAAAGCTGACCAATAAATAGGGTGACCGAGTATGGAAACGTGACCAGTAGAAAATAGGGTGAAAGGGTTAGAAAAAGAGGGATAAACGGTCATGTATATTCATTATATAGAAATATTATAAAAACCCTATTTTAGTAAACTAACCTAACTTGGAAAACAAGAAAGAGCGAAATACCTATTTTAGTTAAATACAAAAAAGTTTCTTTTAAAAAGATGTACTGGATAGTGTCCTAAATAATCATATAATTACTTCAAGTTAGAAGTTTGACTTCTCACCATCAGTAAGGAAGAAAAAATTGCTTCAAAAAAAAAAAAAAAAGGAAGAAAAAATTGGCTGAAAACTGTATTTTTGCTTCTCTCAATTGGTTATCTATTCTTTAAAACAAAAAATATTTGCTGGATTTCTCAATGTACTCTGGAATAAAACAAGAAACTTTCAAAAAAAATATTATCTCGGACCTGTGTAAATACATGAAAAACCCAATGCCAGTGGCAGTGTGATGTACTAAATAAACTGCCTCATGGCGAAGTCTGCAAAAGAAAATCTAACATCCTGAAGTTCTTTAAGAATATGGCATTTATGCCCGAGGCTAACAAGAGGACCACAAGGTTCTTAACCCAATCCTCTTGCCAGCCCATCTCATCCAAGTGCACAAGACAACTGTAGCAGAGATTGCTAAATCATATCACTGGTTCTACTCGAATTAAAATCTATAGAAGAAGAAACTTTAGATAGTTGGCTTCTCCAAAAGAAGCATCCAAGAAGAGTGTCACATGACCAGCAAGAGTAACTTTGAATGGTTAAAGGAAACCCTTCAACACTCTCAAATCGAGTAATAATGGCACTAATTAACAAATATCTAACTATTTAAGGTTATGGTAACAAGCTTACTGTCAAGCTCCCCGACTCGGTGTTCTCGAATTCAACCAAACGTTTAGTTAATGTTGCTTCACAGATATGCACAACACTTACCTGTATATACATGAACGAAACCATTTCATTAGATACTATTCAAATATTGCGGCAAAGTTGATACTGTACACATAAATGATAAAAAAGGGAACTCAAATTACATAGGAAAATCATGTATATTGTATATTTGGTCCTGGGAAGTAGAAGAGAGATTATCTAAAGATTCTGAACGATGTAATTCATGAAATAAGTTCACTGGAACGATGTTTTTGGGATAATGGTTAAAAGTGCAATGATCTCTGAATCGGCTATAGATCAGAAAATGCCAAAATTGACAAGATTTTTGAAACTACTGGAAAGAAATACTATAAGCCTGACTTACAACATTTGCCTTCGAGTACTTGAGTCCATGGGAAAGTGCAGATATGTATAATGCTGCACCACACAAGCCACTAGGTTTTCGTCCAGTCTGTAAACAAACGGCCAGTTTAACAACTAATCTGTGAGATGTATACATATGATTGATAATTGAGCCTTGTCGCTAAGAATTAAGCTTCAAGTGGTTAAGGGCTAAATTCCACCTGCATCCAATCTCGCTTCATGCTAGCTATGATGCGTAACGCAGTCTTAGGCACATCAGGATTCCTCTCTCCCAGTAAACCTACGATAAACATGACATGTTATTCTTTTCAACTGAATACCCCTTCCAACCACTAATTGACTATCAACATATGCATATAGGGTTACGATCGATGAGATACGGTTCTAATGTAATATGAGAAGCTGATAAATGCTTACGTTCCGAGAATCGGTGAATGAAAAGACTAGGATCGACAGGTTTTTGAACAAAAGGTTGTTCTTCAAGCCTCAGCAATTTGCAGAGCTGCAAAAACACAGCTCCTAGTATGTAACTGGAACATAACAACAGGTGTGAGATGAAAACATAGTAACTAATGCTGCATTCAGAAAATCAGTCGATGTAAAAGAGAACACAAAGGCATACTTACACATTTATCTGCAGGTATTCTGAAAAATCAATGAGAAGGTATGCCTTTTTATTTTCTCTACAGAAGACACAGAATGCAAAAAAGTTAATTGCAGCAGACTAACACAAACGTTCAGATACTTCAACCTTAAAAATAAGTTTTTGAGAAGCACTTCTATCACAACAACAACCAAGCCTTCCCAAACAAGTTGTGTATGTTATAAATGTAACCCATGACGAAGTTACCAAAACCAGAAAAATGTGTAACCCTTATCTATGACCTCCACTTACCGACAAGTAATGTAAAGACACGCAGCTGCAACTTGTGCCGTCCTACGCCCCCTGGTGAAATTTCTGTCAACCGCTATCTGAAAATGGAAGAAACAGTCTGTCATTCAAACAAGTTAAAGGTGCTTTTGTATCATTTAAATAACTGCATTCAAATCATTTAAACATCCGAAAAAGAACCTTGTAAAACTGAGCTGCTTCGTCAATTACAGAATCACCACCACCTATGTTAAGACTTATTACCATATCACTGATTTCATCTCTTCCTGCGCCAATTTGGAGAATACAAATTAAAATTATTAACGTTCATGAGATCAATATTGCTGTAAATGAGAAGTCTAGTCAGCCAATCCAATTTTCTGGGCATATAACTCAGCAAATTAAAATGTACATATTTTTTACTTGAATGAACCACAAATTTAAGCAAATTGAAACAAACCTTTATTCAATGTCCTATGGTATGATTCTGAGTAATCACTTTCCACACTCCTCACAAAAATTCCACACATTTGGCTCTACAAAACAACCGAATTAGTACTTTCTCAAACATAGTAATGGTAATCAAAACACTATAAAATAGCCAATTGAGAATAGCCCAGTTGGCCAAGAGCCTGACACGCATACTTGAGGTCAGCAATTCGAGTCTCCAAACTAACCCTTTCGACCATTAAAAAATAACACAACTATATTTAACAATGTAACAAGAACAAACCTGGCCTCCAGCACCTTTAAAAAATGTGACTTCAGAGGAGAACATATCCTGATCAACAACCTTTCCACAGACCATACAGCACCTAAATCAACAAAAGGATTTCAAAGAAAATAATGTTATTTTTCCTCTAAACACTGGAAAAATAAATTTTTAAATTTTTTTTACACGAATCATGGAACTTACAAGTAACCATCATCTCCACGTTCTGTTGGAGTATTCTTTTTGCAATGGTCACACCAAGGCATTTTCGTAAATTAATGAATCAAAATTGGATCCCTCTATAAACCTCGATTACCAAAAGACTAACCTGCATAAACACGAATCATAAAGTCAACAACTGATACAAATTGAACTAGAAGGTTCATATTATGATCATGGAAAACCCTAAAAAAATAAAGAAAATTAAGCACCTTTTGATGAAATCGAGTATTTTTAGAGGAAAAATGGAGTAATTGCGTGATTATATAGAAACAATGAGAGGCGGGAATTGATATTTAAAACATGATAGTTCCCGCGAATTAGATCTGATGTTCTGGGTTGTTACTGGTTAGGGTTTTAGATAGAGAGACAGAGGAATCTTCAGATTTTGACTTTTACCCTTCTAATTTATTGAATTTACTAACTGCTCACTTATGTCAACTCTTGTTTGTCCGTCCTCCAGGACCAGGCTGTGGATGAATGAGTTGCTTACATATTTCGGCACGATCTCTTTTAACAAGGTTGTGATTGTAACAGGGTGTTAGTCGTCGAGGGAGTTGGCAGAGTTGGATGTAGTTGGGTTTTTCCCGTTAATCGTGGGGGAGTTCGAAGGAATCTCTCAAAATTCCCATTAATCGTCGGAGAGTTTAGGAAAGTTCCCAAACTCCCTAGAAAACCCCGTTAGTCGTGGGGGAGTTTGAATGAAACTCTTAAACTCCCTATTAGTGGTAAAAATTAGAATGTTAGGGAGTTGGTTTTTTTTTTTGGAGTTCTGGGGAGTTCTAGGGAGTTTATAGTGTATTTTTGCTCACTCCAAATCTCTCAAAAGAGTAGAGATTTTGGGAGAGTCTCTCAAACTCCCTACACTAAAAACACCAAACTCTCACAAACTCTCTATACTCTCTTACACTCCCTCAAAATCCCCAAGATTCAAAATACATTAAACTTCCCCCAACTCACTTGTGGACTAAACCCCTGTAAGTTTCTCACCAAAAGTATGTGGACGTGGAGAGCAAAAGGTTTTCTAGTTTCGGTCGATCTTCATATTTAGGTGGGTTTCCCAAATGACTATGGTATCTTTCTTTTCTTATATATTAGGATATGACCCGTGCCGTAACGGTTCGGGTTTCAAATTGATGTTGTTGTTGCTTAATTAACGAGGACATACTAACTCAGTCGATGTTTTTCGTATATTTTTTTTCCCGTGTTTTGTTTTCCCAATAATACTCTAGAATTTCCTATATTCCGATTTAATACAAATTCTCATTTGTAATTCACTCTTATTTACTCTCTAATTGTAACATCATATATTTGAATAAAATGTATCAAAACCTAGTCAATAAGTTGAATGACTTTCCGTAAAATTTGTTTATGAAGTAATCTGACCATCCTAATTTCCTTCTACTTAAGTTTGACGAAAAGTGAGAAACATTAAGTTTCGTGGCTTGACATGAGAGGAAGAATCATAATATTAGGAGCAGAGTGTATTGTCCATTGCAAGTAGTTTAAATTTTTATTTCTTACCGGTTGAATCCAATTTATTTTCCAAAACTACACATAGCATCTTGATTTGCATCTGAAACTCATATACCAAAAGCACCCACGATGGGAAACACCTTGGATGGTAACAAACACAGGACAATTATATATTGGGTGCGCACTTTCATGAAAATCGTCAATCACCTCATCCGTTAAAATTAAAATGAAATTGGTGTTACTAATACCAAAAAATGTAGAACTTTTGCGGTCGACCAAAAAAGGAATACTTTTGCGGTCCATCTCCAAATTGGCCAAAATAGACTTCACTTTACTTTAAATCTTTGTGACATAATTGCTCCAAAAATATTTTGTCCTCTGTGAAAAGATGGTACATGTGAAACAACAAAAAGGTGTCTACATTAGTGTTTGTGTTGATGGATCTGCATAACGACATTATTCATCTGTTCAATGAATGTCCTTGAGTAAGGAGTGTATCGGGTTTTTGAACAAATATTCTCAATCTTAGGTGGTTGAATCAACGTTAAAGGCACACATTGGACTGTAGATACAAAATTTAAAGGCACTTATTGGACTGTAGATACAAAAAATTTCTTAAGGAACACATTGAACTGTAGATATGAAAATTTTCTTAATGTAAAATATTTCTTAACAACAATCGATGTGAGACATACTTATGAAAAATGAAACAAAAAACACTTACGAAAAGCTGGTCAGAATTAATGACATATTTTTTATAAAAAAAACACTTTCCGTTAGTATCACAGAAACAACATCCAGGTCTTCGTATTTTTGTCAAACATTATACATGGTCAAAATTAAAATAAGCACTATCCATCCATTTTAATTTCTTTCTATTAATTTTTACTAAAATAGCGTCTATCCCAGTAATTTGATCAAGACATGTACTGCTTAATTCATGTATAGTCTTAAATATTAATTAGCTAGTGGAAAAAAAAATCGTCCAAATACAAAGTAATGTATTGGAAAAAAATACAGTTTGATTGGAAAAAAATACAGTTTGATCCAATGGATATCATTCTCGTTCACCCTTTTCAAATGCATCATCAGCCGCCAAAACAATTTGATGAAGCAAGTATAAAATTATAGATAAAAGCTTTGTTGCCTGAAATATATATCCCCATGCTAATTTTCATTATATTGATCTTAGCAGACACACAAATTTTAATCAATACGTTAAAATATCATAAAAAGACATACATACAATGGCTTTAACAAAACATCGAGTGGATTTTAGAGTTTCAAAAATTCAACAAATATATTTGTCCAATTAATAATTTGAAAAGGCGGCATAAAACTCAAAATCATTAAATTTATGAAGCCAACCAAACCATAATAAATGTCATCCAGATGCTTGCATTTCAGTATAATGATGATTCCTATTTGAGCATAATGTTGGTACACCATTATATATCTATCTTACAAAAACAAATGTGTTTTTCTTAATTTGACGGACGTGAATAAGATTTTTTCTGCAATCCACGGCTGTCATTGCTTTCAAAGTGGAGGAAAGTGCAAAAGATAAATCCGGCTTAGAATGCACCCCTATTTTAAGCCTTCATCCAACGTCTGGGAGTGTCTCCCGTACACAGCATGTTTCCCTCTGCCGCGTAACGGAAATCCCACAATTCAATGTGTCTAATTAATCCCATCCGTTTCAATCCAATCTAATTAATCCCATCCATTTCAAATTCTTGGCAATCAATTGGTATTTATGTTGAATACTGTTTCTTCTTTGAAATCTATACGGAATGCAATTTCTCCTCATTAACTCACCCCATGCGTTTCTCCTCATTAACTTATAAACTCACATGCATCTAGAAATCTGTCCAACAGATCGAAGAGAACAGGATGACTCATTTGAAGTATTTCAAATCAGGGATTTTATTCTGACTCTTAATATAGGACTTCAAAATCTCATATTGTTGTTATTGGAGGAACTGGAAAGTTTGAGGGTGTTCATAGATATGCTGCTATGAATAAGTCCATTACTGTTGGTTTTTAACAATTTTCTTTTGCTTACAATTTACCTCAGCTAACTACTAGCTTGGATAATTAAAAGTTCAAACCCATCTGAAGTACTGCCATTATAGGAATTATGGAATTGTATGATCCCGATTTAGTTTTATTTTATGGGAAATCTGGTGATTTTGTCTTTACAACTTGCAAACGAGGTGTTATGGGAAATCTGGTGATTTAGTTGTTGCAACTTGCAAAGAAGATGTTAGTTACAATGCGTGAAAAAAGTATCGCTGCTTTGAATTTGATGATATCTATCTACCCGAAGCGTCTGGATGTAAATCTGTTCGAAACTGTCCGGCCCGTTTCTCATTTGTATAATGTGTCGAATTAACTCCACTTGGAGAGCTAAGTCTTCACATTTTCGTGATAGGATTCGCCATACAAGTGCGTGTAGATCTAAATGTTTCACCATTATTTATCGGATTATGATTAATTTATTTTTTGATTACCTTCTAAAGTTCAGTAGTGAAATTAGCAGTAGATTACTTATGTTTGTAGTCGAGCAGTTGGGGATGATTATACTGTTGAACTACAGATCCTTGAAGTAATAACAGATGTGGATTTGCTTTAAAAAAATTGAGTTTTATATTGTGTTAGCAATTTCCTTTTGTCATATTAGTGGATATAACTATTCTTTGTGTCTATTTGTTTGATGTCAGTTAAATCTGCTCTTGGAAGCATTCCAAGAAAGGTTAGGAATGATAACCCGAAATGTTTTTTTGTGGAAAGTTTTGGTGGTTGCATTCACTTGGTTCCTAATTCGTTTGATTTTGTTTGTATATGTGTATATCAGGAGGAACAAAATAGAGCTTGGCATCTTCTTGCATTTCACATCAAGAAAATTGAATAAATGTGTGGCATATTTTGCATCTCTAAATGCTCTGCTAAATGTCATAGGTAACTGTTGATTAACTTAGGACCCTTTTTTTCGTATTAGTAGTATGTAGTTCCTTGGCGAGGAACCATTCATTTGGGAGTACACTATGAGAGTGAGAACCCCAGCCCTCATTTCACATGGTTGAGCTATGTGTTTTAGTGGAAATCATACCGTTGAGATAGTTCTGAAATTTTGCACAGTTTGAAAGAGTCGTAGTTGATGGAACTTTTAATGTGAATTTCTACATTTTCCTATTGTTAAAAAGTAAATTTTTGAAACTCTTTTCCTCCTCATAAGTAATTTCTTACATTCTTTCTCTTTTTATGCAGGTAAACAACAACTTAGTTTCCGCTAGCAATGGGTTTAGAAGAAACTGGAATGCCACCTCTCATGGGTGATTCTCTTTGCACTAAGAAGAGGTAGGCATGGCTCTCACCGGATTTTTTTTTTTTTAATAATGTATGTCTAAATTCTTAAGTTTTCTCATGGTGTTTTTATTTGTTTCTTCGAATAGATTTCAACTGTGTTTTTCTTAACAAGTCATTTTGATTTAGGAATTCACATTACTTGGAAAAATATTAACCCCTGTTGAAAGATACGTGATTTCAGAAATTTTCTCTAATTTGTCTGTCTCTCTCTCATCATCGCATACTGAAAATCCATATATCCACGCATCATCTCTTGATCATGACCAATTGCTATCGCTGACCAGTTAGTACGTGTAAAAGGATTAAAACTTATAAGCAAAAATCAAAAATTCAATTGGAGTTATTAATCTAACCGTTAATCTTTATCAATGGTTCAATGTATCACTTCACTGGGTGACGTCCTCCATCATTTCCTTCCGTTTATTTTTTGTTCAAATTTATTAAAGAAAATGTTGATTTCATATTTTGCTGGGATTTACGTTAGGCAAACATATAGCATTCTTTGTTATTTTTCTTTATATTGTCTAATTGGAGTCATCAACATATATATCTAACAAACGGAATGCTTGAAAGCTATTTGCTTGGTTTTGATACTCTTTTTCTCTTTGTTCTTTTGCTTAGCATTGTGCATTTTCTATTTTTGTCTTATCATAAGTGAAGCAAATAATGAATTGTTAGAACTAATTTTGTTGTTGTCTTGTCATAGGTGAAGAAGCACAAAAAAATATTGGTCACGCCGCATAGGTTTTGTTTGGGTACTCTGCTGTAGTTGCACTTTTAGTCGTTTAGTAGGGCTTTTTTTACGATTATATTTTTTTTGCCGATAATAATTTCTTTGTTATCTTTGATGTTTGATTGCTGATATTTAGCGTGGAAACAAACCCCCCTGTTGGAATATGTGATTTCGGGAAATTTTTCTAATTTGTCTGCGTCTCTCATAATGGTGCATTTGATTGCGGTATCGACGACACTTCGGGTCAGAAAAATACCATGGAAGTTAAAGTCTGTCTGCTTGGTATTTTGCTTTGCATATTATGGTGAAAAATAAGTTGTTAAGAAAGTAGGAACTAAGATTAATCCCAGTGTTAATGGCCATGCTATTTTCATAATTTAGAGTTATTAAGGTGATGGTTTTAGAGGTGGCAATGATGGATGGAGTAACGATTTTCATAGTGTGCATCTTCAAATCATCTCCATGGTGGTGGAGGTGGGTTTGGTAGTGGAGGTGGAGGTGGTTTTAGACCAATGGGTGGTGAAGTAGCTTTATTGGTGGTGGGTATTCATGGAATGCCAAATTCTGGACAGAATAAAGAGTTCGTTTTATGGTAGAGTTTAATTATTTTTTTGCAGGGACTAAGAGCGTCCACAGTGGGAGAGTAAACCCAAATATTTGGTCTTTTGAACAGACGTTGTGGAACGTACTATCGATCAAATTTTGATCAACGACTAAAATCCAGAGTATATTTGGTCTGGGACCAAGACTAAACCCAAATATAGTCGAGCGTTGGTATACTTCACGCCCCACCACCAGGCGGACATATAGTGCACGTCCCACATCAGGCGGACGTATATTCCACGCCCCACATCAGGCGTTGGTATAGTCTACGCTCCACATGGGACGTATGTAAAGTCTACGCCCCATTTTTTTTTTTTTTTTTTGTATGGGGCGGGCATTATACCCTCGCCCCATTCTTTGTTTTCAAAACCATTTTAGTGGGGCGGGCTTTATACCTCCGCCCCACTTCTTTCATTTTTTTTTTTTTTTTAGAATCTACCCAATCAGACGTTGGTATAGTCTACGCCCCACACCAGGCGAACGTATAATGTACGTCTGACCAAATTTAGTCTTTCCACCGTAGCGTCACACACCATACTAAACCCAAAATTTGATCTTTTTTTTCCCTTTTTGGTCTTTGGTTATACTCGCACCACTGCAGTTGCTCTAAGCAACTCAGTGAACCTAACTACTAACTTATAACCATTTCACAAAGTGGTGGAAGATGGGGATGAGGTGTGTTGAGGGGAAATACGCAATATATAACTGAATATGCCCTACTCACTATTTTCAGGAAGGAAGTTGATTAAAATATTATCGTCAAGAGGTCAAATGTCTTGAAAATCTTCAAGATAGGCAAGATTAATTACCCAGAAGCCTGCAAAGTGATTGCCAAACTTTGAGAGGGGGGCCATCTCCTTATTTTCCAAAGATATCCCTGCAAAGAGAGTCGGGATTGCACAAAATGAAGATCAAATTCCACGATCGAGGACCTATGCAGTTTGCAGACACGAGGAGAAGCGCCATGTATTGGGAGGAAGTGAAAATTTAATCTTATTTAAGTCTACCTTATTGTGTTTTGTTAATGCTTATTAGCTTTTCTCAAACTGGGTCTTACGAGGTGTCACCTACCATATACTTTTAGTTTTTATCAATGTACGAGGTTTTTACACTAAGAGTTGAAATTTTAAAAAACGGGTACAATGTTATCTAAAGTAAAATAAACATATTTGGGCAGCTACCATGCCAATTAACAAAAAAATTCTTTTGTTGAGTCACGTGGATGAACAAACACATTTTGCACTCAGGGAAGCTAAAGTAAAATAAACATATTTGGTTTTCTAGGGTTCTACTATTATTATTTTTAATACTATAAAATATTTTGTAGACTAAAGTTAAAATATAAAATATTATATTTAGGTGGGATAAAATATGATAAAATGAGATAAAATAGGATAAAGTGAATAAAGAATAGGAAAATATTTTGTTTGGAAACTGGAATTGTAGTTGGCGGCTGCAGAAGACTCGCGGGCGGTCGAGGAAGATCCTCCCGCGGATTTGGTTACTCCACGCGGATTTAGTTGGTTCGCGCGGCTCTTCTTTCAGCGCGCAATTGATGGTCGACCTCACTCAACAAACCAACAAAAAATGTTGGTTTGTTTATCCGTTTTTCATGTTTGTTGAGTCCATATTAGGAGCAAAATGAACAAATCTTTAATTCTTTCATTCCATAAAAACTGTTCTAAGGTACATCAGAATGTGGATACGTAGTTATTATCTTTCCCTCATGTAGTTATTAACATGGCCCTTAACAATAAAATTTGAGAACTCAATATTATTGAGATGGCCACTCTTTTGTGTTCTTTCAATTATTCTAAACTTGACAGTGTTAGCCATTATGACCTGCATTTGAGCGAGGGTTGTCAGTTAGTCAAACCTCGAATTGATTGCTAAACTTATTTCTTAGTAAGTAAAAATATTAGTTGGTAAAAAATTTAGTACCGACAAGTTTCAGGCCTTTGGTATCATCGACCCTAAACACTTTAATACGTTGACATTGGTTTTATCCACTTCAATACTCTTTGAATGGTTTTGGAACTTTTGATTGCTAATTTAGTTGACAATGTTGTAACCACGAGCACATAATACCAAATATTAATGATCTCTCCATACCAGCCACCATGGTATCTAAAATTCTTCATCCATCCCGCCCAATGAAAGTCCTAATGGCATGTATGGTTGAAAGGATTGAAACAAAAAGTGACTAAGATAGAAGACCATATATATAAATCAATAACACCAGAAATAAGACTAAAAAGTAAATGGATTACCACTGTTTGTGGGAAAGGTGTAATGCTACATACTCCCTCTGTGCCTGCCTGGAAAGAGTTTGGCCTTAAAATTAAAAATTGATAGTACCTCTTGCCCAAAAATTGAGGAGGTATTATTCAGAGACTATGGCAGGAGGACTATATAAGTAGCAAAACAGGTGAGATTATTCCAATGTGCATTATATGATGCATATAGATGTTTTTTTTTCTTTTTTAAGATTTTGATTAAAATATGTTGTTCGGGTAGTTACTAAAAAAGGACCAATCTAAATAAGTCAACAAGCTGACAATTAGCAATAGTGAAAACAAATCAATGTCTGGGCCGTTACGGCACGGGTCATTTCCTAGTAAGCTCTAAAAATTAAAAAATGCGTCGACGGTCAACCATATCCTACACAAAATTTAAGGATGATATCTCCTTCCATGAACAAATCTATAAGAAATGTACTAAACTATCCGTTGAACTTAAGTTTGCATATCTAAAAGTATTAAAACTCTAAAGAATGCGCAAGTATTGAGCTATATTTTCCATCTCATCATGTCTTTCTCCATAAAGATACTAAGAAGAGAACTCCAAGACTGGAGCTTTGTGCAGCCTAAGAAAGCAAAAAAAGTGTGCCATTTGAGCCTTGTAGATAAGCAAAACAAACAAAAAAGAAATGATCTAGCAAGTGATACTATAATCGGCACTTTGTTCACAGTGAAGTTAAAGGGACTAAAATATTTCTAGCTAGACGATAAGATCTAACGTCAGATTCCTAAATTTAGGCAAATAATTTAAGTACATCAGGTTTAACTAAGCTAAGTACTGTTAGCAAATTCATTTGGGTTTTTTCTGTTCACTTGAATCTTCAATGGTTATATAACATTCATTACATCTAAAGGACAAACACCTATTAGCAAAGACCAATTGTAAGGATTTTCCTTATTGTTCCTAATATCCAGTAGTTGTTGACTACTTCTCAACCGACAAAAGAGAGAAAAACAATATTTCTAAGACATGTTCTAAAATAGCAGGTATGCACTAAATTTTTTCTTTCTCAGTCAATTAAACCTTGTTCCCTTATGCCTGCACATCATTGTTTGCTTGAACATGTTAACATGCTAGAAAAATAAGTATACTAATTTTTTGACATATACGCTCAATTTGAATCTTACCTTGAAAGAACACACCACCTCTAGGTGGATGTACCAATAACTACAGCGACTTCCTCGAGGGGTATCAGCTGCACCCATTAAAAGATAGGTTAATTACATAATAGAATTTGCAAGGATATAAAATTTAGCAATAAATCAAGCACAATTTGAATTTATCCCTTCAAGATTTCAAACAGAAAGTATATACTGCACTCTTCTCTAACCGATATAAATCATCACTCGCGATACTTAGAAAAATGATTACAATTGAATTGGTTTAGGCATTAGAATAAAATACAATTCATTGTGAAATTTTTCAAGAATCATGTGATAGAGTCAAGACTTTGCTGGATCTTCGTGTCAAATGGAAAAATGTTCACTGAGACAAACTCCTCATCAAAATGCTTGTTATAATGCATTTTAGCTAGGAGATCACACCTTAATTCTCAACAGTAAACAACTTACTTATGTTGAATCATAATATATCATTCATTCAAACGAAGTAGGGTAGGTTTACCAAATGTCGGCCACTGTCATCAACAGAAACCTTCTTCATTACTGCAAGGTCAGTCGACCCAGTTAAATCAACAAAATCCCCACCATTGTTGATTTAAACTTTAAACTTTAATATGAAAGAATCACCAAATTCAATCATTGCATAATCAAAATTCAAAACTTATAAAAGGGTAAGAAATTAAAACTTTAATATGAAAGAATCACCAAATTCAATCATTGCATAATCAAAATTCAAAACTTATAAAAGGGTAAGAAATTAAAATTTTATTATATACCTGAAGTTTTTTTGTCTATAAGATTCTTCCAATGTTGAGCATCTAATACAGGGCAAACAACCCCTAAAACGTCAGTTCGTTTAGATTTTTAACTTCTTTAGAGCTTCATCTACTATTTTCTGCAAAACCAAATTAAACCCAGATCGTATTCATTTTTTATCTTCCAATCTCTATTTTACTTGCTCAAAGTGGCAGTCTCAAGAGTCAAGAGAAACGTCGAAGAAGAGTACTAATAGAAGAACCCATGCAATTTGAAATCTAGAGAGAATAAAAGACCAACCAGGAACTCGAAAGACGAAGAGTGATCCGAAGAAAATCCAGATAAAAACGAAGACTTTGAAGTAATCACACCTAAAGTCTGGTTTGTGAATGTGGTTTGATGTATCGATAGGGAGAGTCGGGGAATTTAATTACGATGAGAAAGAAAAGGGGAGGTTTTGGTTAACATACGTTACGGATGTAAATAAGACCGGTTCTTCAATTGGGAGGTTTAGATTCCTTTTTTTCTTAATGGTATTAATTGGGATTTTAATGTGTGTAAAGGAAGAACAATTAAGACGCAATTGTAACGGAAAACATAAATCTGGGCAGACGTTGGATGAAGGCTTAAAAAGGGGATGCATTTTCAGTCGAGATTTATCTTTTGCATTTCGTAGCATTCTGAGCGAAATATAAACCATCGATCAGTTTAAAAATTCATCTCGGAACCGTTGGATTGGGCCAAAATCATTTGTTTTTGTAAGATAGATAAAAAAAATTAGGCCACCAAAACATCACCTAGACTGATATAAAAGATTGGCAGTGGTTGGACCACTCTCCCTGTTAGCATGGTTCTTACAAGACAAAGGCGTATTAAAAGTGTCCATATTTTGGAGCCGATGGATGATTTTTGATCTTAATAAAATAAAACTTACTGGATTGATATCGTTATCACTTCCCTCCTCTTCACTATTCGTTCTTTCATGATAACTTAGATGAAATCTTCCTTTAACAGCTTTATGGTAGAGCAACTTGAAACGAACTAAAACTTCCATGGATTCAACTTGTATCTCTATGTTAGTGTGCTGCATTCCTTTGGCCCATTCAAACGCTAAGTATGCGCCTCCTGTTGCTCCCCAAGCTCCAGAGTATCCTGGATGTCCTCTGGTACCAATGGTGTTTCCTGCAAAATCCATAATAGTCAGTACAGAGTAGTATATCAAACTTTCAGGGTCCTGCAAAGTGCATATTTTGATGATTTTTCCATAATCCGTTGTAGAGTACTGATTCAGATTATATGGTATAGTATTGTTTTCCATAGATGAATCATTTTCCTCGGTCAATATAGGGAAAACATTCATAATATGCTCCGGCATGTTGTGAATTCTGTTGTGATTGCATAAATGTTGTTTTATACAGTTTGAAGTTTGTGTTGCATTTGGCTGGACTTGTCTGAAAACTAGATCACATCTAGCTTTCCAGATGTACCAGCATGTAGTGGCACAAATAGTACAGTCTTGGCTGGCCATCCTAGTCTGAAACCAGGAATTCAACCAGTCCATGAAGATAGTAGTGTTATCAAACTGAGTATGATGAGTTCCAATGATTTCCTGCCAAACTAAATAGGCGGCAGGACAGTTTAGGAACATGTGTGTCATGGTTTCTTCCCCACTGTTGCATATGGTGCATATAGGATCAATGTAATGCAGAATGCTTGCTGTTTTAGCATTGACTATGGTATCTTAGTTGAACGATTTGTTTCTGGAAAAATGAAAATTTTGAAGGGTTCATACATTTTTTGGTAGGTCACTATGATGTTTTGGTAGGTCATTATGATGTAAAATTCAACATTCTTTGTCCAGGTATTTTAGTTAATACCCAAAATAATTTTTTTACTTAGGCGACTAAAGGGAGAATGTCTATATGGTCACTCAACTTTAATTTTTTTAATTCTGTCATACTTCTTTAGTTATCAAAATTGAGTTTCACAATTTTTTTTCTTTTTTCCTGATCAATTCTCGATCGTTTTTTTTCGAATTTTTTACAACAATGAGCTATTAAGCGTTATATATTTCAACACTTGAAAGAAATTTCGATAAATATAATTTATGATCACATAATGTCGAGATTATAATTTCAATCAAAGAAAAAGTTCAAATTTTAATTTTTGGATTTCGATCAATATTACGTCGTTTTTATTACAATTATTTTCACTATAAAAGTGTCTGGTCGTTTTAATTTATATGGGTAGACAAAATGGAGAAATTGAATCCACAATTGAGAATTTTTGTGTTTGGAATTTAACCCTAGAAAAACGGGTCACAAGAGGTCAAATTACGGGCATAGAAGAACATGGATCATTTTGGAACAGATATAATCGTTCCAAAATTGAGTGTCTTCTAAAATCATTGCTATTTTTTAGCAACACAATCTTACCATCTTTAAAGTGTTGAGTACCGTGGCCAAAAATTTTCACGTTACACCTTCTTTTTTCACCTTAGATTTTTGTTACGCCTATCTTGTGCATACAAATTTTAAAACATGTGAAATAAAAAGTAGTTAGTCCATCAACTTTGTTAAAAAATAATTGAGGGGTAAAAATGTTATGGCATAGGGCAAAGAAAAGTAAAGGAAAAAAATAGTATCATTTGCATTGTGAAAACGTTAGTGTTTCGCCTGTCTCCACCATGCAAGCAGTTATCTTCGGTCGACCCCACTACTGCAGCAATTATCTAGTTTACTATTAATAATTAAGTTAGTTATAAAATAATAGATTATGTTAGTATGGTTAGATTATATATTTCTAGTATTAGTGTAAGAGAATTAAGATTAAAGATCATTTGAAAGAGAAAATGGAAAAGAAGAGTTTTTGAAAAACTTTTTCAAGAATTAGGTTTTGAGATTCTTGTATTCAAAATGAGTGATTTGAAAGCCAATTTAGGGGAATGTGAATCTTCAATCCTCTTAATAATTCGGTAATGCGTGATCTGTGAAAATGAAAACTTTTAAGAGTTATATCGGTAAAGTAGTTATAGGTTCGGCTAGGAAAACAGAAGTATAAGTAGCTAAACATCCTCCGCACTGGAGTTTTGGACTATGTTCGGATAGAAAAACAGAAGTACAAATAGCTGAACATCCTCTTTATCGGATTGGAGAAATCAAGAATACCTACAGAATTTCCATTTTGTATTTCCTAACTGAACCTAAGACAAAACAGAAAACATACATTTATACAAGGTTCGGCTACGATTTTTTTTTGTTAAATGGTCAAACATACATTAACATAAAGTTCGGGTAAGAAAATAGAAGTTTCTGCTATGATTTTTTTTTTAAAAAATAGTTGAACACACACATAACTAATATAAAGGAAAAAAGGTATTTTGGTTGGTCACAAAATGAATAAAATAATTGGTGTAACCTTATTACTAATATGACCTTGTTACCTTCATTTGGTGGTTTAATAATAAAGAAAAATGCCATACAGTAGAACTTCTACATAAGAATACTCCATATAGGAATAACCTCCATATAAGAATAAAAATTTCTGGTCCCGACTTGAGTCAGTTGTATTTTAGGAATAAACTCCATAGTATAATAAGTCATATTTTTTCCGATCCCGTCTTAAGGAACTGACCTCTATATAAGAATAATTGACATATGATATAAATAATATAAGACTTGTAATACATCACAGTTTAAGACGATCGAATTCTTGTAACAATTTTACAAGAAGCTTTTACTTCTACATGGGTTTAATCCTTTGTTTTTCCCAACTCAATAAATTTTTTTGTGTCGTGGTTGAGTTTCGTGTGGATTTTGTTATATAACAAGCTTCATATGTCTCTATTTGTAAAACTAAACAAAATTTAATTAGTATTTTTATTACGTAGGTATATTATGATGTTTTCTATGCGTATATATGTATTTTTCCTAGGTACATATATAACAAAAAAATTTGATATATTCAAGGTAGACCTCCATATAAAAATAACCTCCAATATAAGAATATTTTTCGGTAGTCCCTAAGATATTCTTATATAAAGGTTCTACTGTAGTTATTTTGGTGGATGTAGACAATATATACACAATGTGTATATTGTTGAACCACGTTAAATTTATGAGTATTTTTACCTGTTTCTTTTGTTTATGACCTGCATCTGCATGGTTCTCTTTATCTTTTTCTCATCCTACATCGTAGTGAGGTTAATTGAGCAATCAGTGAAATCTAGGATTTTTTGTTGTCTAGTTTGTTATACGAGGTTAGCATGTAAATTGCTTTGAACCATGACAATTGGTATGGTACAATAATTGGTACTATGGCTAATTGTCCAAGAAAAAGGCGCCAAATGATTGGCCATGGTACTGATGGTCTAGCATAGTTGCAACAAAAAAAAATAATAATAAAAACAAGTTTTGAGATTCATATTCATCAAATGATGAAATTCTTTAAAAAAAAAATATTTGTAGCTTAATTTTTTTAGAAACAAGTAACATATCTTAAAAGTAATCCTAGTAATCCTAGTGAAAACTCTATAACAGATTCATATAGTTATTATACTTTAGAAGAGGGAAAACTCTTAAGAGTGAAGAACCATCTTAAGGTCCCTATAAAACACAACTTGATAGAATAAGAGCGTTCTCGGACAAGAGATGATCTCAATAGGTTTGACTGGCTTATATTGGACCTCGGATTAAGATACTAATTAAGAGCATACATCGTTAGATAATATTATGCATAAATTATGCGGGTTATCTAGGTTGAACTAGATCCTAAAAAGAATATGATACCTAATACACCATGAATATGGTTGGCACTTCTGTTAGAGCATTGCTCGGTCGAACTCACAAGTGTTGCTATCTCAAGATTGTTGTCAAATTTAGTCGATCAAAACTATATCTTGATATCTAGTCTACATTTAGTCAAGTCTCGGATAAAGATAGAAGTGTGTAGTTGAGTATCAGACATCACACTATCGTTTGAAGACTGAACCACCTATTACTCAAGTTTTCAACTTTTAATCTATGAGACCATGTCGCATAATTAAATTAGACGTTACATGCATAATAGAAATTTCGAGTCAAGTTTATCTTGTTAATCGTTCTCGAAATATGTTGACTAAGCTTAAGAACATTTATTCATACTTGATGAATTTGGTTAAGAACAATCTATTTTTTATGACCTAAATTATGATTCAAGATTTAATCATTTGAAAATAGCCTGGAACAGCGATATGTGTCATTGATGTTATCCGGGAATGTTTCAAATCGATTATTAAAGAGATATAGAACTAATGTAAATCTGGATATAAGACAGTATGCATACCAGTTCACATACTGGGACAACTGTTATAAATCCGCAGCCGCAGTACATATACGCAGTACACGTACTGGCGTAGCTATAGTTCGGCAACGACTTTTTGGTACGCTTACCCGGTATCTGATGAGCGATTAATTCTTACATATTTACTACCCAAAATATATATTGTTGGTGCTTATTTTGGTATTGATTGTGTTTTTGTAGGTAAATGAATAAAATGGGCTCTTCCAAGAAAATCGGCTAAAACTAGGATTCCAAGAAGAAAATATGGACTTCGGAATACATGGGTCGTGGATACTTTTGGATCTAAAGGGGATAGGACCAACTTAAGTTAGTGAAGGAGATGATGGGCTGAAGTTGGTTTAAGAAACTAACATGCTCGGGCATTTTGGTCTCGTGGATGTTAGGACGAAGGACTTGGTGATTAGTTCTCGAAGGATTTAGGAGGTATCACGTAAAATGAAAAATCCTACTCAATAATTAATGTACGAGGTATGTCTACATGGTGGAGGAAGAAAGGAAACTAAATATCTTTTGCAACTAAAGAAGATTGATTTTGAGCATAATATATACTTCACCACATTAATACATGACGCCTGTTTTGGAATTGAGATAATGACAAAATGAGTACTTACCTCGTACATAAGATCAGTATGTGCTCATATAATATTTTCTTTCCCATGAAAAGAAAAGCAAGTGGTCGTACATGTGGCGAGTCTTTATTAGGTGATATTGTGTATTCTTAGACAAGTGACACACTCCCATTGGACATGACATGTGGAAGAGAATTAAAAGAGGAAGGTTAGATTTTGTTGAAATCTATATATTGATATCGAGAACAGGAAACCAAGGGTGATTTTTTTAGGAGAGCCGGTGAGCCGGTAGCCAGTTTCACATTTTTCTTTTATTTTCTTCTATTTAGTTTTCTTTGTAATAATGAGGAACTAGAATCACATGCTGGGACTACGGATGGAGCCATTTTTCATCATTGTGGTAAATAAATTAATTTCTTTTTATGACTACTTGCACTGTTTATGAAATGATTTATGATTTTTATTGAATGGGCGTCATTTCAATTGATGGGTCATGCTTAGCTAAAATGTTTTGATGTCTCATGCTTTAGATTTACATTCATTGCTCTCAAAATCTACATTAGGCAAGGAACTAGAGTCAACAAATTGTTATCATACAAGCTATAATTGTGCAGGAATAATTTTGAATCACATGAATGAAATTTGGTGAAATTCTTAGTCCCAGTACCTCTCACCATTGTTAACATTATTTGTATATTTATTTTTATTAAATTTAAAAATCGAACCTTCGCAAGTCTTAGACGAACTCTACTACTACAACAACTTTTGAAACACATCAGTATCCATACCATAAAAAGTTTATTGACTCGTGAACCAGGAAGGTAAGCATATGCAAACCGGAAAAGATATGTTGGTTCCTAAACCGGAAAGGTAAGCATACCCAATATGCAAACCAAAAAAGATATGTAGATTCTGATCCCGTTTTTGTCTTAAGGGTATATAAACCTGGCACACGTACCATGTCAAAAATACTCATGAACAGGAATACAGTACACGTACTTACCCTATCGAATATTTTCAGATGTATCAAACTTATTTCTATGAGATAATCGACATTAAACAACTCTCTAAAAACATTATCTAGACATGTTTGATCACATTTGTGACTCAAGATTAAAGTCCTAAAGTGTTATATGAAAATGGTTAAGCTTATCGTTCTTCTAGCTAGTTTCGGCTAACATTTCATGAAAAATTCATTGTACACAGTTCGGTTACGGTTCATCCTAATCAGAGTGTATATTCAATTATGTCAGTCTCAAGTCAAGTTTTTCATCTAACGGTGATTATTTCTTGCTTGATTCCAAAGCTACCTTAGCTTGAAACTAAAGCAACCTTGATCTTGAAAGTCTATATAAGGAGAACCTCAAACAACTGGGATTTTTGAATCCCTGAAACTATTCTTGTGTGTCCTAGTTGTGAACTAGAGTTGTCCTCTCCTTTAAACCTTTTTAGGTTTACCGACTAAAAAGATTTCACCTAGGGATTCATGAATTCAGGTCCAACTATCTTTATCTTGATAGTTCGTGTATCCTGATCTTGATTTGAGCCTTTAGCTCCAACATGCAACATAGATGTAAATCACACATTTTCTCCGTTTCAGACTTTGTGATTTCACAAGTATCTACTTGTGAGGTGAATAAAAATCTAGGCTGCTCTTAGGGAGTCATAAGACAGGATTTTGAGGTTTGCTAGACTTTGTCTATTGCAATCAATTTCCTATCTCACCTTGATCTTTGATCAGAACGGAAATCACATATAGGCTTATCTGTGGGAAGTAAATTGGTTTAAAGTCTTCAATTGAGTTGAAGCAACTCTTAGGCTGTAGAGGACGTCAGCTAAGGAAATCAATTGCGCGATTCTTGCAAGATTCAAGAGGCGTAAGGAGCACGACTGTAACTGAATCGTTGTGACAGTAGATTCGGTCTCAATTTTATTCCAGTCTGAAGTTTTGATAGAAGGCTACAATCTGTAGCTGCTTAATACAGTTTGGTGTTCAAATTTGGACTAGGTCCCAGGGTTTTTCTGATTTGTGGTTTCCTCGTTAACAAAATTTCTGGTGTTTGTGTTATTTCTATTTTTATATTATATTATTTATCTTTATAGTTGAAATATCACAGGTTGTATGTAAATCAATCAAAGTAGATAAGTCCATCGTAATTGTTGGAAACGACTTTATTGATCTTTCGAATCGTCCAAGTACTCTCACAGAATAATCAGGTTCACGGACTTGTCTCTGTTTACATACTGACTGTGAGACAAAGAGTTATAATCTCTTCATATAATTCTTGATTTAGATTCACTAATTTGTAACTCTCGGAATTGTATTTGAGTTTAGTCCATACAGGTTGCCTAAGAAAAAATTGGTGGTGTATTTTGGTACCCCCCGCATTTTCAAGTTCAACTACTGATTTGTGACTAATATTGTTTTGTTTTGGGTATACTTCTTACCCAATTAGTTATTTTGATGTTATATCCTATTTGTTAGTGAGTAAATTCTTCAAACAATCTTCGCCAGCCATACAAAGGTTTTCCCAATCAAAAGTCAAATTTTTAAGTCTTGATTCCTTTTATAAGGTATTCCCTTCAAATATGGTTGCTAAGTGTTAGAGCATTGCTCGGTCGAACTCGCAAGTGTTGTTATCTCAAGCTTGTTTGTCAAGTTTAGTTGATCAAAACTATAAGTCTTGACTTCTAATCTACTTATAGCAATGTCTCGGATTAGGCTAGAATGTGTAGTTGAGCTTTAGACTTCACGACGTTCATCGATTGAAGACGAAGATCTAATGAGGAGAGCTTGGAGGAACTTCATCAACAAAAGGTATGTGGAGATTAAAACTTATCTAACACTCATAAGTCTATTATATTCTATCTCCTAATGACACTAAGTCGTATAGCTATATAGACTTTTATATTATACACATTTGATATTTTGACCCGAGTTTATCTCGCGTATCTATTTCTCGAAATACGTGTTGGAAGCTTTTTGCTTTAGCTATATTTATCGTATTCTTGACGAGTTTAGTTGGAAACAATTTATTTGTTGGAAACTAAATAATAAGTCAAAAGATGATCATGTGAAAATTACCTTGAAACATCTTACATGATTTGTGTGAGACAATCATTTGATGTCGACACGAAAAGTTTCGTATTGATCATTCGATCACTTGAAAATTACTTATAAGCTAATAGTTTGTGTAAGACAACTATTGTCGTCTTCTAAGGATGTTTCAATGATTGAAATGGGAGTTTAGAACAATTAACCTTTGTCTGGATACAACACAGTATGCATACCAATATGCAAACTGTTGTGGTATGATTCAGGTCCGGGAACCTTGTTTGCATACCTAGTATGCGAACGGTTTTAACTGTTAAAGTCCGGGAACCAAGTTTGCATACCAGTATGCGAACGGTTCTACCTGAGTTAAGGTCCAGGACAACAGTATGCATGTCCGTTTGCAAACTGCTGGACAAGACCAAAGTCTAGAAGTTATAGTTTGCGTACCTGTTTGAAAACTTAGTGGTTAAAGTTCTAAAATAGGTTAAGTATGTTTTCATCCTCATGAACAAATACATTTATGAATTAAGGAATGCAATCTTTGCAAACTGTGGCTTAATGTTCATAAATTGGTTCATATATATTTCTGTGAAATAGTGAACAATTGAACAACTCTATTTGAAACACAATTAGATTCATTTGATTATCTTTCATGGTTAATTGATTATCATAGCTGATCTAGAAGTGTTAGATGAATGTGGTTAAGACAAAAGTGTTCATATGGCTAACTTCGGTTAGCTATTATTGAGCCAACTCAATATACACGTTTAGGTAAGGTTATCCATATCTAAATGAAGGTATATTTCATTTGTGTGTAACAAGCTAAGACCATCTAACGGTGGAGAGATATTGCTTTGGTTTTAAGCATACTTAGCTTGAATCTTAAATCAGGTTTTCATCTAACGGTGAATATTGAATGCTTTGTTATTAAGCTATCTTAGCTTTGATTGAAAGCAAACCCTGATTTGAAAGACTATATAAGGGAGAACTCTAGCAACTGGAAAACCTAATCCCGGCACTTTCCTGTGTCCTAGTTGCGACTAGAGTCGGTTCTCCTTTAACCTAGGTTTTTCCAGAACCATCATAGGTTAACGACTTGAAGACTTCATTTGGGATTCGTGAAGCGAGACCCAACTATCTTCTCTGTAGTTGTGTGATATGATCTTACTTGTTCTATCACATTGAGTTTTATCTTCTCTAAGATTTGCTCGAGATTTATCTCTGATAGGTAAGATATAAAAAGTAATCACAAAGCTCTTCGTCTTATTATTTGTGATTCCACAATAACTTCTTCTACTACCATATAGTTAAGTTATTGTGAGGTGATTGATATTTCTAGGATGCTCTTCGGGAGTATGAGAACGGATTATCAATTGGTTCTTGTTCACCTTGATTTATCAAAAGACGAAACAAAACTTCATAGGTATTTCTGTGGGAAACAGATTTATCTATAAGAATAGACTTATTTGAGGGAGAAATATTTGTTTATAAGTCTTCAACTTTGGGTCGTAACAACTCTTAGTTGTGGGTGAGATCAACTAAGGGAATCAAGTACGCAGAATCCGGCGTGGTTCAAGAGGCGTAAGGAACGTGATTGTACCTTAATCAGTGTGAGACTTGATTAAGGCTCAACTACATTCCAGTCTGAAGTTAACTTGTAGTAGGCTAGTGCCTGTAGAGGCTTAGTACAGTGTGGTGTTCAAATCTAGACTAAGTCTCGGGACTTTTCTACATTTGCGGTTTCCTCGTTAACAAAACTTATGGTGTCTGTGTTATTTATTTTTTGCATTATATTTGTTTATATAATTGAAATATCACAGGTTGTGCGTAGTTCAATCAATTAGTAAATCCGACCTTGGTTGTAGGATATTAATTGATTGGCACTTGGGCATTGGTTTTTGGTACCGTCCAAGTTATTCCTCATATCAATCGGGCTCGCAGATCTCTATCTGTTCGATTGCAGATTCTATTGAGAAATTGAGATATAACTCTTTGGTATATTTCTTTATTGAGATCACTTTATAAGTTGGTGCTCTAGGGATTATATTGGAGTTAGTCCATACAAATCGCCGAATGGATTGTTGGGTGTGGTTGTTATACCCACTCTTTTCAATTGGTGTCAGAGCAGGCAAACACGTTAAAGACCTCATAAGTCTGTGTTTGTAGCAATATGAATCTATGGACAGAAGTGCTTGTTATAGCACTGCTCGGTCGAACTCGCAAGCATTTCTACCTCAAGCTTGTTTGTCAAGTTTAGTTGCTAAAACTATAAGTCTTGATTACTAGTCTACTTATAGCTATGTCTCGGATTAGGATAAAATGTGTAGTTGAGATTTAGACTTCACGACATTTATTGATTGAAGACGAAAAACTAATAAGGGGAGCTTGTGGAACTTCATCAACAAAAGGTATGTGGAGACTTGAACTCATCTATCACTATGAAGTCTATTTTATATTTTATCTCCTATTGAGATAAAAGTCGTATAACTATATAAACTTTATATTATACACATTTGATATTTCGAGCTGAGTTTAACTCGCTTACATATTTATCAAAATATATGTTGGTAAGCTTTCGCTTTAACAAAGTTCATATTTTTTCTTGACGAAAGTCAAAAGATGGTCATGTGAAAATCGCCTGGTAACATCTTACATGATTTGTGCGAGACAATCATTTGATATAGACTCGAAATGTTTCGTACTGATCTATTGATCACTTGAAAATTGCTTTGAAGCTAATAGTTTGTGTGAGATAGCTATTCCCATCTTCCAAAAATATTTCAATGATTAACATGGAGTTTACAACGATTAACCATTGATTGGATATAGCACGGTATGCGTACTTGTATGCTAACTGTTGCAAGTTATTCCAAGTCCGTGAACTATAATATGCATACCCGTATGCGTACTTGTTTGATAGTTGAAGTCCAGGAACTTAGTATGCATACCCATATGTGTACCGGCTTAAAAGTTCAAGTCCGGGAATTCAACTGAGTTTGGTCATGTACGACAGTATGCGTACCCGTTCACATACTGGCAAACCCAGACCTAGTCCGGCTACTTAGGTATGCATACCTGTTTGCATACTCGAGTGGGTTAAGTTCTAAAATCGGTTTTTTCATGAAGACACATTTATATAATAAGGAATGCAATCTTTTGCAAACCGTGGCTATAATGTTCATGACTTGATTCGAGTGAATCAAAATCGATTTTGCTTCAATTGTGTCTTTTATACTTCTACGAGAATATAAACAATTGAACAACTCTAGAACGAGTTTCATTTGAGTCATTTGAACTAGTTGTGATTAAGATGAACAAGGTTGATATTAAAGTGTTCATATGGCTAACTTCGGTTAACTATTGTTGAGCCAACTATGTGTACACGTTTAGGTACGGTTACCCATATCTAAATGAAGTCACATTTCATTTGTGTATAACAAGCTAAGTTCGATCGGATTTTGGAGGAGTTTTTGTGCGATTCAATCGCTGAAACTTCATGGGTAGATGTGATATGTCATAGAAAAGCTGGTATGGGTGTTTGTTTCGATCAAATTTGGATGGATAACTTGGTTTAATCCAAACAGTGAGTTGGAGGATAAACACAAACTTACACGAGTTTAAACGTGTACTACTCGTGATTTGAAGACTTAATCAATATTCTGGAGGGTGAAGAAGGTATAAAAGGAAAGAAACACAGCTGAGAACGCGTGAAAATCATAAAACAGGGAAGAAAATCTTCTTGAAAATATTTTTTATCACCCGAGTAAAGAGAGGATTATCTCGAGTTATGGAGGAGATTTCTTGTGCTGTAGGTGTATAAAAAGGGTCTTGAAGTATCATAGAAGGGGTGACGAGAGTCTGGGGGGCTGAGGAGAGCCAGAAAAGAAGAAATTCGAGTTTTCCCAAACTCGGTTTCTGCTGCTGCTGCTGATGATGATGAACATGAAGAACACGAAGAACGGACCTGCAGAGACAGTCGTTTTTTAACAGTGTCAGTGACACAGAGGCGAGGGTCGCGGCACAGTGTTTACAACACTTTCTGTCTGGCATTTTCTGTAACAGCTGGTTTGTAACACTTATAACTGTTACAAACCCAGTTTTATTGTATTTCTCATATTCTCATCATTTGTAAACCATTTTTGAGCATCAATGAAATTCTTTGAGAGGTTTTCCAACATGATGAGCGGCTAATTCTCTCACAACCAAGGCAATGAGGAAGCTATTTACGCATGAATAATTGGTAATTATTTATTCTCTCTAATTTATAATTCACTCAATCACTGCTTTTGCAGAGTTTTTAATTGTTTGCAAAAAATTTCTTCATTAGTTGTGATTCAATTAGATAGGTTATGCTTTGTTTAGATAATCTATGCTTAGGGGATACAATTAATTTTTGAGAATTTTCCAGATTATTTGTTAATTAAGAAATAAGAGTCTTAAAAGATAATTAGAGTTTTGAAATATGTATCATTCAATTTTGCGTCATAGTGGAATCTAGTGTCTTGGTTACCTCTCGCCCACTTTGTTAATATTTTTGTATATAATTTTATTAAATATTTAAATTTAATCTTCACAAGTCCGAGAGTTTGAACCTCATTACTACAACATCATTCAAAAATATAATCATCTGACTGTCTAGTTGATTCTCTAAAAAGTGTATTGGAGTAAGTCCTCTCAGATTGCCAAACGAATTGTTGGGTGTGGTTGTTAGACCCCCGCATTTTCAATTGGTATCAGAGCAGGAAAACATGTTAAAGACCTTACAAGTCTGTGTTCGTAGCGATCTGATATAGAAATAGGTTCTATCTTTAAACACGCATCACCAGTTCAGGAATGCTTGGCTAAAAAACCTGATACGCCTGAGAAATCGGTCACATCTTCTTCATCGTCTAAACCCACTCTTAACTGGGAAGCTCATCTTGACGAATAATTAGATGATCTCTCTGATGGAAGCGATTTAGAAGAGGGACAAGATGTTGAAGAAGAAGTGTCACATTACATCCTCCTCTTTGATCGTCTTCTAAAGAAAAAGAAGTCAACATCCTGCTTGGCTGAATTTCTAACTCCTCTCTGCGTTAAAAACAGAAAATTGAGAAAACTCTTTAAGGGTTATGATAGCTTATTACAAGCTACTCTTAAAGATCGTAACAAAGATATATGTTCAAAAATTTCTGAATGTGATGATCTTTGTCAGAATCTCCTTGTGTTGAAAGAAAGGCTTGCAGAAACCGACGCAAAGTATGTCTCTCAACAAGAATGTTTCAACGTCAAAGAAAAGGCTTTTCTCACACGGGAAAAACAATTGGAGACTGATCTTAATACGTCTCTTAAAAAGATCAAGGCATTAGAAGAGAATTTGAGAAAGTTCAATTCTAGCTTTACAAAACTATCTTATATGCTTGGAGATTGCAAAGAACATCATGATACACGTGGTCTGGGCTATAAAGGTATAGAAGCTCCAAGTACAGGTGAGATGAGTTTTGTTAAGGCAAAAAATCCTTCTACTACCGTAGATGTATCTGATAGTAAAGTTCGTGAGTCTACAAGAATGACTCAGTTGAGGACAAATAAAAACTCTCATGTCAACTGCTTTTATTTCGGAAAGAAAGGTCATGTTGAAAGAAGATGTCAGCTACGTATATGGAATGAAAAACTTCACAACATTTTTATTTGGATGTCGAAAGAAGTCGTTAAACCTGTTCCTCAGTGTCCAGTTAAAAGCTCATTCCACAATCATGAAAAAGGATGCATAGAGGCTATTTCTGACTATGACCACAATATTTCTTCTACTTACAACTGTAAAAGGAACAATGTTGTGTGGATGTCTGATAATTCTGAAAGACCTGTAAGAAGAAAAATGTGTCGAAGAAAGAAAAATTCTTCAAACTTCTCTTTTTCCCTCAATAATGATCTTGTTGATATTCCTGATTACATTCACATCAATAATCGTGTCTCGGAACTCAAGACCAGTATTAACGACCTCAAACGCAAGATCAAGAAGGCAAGGAAAGCAGCTGATCCAGGTAACCCTTGTCATTCTCCTAATAATTCTAGTATAGGGGAGGAGAGTAAAAAGAAGTGTGTAAACACCATTGATGAATTGCATGTTCATCAATATACAACTTGACTATTCTTTTATGTGTATCCTCTTTATGGTCCAATGAGAATATACACATAACCCTTAACGAAGAGCTTCTTCTTGACAAATGGTCTGTGCTGTATTCTGATGATAGTGTTCTCTCTTCCTGTAGTTTGCTCCAAACAGTTTGATTTTAAAATTGTTTACCTTTTACCTTCTTAAGATACACTAGTTTATCTTCCTAGAATGACAGTTGAGTCACCTTGTATCAATGATTTCTGTCATCTTCTCAACCTATTTGCTTCATCCATTAATAGACCTCGACGTGGGTCTTAACCTTGTATCTGTGCACAGTGGCCCGTTACCAAACGTTTACAAGAAACCATGGTTTCTCTTGTGGGATTTTTCCTTTAAATATGTATCAAGTCTTTGATATACATATACTAGTTCGGTAACGCCAAGAGCCTTTATGGGATTGATTGAGCAAGTGCACAATGGAAGGAAGCAAAAAGGAAGATAAACTTTGATGACGTAATCTTTGAACTTGATGATGATACCATTCCCGTTATTTGCTATAAACCAACTGATCATGAAAAAGATCTTCCAATACAGATGTCTGTTCAATTGGTTGGAAATTTTCTTCAAGATTTTGAGGTCGTGCGTGAACATCTCGAGATTGCATGAAAGAATCTAGTGTTTTTTAAGGAGGAACTAAAGAAAGCAACTGATGAACTTGCCCTTTTCCGCTCCATGGTTGCTAATCTCGTCTGAGTTTATTTGTCTAGTAAATCTTCTTTTTATGTTTTTAGAAGAATAACTAGGGTTTGGAATAGCTATTATTGTGAGTACACATAGCTATATCCAACGATTTTCATCTTCAATGTTTTTAGATTTATTTATTTAAATTCTAAGTTATTTGGAAGATGATTTTTTGCAATTTTAATCTTTATGATTTTAATCTTTATGATTTTATATATTGCAAATTGTTATGGGATATGTTGTTTACGTCCGTGAACCTGTGACTGTCCATACTTGATCAAAAGTTATCTCTATTATGTCGGTATGAAAGTATTGATGGAAGATAAAATGAACTTTTGACGTTACAAAAGTTAAATCCTTTTATGTCATTTTTTTGATGGAAAAAAGGATAAAACTTTTGTTTACAAGAATTAAGTCTATTATATGTCATTGTGCAAATAATAATGGAAAATAGAATGAATCCTTGTCTATTTCGCAGTATTGGTCGATCTCTGATCCACATTTTTGTGCATATACTGTGTTGCCCCATAAGTTTTCTTATGTTTGAGCATGACCAATTGAATTGATCATTCTCTTGTGGTCAGTTTAGTTGTTGCTCCATAAGTTCTCTTATGACGAGCATGACCAATTGCATTGATCACTTTTGTGGTTGATTTAGTTGTGTGATTCCAATTGAATTAATCATGGGTTTTCCTGTGATTAATTTAGTTGTGCTTTTCGATTGGATTAATCATGAATTATTTTGTAGATAATTCAATTGAATACTTCGGATTCAAATTCATGTTTTCATGTGATTTGGTTATGTCCAAAGAAATCCTTCTTTTCTTATGAAAGTAAGGTGCCTTTGTTGTTCTTTCGGGAATTGACATTTTATGGGGGAGAGTTCTTTTTGAACTTGTGCTTAATTGCCAAATCTTTGTGGGGAGTGCGGTTGTGGAATATTATAGGGGTTATCTTGTATCTTTATAAACTCCTTGCTGAATGCATTTAGCTTCGGCTTTATGATGACATCTAAATAAGTTGATATGGTATTCTCTTTTGGTCGTGAAGTATCTCTATGAAAATTTCATGAGGATCCCCCTAGTGTACTTACCTTTTCCAATTTATATTGACAAAAAGGGGGAGAATTAATGTATAGTGTGATACTACAAATACATATGGTTTACGGATCATTATGTAAGAGGGAGTGGTTTTCATGTCGAGATGAAGTATTGACTAAGGGAGATGATACATATCACCATAGTATTGTTTTCAAAGTTGTGATACAATTGAACTTTGATGTTGTGTAATAATACTATGACACTGTATAACAATAATTGAGAGCATTTGTTTTCTCATTGTTATCGCTATGGATCTTCAACAACTACGATGATGAACTCACAACCTTTAGGATCATGGAGTACTTGGAAGTGACGAAGATTTCGAGTCGCGTTGAAGATGCCAAGGAGAATAAGCATTTGGATGAGAAGCTACAATATTTATTTATTTTGTAATCCATATGTATTGATAGTTTTGTCACTAAAATTGACAAAGGGGGAGATTGTTAGAGCACTGCTCGGTCGAACTCGCATGTGTTGCTATCTCAAGCATGTTTGTCAATGTTAGTGTTCAAAACTATAAATCTTGATTTCTAGCTTATTTATAGATGTCTCGGACTAGGACATAGTTTGTGTAGTTGAGCTTAGACTTCACGACGCTTATCACTTGAAAACGAAGAACTACTAAGGAGAGCTATTGGAACTTCATCGACAAAAGGTATGTGGAGACTTAAACTCATCTATCACTTGGAAAGTCTATTTCTACTCTATCTCCTGTATTGAGATATAAGTCGTGTTACGATATAGTTTTCTCTAAACACATTTGAGATTCCGAGCTGAGTATATCTCGCTTACATATTTCTCGAAATAAGTGTTGGTAAGCTTTCGCTTCGACCAAGTTCATCTTATATCATGAGAAAATTGCCGAGTAATATCTTACATGGTTTGTGTGATACAATCATTTGGTGTAAGACTTGGAATGTTTCGATAATGATTATTTCAATATCTTGAAAATTGCTTTGATGTTAATAGTGTGTGAAGACGGCTATTATCATTATAGAAGAATGTTTCAATGATTGAAATAAATAGATTAGAATCATGTAACCATCTTTGGATATAAGCATAGTGTGTTCGCACATTAGTGTATAAGTCCAAAATCGGGAGCCTAAAGTATGCATACTTGTCTGTATACAAAAAGGTTGTAGGAGACTGGGTAAATATGCGTACCCATACACATTCTGCTGAGTTTGAAAACCAAAACCAACTCATCCGGTTACCTAAAGTACGCGTACCCGTACGCATACTAGCGAAAAGTTCACGTCCGTGAAATTCTGCTGAGTTTAAAAACTAAAACAAACTCAAATCCGGTTACTTAAGTACGCATACCCGTACGCATACTTAAGTGTTTACTTTCTAAGATCGGTTGTACATGAACCTAAAACATTTATCAATAAGGAATGCAATCTTTGCAAACCGTGGCTATAACGTTCATGTATCGATTCAATTGAATCAAACCGATTTTGCTTCAATTGTGTTCTTGTATAAATCCATGAGAATATAGCAATTGAACAACTCTTTAACTAGTCTCATTTGAGTCATTTGAACTAGTTATGGTTAAGATGAATAAGTTTGATATGAGAGTAATCATATGGCTAACCTCGGTTAACTGTTTGTGAACCAACATGGTGTACACGTTTAGGTATAGTTACATAAACCTAAATGAGGGTACATTTCATTTGTGTATAACAAGATAAGTTCGATCTAACGGTTGAAAGATATTATCTTGGTTGAATCAGTTTTTCATCTAACGACGATTATTGAATGCTTTGTTACCAAGGTAACTTGGATTGCAAACCCCGATTTAAAAACTATATAAAGGAGAACTCTAGCAATTGGGAAACCTAATCCCCACACCTCCTGTGTGTTACTAGTTGCATAACTAGAGTCGATTCTCCTTTAACCTTAGGTTTCTTCTCGAGACCCTGTAGGTTAACGACTTGAAGACTTCATTGGGATTGTGAAGCCAGACCCAACTATTCTCTTTGTAGTTGTGTGATCTGATCTTGTTGTTTCTATCGTGATTGAGTGCAATTGTAAAATTGGCTTGAGATTTATATCTCCGATAGGCAAGATAGAAAAGTAATCACAAACACCTTCATCTCATCGTTTGTGATTCCACAATAACTTGTTTCGCTAGTCGATTAAGTTTATTGTGAGGTGATTGATAATACTAGGCTATTCTTCGGGAATATAAGTTCGGTTTATCAATTGGTTCCTGTTCACCTTGATTTATCAAAAGACGGAACAAAAAAACTCTTGGGTATTTCTGTGGGAGACAGATTTATTCAATCCTATAGACTTTTATGTGTGAGACAGATTTTTTTATCAAGTCTTCGACTTTGGGTCGTAGCAACTCTTAGTTGTGGGTGAGATCAGCTAAGGGAATCAAGTACGTAGTATCCTGCTGGGATCAGAGACGTAAGGAGCGCAACTGTACCTTGAATCAGTGTGAGATTGATTAGGGTTCAACTACAGTCCAATCCGAAGTTAATTGGTAGTAGGCCAGTGTCTGTGGCGTCTTAATACAGTGTGGTGTTCAATCTGACTAGGTCCCGGGGTTTTTCTGCATTTGCGGTTTCCTCGTTAACAAAATTCTGGTGTCTGTGTTATTTCTTTTCCGCATTATATTTTGTTATATAATTGAAATATCACAGATTGTGCGTTAAGACCAATAAATTAGAATATCCAACCTTTGGTTGTTGATTTACATTGATTGACACTTGAACATTGGTCTTTGGTACCGTTCAATTAATTCCTCTTATATTCAATCGGGCTCGCAGATTTCTATTTGCTGATTATGGATTGAATTAAGAGTTAGAGATATTAAACTCTTTGATATACTTTATTCTAGATAGAGTCTGGCTGTCTAGTTGATTCTCTAGAAAGTGTATTGGAGTAAGTCCTCTCAGATTGCCAAACGAATTGTTGGGTGTGGTTGTTAGACCCCCGCATTTTCAGCATCCATGAACTACGATTGTCCCATATATGTCAAAAGTTAAGTCTATTGTGTCATTATGCAAATAATGATGGAAAATAGAATGAACTTTTGAATTACAAAGATTAAGTCTTAATATCATTATGCAAATATTAATGAAATATCAAATGAATCTTTGAATATTCTGCAGTATTGATCTTTCCCTGATCCACTTCTATGTGAAAGTATTGTATGGCTCCGTAAGTTTTCTTATGTTGAGCATAACAAATTAAATTAATCATGGGTTTTCTTGTGGTTAATTTAATTGAGTTTTCTGGATACAAATTCATGTTTCATGTGATTTGTTAATGTCCAAAGAAATCCTTCTTTTCTTGAGAAAGTAAGGTCGCTCTTGTTGTTCCTTTCGGGAATGACATTTTATGGGGAGAGTTCTTAATTGAAATTTTGCTTATTTGCCAAATCTTTATGGGGAGTGCGGCTGTGGAATTTTGTAGGAGTTTTCTTGTATCTTTATAAACTCTTTGATGAATACAATAAGTTTCGACTATGTGAAATCATCGAAACAAAGTTGATATGTTCTCTTTTAGTCATGAAGTATTTCTATGAGAATTTTATTATGATTCATCTAGTTTTCGTACCTTTGCCATTTTATATTGACAAAAAGGGGGAGAATTATTGTGTAGTTCACACTACAAATACATATGGTTTACGGGTCAGTATGTAAGGGGGAGTGGTTTTCATTGTGAGATAAAGTATTGACTAAGAGGGAGTGATGCATATTACCATAATATTATTGTCAAAGTTGTGATACAATTGAACTTTGATGTTGTGTAATAATACTATGACACTGTATGACAATAATTGAGAACAATGGTTTTCTTATTGTTATGGCTACGGATCTTCAACAACTATGATGCTGAGTTGAACACGTTCAAAATCACTGGAGTACTTGGAAGTGACGAAGACTTCGAGTAATGTTGAAGAACTAAGGAAATCAAGCATTTGGATGATAAGCTACAAAGTTTATTTATTTTGTAATCCATATGTATTGATAGTTTTGTCACTAAAATTGACAAAGGGGGAGATTGTTAGAACATTGCTCGGTCGAACTCACAAGCATTGCTACCTCAAGCTTGTTTGTCAAGTTTAGTTGCCAAAACTATAAGTCTTGATTTCTAGTCTACTTATAGCTATGTCTCGGATTAGGATAAAATGTGTAGTTGAGCTTTACACTTCACGACATTCATCGATTGAAGACGAAGAACTACTAAGGGGAGCTTGTGGAACTTAATCAACAAAAGGTATGTGGAGACTTGAACTCATCTATCACTCAAAAGTCTATTTCTATTCTATCTCCTATTGAGACAAAAGTCGTATAGATATATAGACTTTATATTATACACATTTGATATTTCGAGCTGAGTTTAACTCGCTTACATATTTATCGAAATATGTGTTGATAAGCTTTCGCTTTAACCAAGTTCATCTTTATTCTTAACGAAAGTCAAAATATGATCATGCGAAAATCGCCTGGTAACATCTTACATGATTTGTGCGAACAGTCATTTGGTGTAGACTCGGAATGTTTCGTATTGATCTATTGATCACTTGAAAATTTCTTTGAAGCTAATAGTTTGTGTGAGACAGGTATTCCCATCTTCCAATAATGTTTCAATGATTAACTTGGAGTTTAGAATGATTAACCAGTATGTGTACTTGTATGCTAACTGTTGCAAGTTATTCCAAGTCCGGAAACCATAGTATGCATACCCGTAGGCGTACTGGTTTGATAGTTGAAGTCCGGGAACTTAGTATGCATATCTGTATGCGTACCGGCTTAAAAGTTCAAGTCCGGGAGTTTAACTGAGTTTGGTCATGTATGAAATTATGCGTACCTGTTTGCATACTTGAGTGGGTTAAGTTCTAAAATCGGTTTGTTCATGAACAAATACATTTATATAATAAGGAATGCAATATTTTGCAAACCGTGGCTATAATGTTCATGAATTGATTCGAGTGAATCAAAATCGGTTTTGCTTCAATTGTGTCTTGTATACTTCTATGTTTTATAAACAATTGAACAACTCTAGAACTAGTTTCATTTGAGTCATTTGAACTAGTTGTGATTAAAATGAACAAGGTTGGTATGAAAGTGTTCATATAGCTAACTTCGGTTAACTATTGTTGAGCCAACTATGTGTACACGTTTAGGTACGGTTACCCATATCTAAATGAAGTCACATTTCATTTGTGTATAACAAGCTAAGTTCGATCTAACGGTTGAAAGATATTAGCTTGACTCTAATCAGGTTTTCATCTAACGATGAATATTGAATGCTTTGTTACCAAGGTAGCATTGATTGCAAACCCTGATTTGAAGACTATATAAGGGAGAACTCTAGCAACTGGGAAACCTAATCCCTACACCTCCTGTGTGATACTAGTTGCGACTAGAGTCGATTCTTCTTTAACCTAGGTTTTTTCTAAAACCATTATAGGTTAACGACTTAAAGACTTCATTGGGATTCTGAAGCTAGACCAACTATTTTTTCTGTAGTTGCATGTTCTGATCTTACTTTGTTCTATCGTATTGAGTACTATCTTCTCTAAGAATTGCTCGAGATTTAATCTTCGATAGGTAAGATAAAAATTAGTCACAAACATCTTCGTCTCATCATTTTTGATTCCACAATATCTTGTTTCGCTACCATAAGATTAAGATTATTATGAGGTGATTGATATTACTAGACTGTTCTTCGGGAATATAAGTCCGGTGTATTAATTGGTTCATGTTTACCTTGAGTTATCAAAAGACAGAACAACAACTCATAGGTATTTCTGTGGGAGACATATTTATCTATTCAATAGACTTTTCTGTGTGAGACAGATTTGTTTATCAAGTCTTTAAATTTGGGTCGTAGCAACACTCTTAGTTGTGGGTGAGATCATCTAAGGGAATCAAGTGCGCTGAATCCGGCGTGGTTCAAGAGGCGTAAGGAACGCGACCGTAGCTTAATCAGTGTGAAATTGATTAGGGCTCAACTACATTCTAGTCCGAATTTAACTTGTAGTTGGCTAGAGTCTGTAGCGGCTTAATACAGTGTGGTGTTCAAATATGGACTAGGTCTCGGGTTTTTTCTGCATTTGCGGTTTCCTCGTTAACACAACTTCTGGTGTTTGTGTTATTTCTTTTCCACATTATATTTTTATATAATTGAAATATCACAGGTTGTGCGTAGTTCAAATCAATTGGTGAATCCAACCTTTGGTTGTTGATTGAAATTGATTGATGCTTGGAAATTGATCTTTGGTACCATCCAAGTTATTTCTCATATTAATCCGGCTCACATATTTCTATCTGTTCGATTGCAGATCGATTTGAGAAATTGAGATATAACTCTTGGATGTATTTTCCTTGGTTGAGTCTGACTGTCTAGTTGATTCTCTTGGAAATATATTGGAGTTAGTCCATACAGATTGCCTAAACGAAAAATTGGGTGTGGTTGTGTAGATGGTGGATTTTCGACAAAGGCTAAAATTATAAACTCATAATTATACGAAGCTCTGATTCAGCAATCAAACGTGAGTATCGAGACACGACTCTCTCATCGAATTCTCAACGGAGAGTACTTTTTCTCAGAGTACATGTAGATATGTAGTCTCACGACTGGACAACGACATATCTCATGAATGCTGAACACTTTCAGTGATTATTTATATATAGTATCACGAGATGGACGGCTCCTAGACAGCTTGCTCTGCTAGTATAGAGCGATAACGTCTTCAGGAACAAACAACGAGTTTACCCTGACTATATAAAGGATATGACTTACCGACAAGCTCATATCCTTTATACCCTGACTATATAAAGGATATGACTTACCGACAGCTTGCTCTGCTAGTATAGAGCCACAAAGTTAATTATTCCTAATTATAATTGCTCCTATTCCATGGTCGAATCCACGACTGGTCCCATGGAATGACAATAAACAATTGTTTTGATTCTATGATCGAATCCACAACTTGATCTCATAAAATAGCAATAACTATATTATCTCATTACTCCGATTTCATGATCGAATCCACAACTGGTCTCATAAATGGTAATAGATAAATCTTAATTACTCCGATTCTATGGTCGAATCTACGATCCCATGGAATGGTAATGCTCACTTTATTATTCTGAATTCGTAGTCGAATCCTCAGCTGATCCTATGAATTAATAATAAACATCTTATTGCTCAGTTTTGTGAATTATTCTCCACTGAATTCCACAATTAGTAATAAATAATCAACAACCGGGCGTCTGAGCTACCTCTAAGTAAGCCCCGATTCAAATGGTGAAGGTGTATTCAACGACGATACACTAACAGTCACCGCACGAACGAGTATTTCAAAAATACAACTAAACGATGAACCTATGCAAAATAGAGAAGAAAATAATAAATAATTAAAAATATTGACCAGGGTGCTGGGAGCACGGACACACGACCGACCGACCGTGTCGTGGTCAATCCCACGCCAGTTTTATATTTTTAATGCATTTTTATTATTTTCCATGATTTGATGAAAATTCTCTCATTTTATCAAATCTCCTTCGTCTCGAGGAAACTCCTCGGTTTCATGGTACTTCCATAAATCCATAAAAAATAATATAAAATTAAGGAAAGGAGTGTGGGGCCTGACCATTGGCCAACCGGCCATGCCTTGGTCCCAACCGGCCCCACACCCCACGGTTCCTTATTATTTTATTATTATTATTATTATTATTTCTCTAATTTCATGAAAAAACTCCTTGATTTCATGGTATTTTTGCACAAATCATCAAATAATAATAAAATTAAATAAATTATGAAAACTTGTGGGACCGGGCCTTGGCCGGCCGGCCATGCCCTAGCCGGTCCCACACGCCCCTTTGTTTTATTGTTTTATTATTAGTTTTCCTTGAATTCATCAAATTCCTTGATTTCATGGTATTTCTCTCAAATTAGGAAAAATTCCCTCAATTCATCAAAAATACATGAAAAATACACAAAAATTAGGGAGACTCGTGGGACAGGGCCCAAGCCGGCCGGCCATGCCTTCCACGGTCCCACACGCCCTTGTTTTTATTATTTTAATATTTTTTGCTTCCTTGAACTCATGAAAATTCCTTCAATTCATGGAAACTCCCTAAATTCATCAAATTTCTCAAAATTCATGAATTTTTCATAAAATCATCAAAAATATTATAAAATTAAGGAAAAGGCACCACGGGACCGTGGTCACGACCGGCAGACCATGCCTTGACCATGGCGGTCCCACGCCTCCTCATTCCTTATTTTATAATTATTTCCTCAGTTTCGTCGAAACCCTAATTTTGGCATATTTTCTCGAATGGATGCTCAATGGCACGTCAGAAAATATCAAAATTCTCAGGACTGAGACGCGGACGCCCTAGGAACACGATCACGCTATCTCCGACCGACCAAGATTGGCTCTTTGGCTCACGGAAGTCGGTCCCATCAATTTTCACAGTTTTGACCTAATTTGCACAATTGCTCGTATTAGGTCCAAAACTCTTCCAAACACTTTGTATTTTCATGAAGTGATCGTCAGGCGGTCACGTGACAACCCATGGTCGGTTTCATGACCCCATGGTCGGTCCCTCACTCCGTCATAATTAATTAGGTTTTCTCACCTAAGGCTCGGACGAACATTTTCGAATAAATGATTAAATCAGCATTTAATCATTCTTTCATCAACAAATCGTCAACTCTTCAGGAATTCTTTGTATTTGCTCATGTGAGCATATGGACACTACATGGTTGATCCACGGTCCCATGTAGTCGCTCCCTCCTTCGTCCCATGGTTAAACTTCTGACGAACCATGAATTGATCATCAATTGATCAAATTAGGGTTTCTGAATCCAAGGATCATCATTCCAGATTCCAACCTTAATAATTTTACAACGACCTCATGGTCATTAATTTTATTAATTATGCTCGGTTCAACGACCAGTATTCTAATTAATATTTTTGGTACGCTGCCAATAACCCATCAGATGAGCAACACATGCTCAGACGAACAAATATTCAACAATTCATCACATGAGCAACACTTGCTCAGATGATAAATATTTTCTCAAACCAAGGAATATTGGTTCAACAATCAATATTCAACGATCCATCGAATGAGCAATACTTGCTCACTTCATCGTAAGATCTATACCTCTGTCTCATGACATGTTCAATTCATGAGTTTCAGAACATCATGTTCAACACAGCAACTACATGGACTCATCGTCCCATCAAACCACGGAGTCATCAATTGACTAACAAACCACGAGACGTCAATCATGTCACTTGGGGGGATATAACTTAGGGTTTTGGTCTGGCGGTCTACGGCACGTGTGTTCAAACACACGATGGAATGTGAGCAAGTCGTGCAATCAGCTGAAGGAATTCACGAGGTAGTGGGTGGAAAAGCGACCAAGTCTCCACACATTGAGCAATTGGTTTCAAACACGATCTCCACTTCCCCACTCCTTGATTCCATCAACTGTCACACTTCATGGAATCATGGTGACTGAAATTCTAACAATATAAATAAGTCTCCGAATCATGATTGAATCGGCATCATCAGTATCATCAATCTCACGTCAAACTGACAACACGAGATCATCAACTCATCAATTGAGCAACTACTCTCAATTGAGCAATTTCAATCACTCCGAGATTATCGTATTCAGAATTCACACACCCACAATCTTTGATTACCATTGATTACACACATTTCTCAGCTTCCCTCCTACAGACCAACCCATCCTCTCTTGTGACCGAATTTACTCTGGAACGGTCATTGTCTTGATTTAGACCGGAGTACTACAGATTGATCTCTCTAATCTAAAGCACCCCCTTTGCAGCGGTTCATCTGTGTGAGGTTTAACATTTCGCTCGGTTCAAGGAGTCTCCTCCGTACGGTCGTCTCCTCAATTCCTTAAAAACCAGAAAATCGTTTTCCCCCATCTACAGATTGGTGACCACTGCACCCGCTCTTTTGGAAATAACAAAGTCTACAAAGACTGAAGATTCAAAATACACTCGAGGAAGCAGGCGTTTGATCAATAAGCAGTACATCCTGCAACTTTCAGCAAATGTTGTCGCGGAAGGGAGTAAGCGAAAAGCAGAACCACAACACAAGCAGACTTCCTCCACCCCTTCAAAGGCACACAAGAAGGAGAATTCGAAAATCTCTCCTCAGCATACGGAAGATCCAGAAGCACCTGATTTTCCCTGTTCAATGGAAGAAGTTAATGAACTACTCGATGCCTGGATTCAAGATGGTGCAATCAAATTACCTTATGTCAAGAAGGAACCAACTGAAGAGGCCATGGAAAATCCTCGGTATTTCCGTTTCCATAGATACGTCAGCCATCCCACAAGTGATTGCAAAATTTTTAAGCGCATATTCAAGGAAAAAGTCGAATCAGGAGAGCTCAACCTAGGGACTGAGGGAGTGCACAAAAACTCCCCTCCCAATCAGAACTTTTACCATCTCTGAACCTCCTGTCAAGGAAGCGGTTCAATCTCTGATCGAACATGTCTGCGAGTTGTTGTATCTTTCGAAAGCTCAAAGGAAAGACATGTTTGCTGCACTGAACCACGTCGTGTCCGGAAAACTTCTGCTGATCCAAGAAACCACCACTGAATCTTCAGTCACCGACAAAGAAATGTATGAGTTCAAAAGGGCGTTCGTCGATGTTGGTACCGCTGTCAACATCATCTCTTTGAAAACTTTCAAAGCTGCCGGTATTACTCGACAGGAAGCCACCCACGCTCCCATAGCAATTAGGGACCACGAAGGAATCTCCAGAGACGCATACGGCTTCATCACTCTCAAAGTTACGGAAAGATTGATCTGCACTGAGGTCAAGTTTTTCATAATCCGGGAAGACCCTGTGTACGACATGGTCCTTGGAAGAACTTGGATTCATGCCGGAAGGATAACGATGCCTTCAACACATCCTGTCATCGACAAGGATTCCGAGTCGGAAGACTAAGCAGAGGACACACCACTATTTGAGCATCTGGAAGAAGTAAAAACTCTGATGGGGCTTACGCAGGAACTTGGAGAAAATCTGCACACCTTTGTCAGAAGGTTTCGAGATCAGGCAAGTCTTATTCCTACTCATGCTCCAATATTACCAATGTTAAAATACGCTACTATGGTCCAGGGACTTCTCCCCATGAACAATTTAGCAGTCATCAAAAGCTATGAGTGGGTAACCTCACCTCAGCAATATTACACTCAATGGTTGGATTCAGAACTTCTTCAAATCGGTCACTCCATCGAGAGGTTTATTGCTGAAGACCTGGTTAAGCATGATCAACACTATGTTGGATACTCTCTTCCACGCGAGTGTCCATATGTGCCACAATCGTGGAATTCCGTCAAACAGGGAATTCCGAATCAGCAGAAGATATTCAAGGCACGAACGACCAAGCCTAACAAGTTTCATGAAGGGGACCTGGTTCTCAAAGCAGTTCAGCGCGGTCTTCATTCTACAAGGAACTCCAATTGGGAAGGACCATTCATGGTCGCTAAGTCCGTGGCCGGAGGATACTATAAATTGATCAACACATATGGCCGAACCCTACCAGTAATTCACGAAAATTGGCTCAAGGCGTTTATCTGAAATTATTGGACATTTAAGGTATTGGGCGTTCGAAGCATTCATGGCGTTGGATTTAACATTTAGGATTTTCTTTCATTTGTATTTCAATTCCTCCAAAACATTTGCAATACTTGCAATCAGTATTTGAATTCAGCAATTTATCAAAATTCAGTTCATATTTCGTAAAAGAAAATCTCTATCAAATCTACAAGAAAATCCTTAACCATCAGTCAATCCAAAACCATCTAAATATCAAAACCCAAGTATAAACCTCACATCTCTCTCAGAAGTTCAGAAGTTCAAGAGATCAGCAAGAAAAGGCTTTCGCTCATCAGCATCCTTCAAGATTTGCAAAGCCGCCCTCTCCTTGTTCAACTCCTCGTCAGCTTGGCAATCTTGTCCTCCTTCTCCTTCAGCATCATTGGGAAAGGGTATGTTCTTCTCACATGAATCCTTGATAACGTTTATTTGCTTACGAAGCCATTTCACGTTGAGGCCAAGTCTTTCTGAATTCTCCAAGTTAAACTCCCAATCAAAGAGTATATCTGGAGTCACGGTATTCCTGGGTCTCGTATGCATATCACTCACGACACGCAAGATAACGCCTACTTGCATGGTTAAAGCATAAGCACGCCCAGGGTTCCTGTCAACGATCATGTGGCCAAACTTCTTCCATATCGTCTCGTACAAGCGTGCATATCCAATGGGAACGCTGAATCCACCGACCAGTTCATGATACGGGAGTGAAGTGTTAAAGGGAGGATCGAAAGCAACCCTGCAGTTGGATATTCATACACTATTATACGGTTCTCAGTCACTGGAGCGGCTTCCACGACCAAAGCAACAGTTCCTTCGGTTTCTCCGCTGCTATCTCGGTTTCTTCTATCACTGAGGCAACAACCATCTGGTTTTCCATAACATCAGCAGCGACCTTCTCATGGCCTCGAAGTGCAGGGATGGTTGTCTCTTCATCAATAACTTCGGAAGGGTTAGAGTTATCATCATTGGCTCCAGTATCCTCAACTTCGGTATTTAGCACCTAATACGAAGATTACATGAGGTTAGAGTCACGAAGCCAAAGAGATTATGAAACACAGTATACCCGCAAGGCAATATCATCAAAGTTCATCATACTACATTCAAGGCACGAGCAAATAACATGAAAGTCATGAAAACACATTTTACGATGAGTCCGTCTGAAGAAACTGAACTTCCCTGTACTAAGAGACGAACTGGGAGCAATCTACAAGGAATCTGAGGATGGGTCATATCCATTCTCTTGTATGGATGTCCTCTATGACATGTCAAAATTTCATGACAATCCGATGAACGAGCGAGTAGATGTGGCCAAAATATCAAGTGATGCGCAATCTGAAAAAGTTCTGGAAGTCTCCTGGAAGTTTACTATTTGCCTTTTTCAGGCTCTGAACGTGCTCAAAACTTAAAAATCTTCTTGCTAAAGCTTGGAAATTTTCCGGGCTTGAATTTCACATGCATGCAGATCATCAAAATCCGACTCCGGACGAAGATTCTACAGCGTTTTACTAAAAAGCTGGGTTCTGAATTTTCTGACGACGAAATTCGACTAAGTTTTCATATATTCACATGGGTTCTCATTCATTCATTCACAAGTCAGCACTTTTATACTTCTATGAAGAATATACAGGATATATACTTACTTGAGGAGTCTCCAAAGTGTCCAAGGGGTTGGAATTGTCCACATCAACGACAAGAGGAACATCACTTCCATCCGGCTCCGAATCTTGGGAATTACCTCCATTCCCATTCCCAGAGGATGATTGAGTTCCAGAATTCTCCATCTCCATGACGACATCCTCCTGTACACGTCCTTTACAATCAATATTTTCATCTATGAAGCACCACATTTGAACATGTGAAGAAATACTTACAGTTTCTTCGTCACTCAAATCAGCGATTGCTTGTTCAGTAGCAGAAAATTGAAGACCTTCAAGACTTGATGGAGTAAAATTCTGCAAAAAATTAACAACATTGGCTTCATGATTCTAATGTTAATAGCAATGAAAGTCACGGTGAGAAATATTGGGAACTCACCAAAGAACGAACTGGGGACTTCACGGTATTAGGTAACAGCTTATAACTTTTGTTCCTTCCTTCTCCGCCGTGAACAACTTCTCCAATATCTGAAAAATCTGCATGGATTCGAGGTCTTACGCTACGACCGTCCTGTAAAGAATTCAATAACATGATCAGAATACAGTTACCATGGTTTCATAAAAGACATGTGGAGAATCTTACTTGAGAACATCCTGGAGATAATTTTTTATCACCAGAAAGGTACTTCAGTCTTGGTCGACCAGAGATCATCTCAGAGCGGAGGAATCTTCACTGGAGGCTGACTAACTGTCACGAATTCATGCAACCTCTCAAATTTTGATGCCAGAATTCTATATAACCTGGGGTTACATATGCAAATCTATCAGAACCAGGAAACCAGTAACTACTCCCTTCCACGTGAGTGTGATCTAAACGAGACGCAAGCTGATCAACTGATGGTTTCCTTCTCCGGGTAGTTGGAACACATTGATCCATACCCATTTGTCGAGCCGCCCTATCAATGTTGTATTCTTCTACGGCCCACTCTCCATGCATAACGGATAACAAGTGACCAGGAGTACACTCAACATGAAGGATCTCTCACCATCATTCGGGTTAGCACCAGATTTCAGAGTCGTGCTCTCTCCAGTATTGAAAGTCGTTGGTTGAGAAACATAATCAGGAACCGACACCCACGGACGAAAGTCGAACTCCGATTCTTCATCCAACACATCAATGAGGCGTGCTTTAGACCGAGGCTGCTTTGTAGACCAACGCATGATTCGGGCATTATCTTTCTCGGCGAAGATGTGACGGGCATCAGTATTTGGTCCTTGCAGGATATTACGTGGGATAGGCGCATAATTCTTGAAGTGTTCCCACATCAAAGCTTGAAGAAACATCGTGTTAACATAACACTCAATCTTCATGAAGCCATTCGACACGCTGGAATCTAACACCAAGGAGTCTAAGTTAGAATACAAGGAACCCAGGAATAAGCTACCTATTGGGAGTTGCTCACCTTGAGCCATCTTAATAGCAAAAGGGATTACGAAAGGCTTCAACAAATGTCCACTGTCTTCGAATATGTCTCTGGATAACCATAAGCATAAGAAAGCGGCAATAGGTAACATACCGGTGATGGGACTATCAGAAACTTCATCTCTTGGCCACCAACGTGTCAACCAATGGGCATAACAACCTTTACTACCAGACGCCTTGTTCACTTCTTCCATCGCAGCTGTCAGAGTGTCAAAAACCACTTTTTCCTCATCCGAAAGACCTCCAGAGAAATTACCTGTAATCGGGAGATGCATCAAAGCAGCCACATCTTCTAAGGTAACAGTAAATTCTCCCCATCTACATATGAAGGTGTGAGTGGGAACACACCAACGAGCCAGCAAAGCCACGATACTTTTCACATCATGATTAATAGACAAGTCTCCAGAAGCTTGAATAGCTCTCGTCACGTGCCTGGTTGAGCATAGCCCTGACATGAGGGAAACCCAACATATGCCTCGCCCATCCAGAATTTTTTCCAAAGGGCGTCGAGAAAGCTTAAACTCTATGGTCGATGCAAGGAAAAGCCCTCGTTCGAGACAAAGCCGTATTACCATCTTCGGGGTCACCAATTTCTTCTGAGTCACAGTCCTAGGGTTGATCAGAAGACGATATACTGGGGATTTGAGATATGCTTCAGCTCCTTTTGGATCCTCCTCAAAGAATGCGTCGTCTATATAGGAATGTTCTTCACGCCAGTGGCATCCTCCTCTTCTCACCAATGGAGGTCTCGTCCCATGCATCATCATCCCTGGAGATGTCATCAGTATGCGATTCGTCCCTTGAAGTATCGTTGGCGGAGGAATTGGTCATTTTGCTAAAACAACTGCAAAGTCCACATTACATTCTACTTCAGTATGCTGTCCAGACATGAATCAAGGAAATACGGCAAAAATGGTAACTCTTAACCTTTTGTACTTCCACTAACAATAGTGATAGTAACGGTAGAGTTAACACCTCAAAATCGTTCGTCTCTTCGAAAACTGCAAAAACGAACGAAACTTTATTAATTTCGAAACTGATTTTTCATAAAATCACGGACACAATTTTCATAATGTGAACATTCACACAACTGACCTATGAAGTTTACAAACAATAAAATATATATGTCTATCTTGAAGAATCCTCAAAACCCACGTTTTGATTTTTCAAAAAAAAGCAATTAATGCAACTTGCATACATAAATTCTCAAGGATTTTATCTAATGAAAAAAACTCATGCAAATAAAATATACCATCATATTTTGCACAATATATGTCACGGCTGCATATATATATATATATAAAAAAATATTTTTCCTTCGTATCGTCATTATTTGTCTTTAAAACGAAGGTTTATTTCAAAAAATATTGTGAAAGCTCACATCTCATACATATGATAAAGTTTTGTATTTACATGAAAGCTCATAAGCAAAATTTTATCACTGGACACAAGTTCATCATACATATTTTCCTTCGTGTCATCGTTATTTGTCTTTAAAACGAAGGATTATTCCGATTTCATGAAAATTCATCTTTTATGATAGAACCTTGGTACACATGAAAGCTCATAAACTAAGTTTTATCACTGACCTAGGTTCATATAAAAAAAAAATCTCTCCTAAATCAGGGATTATAGTTAGTTTCAAAACTAACGATCGAACGAACATACGTTTTCAAAAACGAGGGTTTTTCATAAAACTCACACTAATATACACACATGTATATAACTTCATCATGATCAAACATGAAAACTCATGAAGGTCAACATCAGCAAACAAAAAAAAACACCTGGTCGGTTTGGCCGGAAATCGGCGGCGGCAACGGCAACGCCGGCGATCGGTGGCGCTGGCGGCTCGGCGGAAAACTTCTTCCCTGGCGTGAAGGTGATGAAGGTGATGTCGTGTGAGGAAAATAAAAAAAAAGGATTAATCCCTTTTATATCAATTTTATTTCCAAAACCTAATTTTCTAAGGATTTCCTTATTGGGCCCGACGAATCCTAACCGACCACGGACTCGTCGTCCAAACCAGCGGTTCAACACCAATTTATGCTCATCAAACGACGCTCCAATCATGACATTGAAGCCTTCATCAAGTCGTGGTTTGCTCATGCTCTCTAAATCCGGTAACGTCTCAACTTACGACTAAGTTCAATTACTGGTATTATTATTATGGCCGGAAAATCACCATTTAATGCTGACTGAGGAACACAGCTTTCCTCAGTAAGCAGGGGACTTAATGTAGATGGTGGATTTTCGACAAAGGCTAAAATCGTAAACTCATAATTATACGAAGCTCTGATTCAGCAATCAGACGTGAGTATCGAGACACGGTCTCTCATCGAATTCTCAACGGAGAGTACTTTCTCTCAGAGTACATGTAGATATGTAGTCTCACGACTGGACAACGGCATATCTCATGAATACTGAATACTTTCAGTGATTATTTCTATATAGTATCACGAGATGGACGGCTCCTAGACAGCTTGCTGCTAGTATAGAGCGATAACGTCTTCAGGAACAAACAACGAGTTTACCCTGACTATATAAAGGATATGACTTACCGACAAGCTCATATCGGGATAATTAATGCTCCTAGACAGCTTGCTCTGCTAGTATAGAGCCACAAAGTTAATTATTCCTAATTACAATTGCTCCTATTCCATGGTCGAATCCCGACTGGTCCCATGGAATGGCAATAAACAATTGTTCTGATTCTATGATCGAATCCACGCTTGATCTCATAGAATAGCAATAACTATATTATCTCATTACTCCGATTTCATGATCGAATCCACAACTGGTCTCATAAATGGTAATAGATAAATCTTAATTACTCCGATTCTATGGTCGAATCTACGATCCCATGGAATGGTAATGCTCACTTTATTCTGAATTCGTAGTCGAATCCTCAGCTGATCCTATGAATTAATAAAAAATCTTATTACTCAGTTTTGTGAATTATTCTCCACCGAATTCCACAATTAGTAATAAATAATCAACAACCGGGCGTCTGAGCTACCTCTAAGTAAGCCCGATTCAAATGGTGAAGGTGTATTCAACGACGATACACTAATAGTCACCGCACGAACGAGTATTTCAAAAATACAACGAAACGATGAACCTATGCAAAATAGAGAAGAAAATAATAAATAATTAAAAATATTGACCAGGGTGCTGGGAGCACGGACACACGACCGACCGACCGTGTCGTGGTCAATCCGACGCCAATTTTATATTTTTAATGCATTTTTATTATTTTCCATGATTTGATGAAAATTCTCTCATTTTATCAAATCTCCTTCGTCTCGAGGAAACTCCTCGGTTTCATGGTACTTCCATAAATCCACAAAAAATAATATAAAATTAAGGAAAGGAGTGTGGGGCCTGACCATTGGCCAACCGACCATGCCTTGGTCCCAACCTGTCCCACACCCCACGGTTCCTTATTATTTTATTATTATTATTATTATTATTATTATTATTTCTCTAATTTCATGAAAAAACTCCTTGATTTCATGGTATTTTTGCACAAATCATCAAATAATAATAACAAATTTTTTTTTATGAAAACTTGTGGGACCGGGCCTTGGCCGGCCGGCCATGCCCTAGCCGGTCCCACACGCCCCTTTGTTTTATTGTTTTATTATTAGTTTTCCTTGAATTCATCAAATTCCTTGATTTCATGGTATTTCTCTCAAATTAGGAAAAATTCCCTCAATTCATCAAAAATACATGAAAAATACACAAAAATTAGGGAAACTCATGGGACCGGCCCAAGCCGGCCGGCCATGCCTTCCACGGTCCCACGCGCCCTTGTTTTTATTATTTTAATGTTTTTTGCTTCCTTGAACTCATGAAAACTCCTTCAATTCATGGAAACTCCCTAAATTCATCAAATTTCTCAAAATTCATGAAATTTTCATAAAATCATCAAAAATATTATAAAATTAAGGAAAAGGCACCACTGGCGGTCCCACGCCTCCTCATTCCTTATTTTATTGTAGGATCAGAATCTCGCAACGACAATGTTTCAGCGAAATCATCAATGACACTACAACAACAGCGTCGCAGAACAATTTCAGAAATGATATAATAAACGACGTCAACTAAAATCATGAGAAAGACGTGATGATCCTGCGAAAATTAGAGAGTTTGCGAGATTAACATTTGTATGGTTGCGAGAATGTCGCAAGTCATATTCGAAAATAAAGGATAGATTAGCTGTCATCTACTATGTACTTCCCTATAAATAGTCGTTCAGTTGTAAAGGAAAGGGAGAGATCTTTTTTGAGTAAGATACAAGGAAATAGGAGAGAGAAAGTTCAGAGCAGAGATCATTCTTGACTTCTTTATCTTTCTTGTAAGATCATTCAAAGATTTATCAATAAAACTAAGAGTGTAAACCTAAAAATGAGTTGATCAACAATGAAATCATATGAGGGGTGTAGTGTAGGATTTCCTGCAACTACATAATTGTAGTGTAGGATTTCCTGCAACTACATAATGGCGCTAGAAACAGGGAATTTGAGATCGAAAGTTGAAGATTGTTGATTGAGAATATTCAAGTCAAGAAAGTGATTAAACAAATCAGTGAATCAGTTAGAAGAAATATGAATAGAATTAGTGAAAATGTCAAAAGATTGGAGTGTAATATGATAACAAAAACGATGATTAATGAATTCCATGAAAACATCAAAGGAAGAATACATAAACGAAATTTTGAAGGAAGGAAAGTTATGGCGGTAGAAAAAACATCACCCTTGAAAGATTGGGAAAAGAAAAAAATTGCATTCATGGCGGAAGAAATACCAAAAGAAAATTTGATCCACACATCTCCGTTGGTCATCACAGTGCCAATTACACGAAAAGAGAAGGAGACAACAATAAAATCCACAGGAAAATGGATGTTGAACAGAACTTTAATCGATACAGGAAGTTCAGTTGATATAATATTTTATCACGCATACCGGGGAATGGGATTTAAAGATGAAGAAATGTCCAGTTCAACATATTTTGTTCACGGTTTTGGAAAATCCACAACAAAACCTAAAGGAGAGATAGTGGTACGAATTCCACTTGGAGAAATCGAAACACATGTAACATTGTGCGTGGTGGATATGGAATCGCCATATAATATGTTATTAGGAAGATCATGGATACATGCGATAAAAGCTGTAGTATCAACGTTGCATCAATGTATTAAATTCCCCACTCCAAATGGAATAGGTGAAATCAGAGGAGATGTTGACAATGCGATATGGAAGAAGAAGAAAGAACTGTTAACTTGTTGCGAGAATATAAAGATGTTTTTGCAGGAAACATGGATGAGATACCGGGAATAGATCCATCAATTGCATGCCACAAGTTGGAGATTAACAAAAATGTGAGACCATTTAAACAGAGAATAAGAAAAATTGCAACAACTTATCATTCCCAAATAGAAGAAGAATTACAGAAAATGCTTGAGGCGGGAATCATAAGAGAAGCTAAATACCCAGAATGGATAGCGAATATGGTTATTGTCCCAAAGAAAAACAAAGGAATAAGGATTTGTATAGATTTCACTGATTTAAATAAAGCTTGCCCCAAAGATAGTTTTCTGTTACCAGATATTCCTCAAATGGTAGAATCCACAACGGGAAATGATAGGGTATCATCTTTAGATGGATACAAAGGGTATAACCAAATCCCTCTCGCTGAAGAAGATCAAGAACATACTGCTTTCTTTGCTCCTAGAGGTTTATATTGTTACACGAAAATGCCATTTGGTTTGCGAAACGCAGGAGCGACATACCAAAGAATGGTAGAGAAGGTGTTCGCAAAATGGATACACAAAATATTATAAGTATACGTGGATGAAATGTTAGTAAAGAGTAAAGAATCTAAGACCATGTACAAAACTTGAGGGAGATTTTTGAGCAAATGCGGCAGTATAACATTAAATTGAATCCAGAAAAGTGTACTATTGGAGTTGCATCGGGAAAATTTTTAGGCTACATTGTATCAAAAGAAGGAATACAGGTTGATCCAGAAAAAGTGCAAGCAGTTCGTGACATGCCAACACCATCAACAATAAAAGATGTACAGAAGTTGAATGGGATTCTAGCTTCGCTGGAAAGATTCATTTCGCTATCATCAGACAAATGTAAATATTTTTTCGATATACTCAAGAAGGGTGCGAAATTTAAATGGACTGATGAATGTGAAAAAGCTTTTTAAGGAATCAAAGAACATCTTATGAATACAACTATTTTACAAAAGGCAGAATCAGGAGAAGAATTATTGATCTATCTTGCGACTACGTCGCATGCATTAAGTGTTGTATTACTGCGAGTAGACGCAGGAGTGGAAAAACCCACTTATTACATTAGCAAAACTTTTAATACTGCTAAGAAGAATTACTCAAAGATTGAAAAATTAATCTTAGCATTAGTGTATGCATCGTTTAAGCTCCGCATATACTTTCAAGCACACAAGATAAAGGTATTAACAAAAGTACCAATTGAATCAGTGATGAAGAATTCTAAAAGATCAGGAAGAGTGAAGAGATGGAATGCACAAGTAGGCCACTTTGATATTAATATGAAATTTTTTCTTCACCAAAATCACAAGTTGTTGCAGATTTCTTGGCAGAATTTCCCTTAGAAGAAGATGAAGCAGTAGAAGAAACGATGGATGTAGAAGAAGAACATGGAGATCCAAAAGATTTATTAACAGAACCAAATAGATGAGAGATATTGGTAGATGGATCATCAAATGGAGTTGGAATTGTTTTAATTTCGCCAGAAGGAATAAAAATGGCTTTTTCATTCAGATTGGAATTTGCATCCACTAATAATGAAACAGAATATGAAGCTGTGATACATGCATTAAAATTCGCAATAGAAATGAAACTAGAAAATGCCAGGATTACTAGTGATTCACAGCTAGTTATTCGCCAAATAAAGGGAGAGTATACTACAAATGAACCATCCTTGAAGAAATACAAGAAGCTGGTTGAAGAATTGTCAGCGAAAATCCCAAAAATAAAATGGAGGCACATTTCAAGAAACGATAACAGACTCGCAGATGCTTTTGCTTTCATCTCAAGCATGATGACAGATCCAACTGCGAGATGTATAAAAATACAAACACTTCTGTCACCATCAATCAATAAAGAAGAAGAAGACGTGGACGTGATAATAATAGACAATGAAGAAGAAGAACAAATGAACAATTTCGCAGACTGGAGAATGGAACTTCATGCATATTTGGCGAAAGGAGAAACACCAAGAAATAGATTGGAAACACACAAGTTAAAAAGCCGTGCAACGAATTATGAATTAAGAGATGGGTTGCTATACCGAAAATCCTTTAATGGACCATCACTCAGATGTTTGACACGAGAGGAAGGAGAAAAGGCGCTAAAAATGTTACATAGTGGGGATGCTGGCAATCATAGTGGAGGAAGATCTTTGGCACATAGAGCAAAAATGCAAGGTTATTACTGGCCATACATGCATGAAGATGCAAAACAAATATCAAGACGTTCCGAAGATTGTCAGCGGCATGGAAAGAAAATACATGCACCTGGAGCACCATTGTCATATTCAACTAATGTATGTCCTTTTTGAAAGTGGGGCTTAGATATTGTGGGGCCATTTTTACCAGGATCTGGACAAAGAAGATATTTAATAGTCGCAACAGATTATTTCACAAAATGGACAGAAGTGAAGGCAGTACAACATATTCGCAACAAAGATATCTTTACATTCATATTCGAAAATATCATTTGCAGATTCGGAATTCCTGCACAGTTAGTATCTGATAATGGGAAACAATTTGAAGGACAAAATATAGAAATGCTACTTAATGCATTCAAGATAAAATGTGGAAAATCTACTCCTTTGTATCCACAAGCTAATGGGAAAGTAGAAGCAACAAACAAATAATTTACAGATATATTAAAGAATAAATTGGAAGGACATCACAGAGCATGGTGCGAACAAGTACATAATGCAGTATGGGCTTATAATACAACCAGAAGAGAAGCTACTGGAATGTCACCCTTTTGTTTAACATACGGAGTTGAAGCGGTGCTACCAACAGAAGTTGTTATTCCGACAACAAAAAGAGAAGCTTGGGAGAAAAATCTTAGTGCGGCTTGATTTTAAATAAACTTGATGAGTTAGAAGAAACAAGAGAAAAATCTTTACAACATATGGAGAATTATCAGCGAAGACTAGCCCGAGAATATAATAAACGTGCCAAAATACGCGAATTTCAACCAGGAGATTTAGTTATGCGAGAAACACCTATATATCAGCGAGAAAATGGTGGAAAATTAGCGAAAAATGGGATGGACCTTACATCATTAAGAAGATAGTTGGAACAAGAGCTTATAGATTAATGGATCCAGAAGGAAAAGATGTTGGTCATAGATTAGACAGACCATGGAACAGGTTGTACTTAAAAAAAATATTATCTGTAAGAAGCTTTGAGAAGTTATGGATTTTGAAAGAATAATTGCAAGATTACTCGTATCAAAATAAGATCATGATGTGCGAAATTTTCGCAGAGATAATTACAGAACAATGACATAAAAGAAAGGGGCGAACCTTTATGGCGTACACCTTAGTTCGCGAATAAAATTTCGCAAGAGGCAAATGTAAGACCTAAAGTAGGTCATATTAGGGGGTACCTGTTGCATGGCTCAGGGAAAGGCTACACCGCCACCGGAACCTGAGTCATGGAGATTTGGGGTCAATAAAGCCCATCAGGGAGAGGCACCTTGGATTCTCAGCTTAAGCATATGACTTGGGTTGGGTGACTAAGGTAATAAGGACTCTCCCAAGGAGTGCAGATCTGATCAAGGCGCCGAGGTACACGGTTGAGTCAAGAGTGCCAGGGACGTTTGAAGCGTACCTTGCTATTCTTGACAAGTCTTGTCTTATACTGCACTCGGCCTGAAGAAAACCCCACTTAGGGTGCAGTCTCGTAACCATAAACCCTATAGGTAAAAGGGATAAGAGGCTGCAAAAACAACTGGTTGTTGTTAAGACTAGATGGGAGGAGATAACCTTGTATGGTAGAAGTACGCCATCTTGAAGGGGCAACCAGGGGGGATATAAGGGCCTTAATACCCTCCATTAGGGAGCTGATAAGTGCCTTAAGACGCAAATGTCATGAGGCTTTTTATTCGCAAGGATATTAAGGCTTGTCATATTTGTGCAACAATCCTGAAGAGGCAATAATACAAAATAAAAGGATAAGACGAGATCAATGGGTTTTCGCATGAAAGTGCGAAGAAGTCCTGCGATTTCGTCGCAAGACGGCAATTTCATGGGACTTTATTTTCCCAAGAATATTTAGGCCTGTCATATTGTCGCAACATTCCTGAAGAGGCCATAATACAAAAGAAAAATTTAAGGCAAGATAAATGGGTTTTTGCATGAAAGTGCAAGGACATCCTGCGATTTTGTCGCAATGACAAGAGGTGGCATAATAAGACCTTTAATTAGGAAGGCAAAATAAGACCATATGATCAAATAAAATATTTATAAGTATTCGTAACAGATTATTTTTTGCAAGAAAGATAATGAGAGACAAGTATGGGAATCAATACACAAGAATCATTATCTTTCTCATCAAAAAAATATTAAAGGGAAAAGTTGACTCCAAAGTTGGTTGAAAAATGTAACTCGCAAAAGTAATAAAAATAAGACAGTTCAGGAAGACAGATCTAAATAAGAATCTTAAGCTTCAGTATTAATTTCAGTAGCAGGAGATAACAGAAATTCTTCGCCAATATTCTCGCAAGCCTCTCCTTCATTTCGGTTTTGGTCTTCGCCTTGACTAGCATCTTGATTATCGCCAGCAATTACTTCTTCATGAGAAATTTCTTTCTCATTCTGATTAACACCAGCAGATGCTTCTTTAGAAGGAACCTCTTCTTCATCTTCTAAGAAATTATCCTCTGCACCGCTTTCGTAATCATAATCACTATCAACAGGACGAGGAACTTCATCATCATCTACTTCTAAAGGATCAATTGATGTAGGAGGAAGAGAGTTGGACAATAAAATGTCATTTACAAGGACTTCAGCCCGGAGATGAACTTGGCGAAGAAGTGCTCTCTAATGATTCCTATCTTGGATATCCTTAAAATAAGCAAGATAATCAAGTCTTCTTTCTGCTCGGTCGCGAGAACCAGTAAGGGTAGAGACGAGCAATGCATTTTCTTTGCGAATTTTGGCATATTTAGCCTCCAAAACAGAAATGGAAGAATGAAGATTCTTCTCAGACTCTGCGAAAGATAGAATACAAAATTTATTAAGATAAGGAATTCAGAGATATGACAAAGAAAAGATAATTAAGGCAGTCAAACTATTATGACTACCTTCCTTTTGCGAAATAAGGTGTTGAATCAAGGACAACAACTATTCTCCCAACGGTCCATTGCGTCATCAAATTTATCTCCAACTAAACCTTTAAGTCGAGACTGAAGATTTTTCTCTTTAGAAATAAGAAAGGCATTTTTCTTCGCAAGAGAAGAATAAGATTCTTCTAATTTGGAATATTGTTCTTTAAGCTGATTCGCCTTTACACTTAAAGCTATTCTACCTTGAATGAGTGTATCTCTTTCAGCGATAGATGACTCTGTTACTTCTTTAAGTTCATTTCTCAAAGAGCGAAGAGATTGCTCTTGGTCATCACATACTTTTTGAAGAATACTAAGTTGTTGCGAAGATATCGCCATCTTGTTTAAATAAGTTCTCTTCTCTTGGGAAGGTTTTATTCTCATCTGATAAAGTTTCCATCCCTAAATTAGCTTTAGTTAAAGAATAAGAAAGACGAGATACTTCATTACTTAATAAATCTTGTCTTTGAATTAATTGGGTATTTTCATTGGTAAGATTATTTATATGATCAAGAGAATATGAATAGAGGTTATCTAATTGGTTATATTGATCCATCAAGATTTCTTTATCAACACGGGCTTCTTCAACAACAGATTCAAATTGATATCTCTCCATTATTCGTTTCTGGTTTAAAGCTTAACATGCGAAAGAGGGATTTCAAGGATAATTAAATATGGGAAGGATAAAACCATTCAAAAGGCAAATTAAAGACACAGATAAGAAAATTATACCTCTCAATTCATCATTCTTCTTGCGAAGATTATCACGATCCAGTAAAACATTCTGAAGCTTCTGATTTTCGAGACGAAGAGCATTACATTCTTTTTCTAAAGCTGTCTGCGAAGAAGCTCTATCAGAACCCAAATGCTTGCTCAGAATTTCGCAAACATTAGACTTGATGGGATCAGTATAAGACTTCTTGACATCATCCAGAACTTCAGATAAAACTTTGAAGGCAATATCTATCCCTTCGACGGTTTCTTTCGAAAGAGGAAGAGACTTAGGTAAAGAACTGGTAGAGATAGAAGGTTGAGAAACATTCTCAATGGGAAGAGAAGAGGTTTCGTTTACAGCAAGATCAACAAGGGGAGTTTCAATCATTGAGAGGTCAACTGAAGAAATGAAGTCTGAGGCAGCTTTTTCGCGAATTGGAGACAAAGGTTTATCTTGCGAAGATGTCGCAGAAGATTTAGAAGAAATGAGTAAGTGGAAGGGAACAAAAGTTGGAACAGTTTTAAGATGGTGAGATTTCTTGTTTGGTTTATTAACATCTTTATCACCCTGTGAATTACAATCCAGATAAGAAACAGAGGCAATAATATTGTTATTATAAAAGAATAATGTTTCTTACTACCTTCTCATTCGCAGACTTTCTTTTAGGCGCAACAACCTTATGCTGCGACTTAGGAATATTAGGGTTCTGAACTGTAAATCTAGTGTTGGAAGCGCTTTTGCTGAAATAACAAGAGTATGGGAATCACATAAAAACATCAAATAAGGCAATAAACAAGTTCATTTTCAGCAAAACTCATAAAGAAGAAAAAAGAAAACTAACCTTGATGAATCCATGGAAGATAATAGCAGGGAGATTGTTTCGAAGGAAATTATGAACTATGAAGATTTGCAGAAGAAATAGTATGAAGATGAAGAAGAAATTAAAAAGATTGAAAAAGAAAGAAGAAAAGTTGCAATAATGGAATTTGCAGAAGAACGATGAAGTTGCAGAGAAGATAAAAAGAAATAAGAAGAGAGTGAAAAGGAATATATATAGAGGGAATTTATCCTCGAGAGAATAAACATGATTAATACGGAAAGTTATAAGCGGTTAAAAAGTAACGGTTACAAAAGACGTGTCGAGAAATAAATGAAAGAAAGAATACGTGTGATAAATGCAGAATATGAAAAGATAAGAAGCTGCGGCATTTCTCACATCATTCTCTACTTTGCAGAGAAGATATGAGAAGAGGCAAGATGTAGGATCAGAATCTCGCAACGACAACGTTTCAGCGAAATCATCAATGACACTACAACAACAGCATCGCAGAATAATTTTAGAAATGATATAATAAACGACGTCAGCTAAAATCATGAGAAAGACGTGATGATCCTGCGAAAATTAGAGAGTTTGTGAGATTAACATTTGTATGGTTGCGAGAATGTCGCAAGTCATATTCGAAAATAAAGGACAAATTAGCTGTCATCCACTATGTACTTCCCTGTAAATAGTCGTTCAGTTGTAAAGGAAATGGAGAGATCTTTTTTGAGTAAGAAACAAGTAAATAGGAGAGAGAAAGTTCAGAGCAGAGATCATTCTTGACTTCTTTATCTTTCTTGTAAGAACATTCAAAGATTTATCAATAAAATTAAGAGTGTAAACCTAAAAATGAGTTGATCAACAATGAAATCATATGAGGGGTGTAGTGTAGGATTTCCTGCAACTACATAATTGTAGTGTAGGGTTTCATGCAACTACATTTATAATTATTTTTCATCATCTCATGGTGTTTTCCTCAGTTTCGTCGAAACCCTAATTTTGGCATATTTTCTCGAATGGATGCTCAATTGCACGTCAGAAAATATCAAAATTATCAGGACTGAGACGGAGACGCCTTGGGGACACGAGCACGCTATCTTCTGACCGACCAAGATTGGCTCTTTGGCTCACGGAATCCGGTCCCATCAATTTTCACAGTTTTGACCTAATTTGCATAATTGCTCGTATTAGGTACAAACTCTTCCAAACACTTTGGATTTTCATGAAGTGATCGTCAGGCGGTCACGTGACAACCCATGGCCGGTTTCATGACCCCATGGTCGGTCCCTCACTCCTTCATAATTAATTAGGTTTTCTCACCTAAGGCTCAGACGAACATTTTCGAATAAATGATTAAACCGGCATTTAATCATTCTTTCATCAACAAATCGTCAACTCTTCAGGAGTTCTTTGTATTTGCTCACGTGAGCATATGGACACTACATGGTTGATCCACGGTCCCATGTAGTCGCTCCCTCCTTCATCCCATGGTTAAACTTCTGAAGAACCATGAATTGATCATCAATTGATCAAATTAGGGTTTCTGAATCCAAGGATCATCATTCCAGATTCCAACCTTAATAATTTTACGACGACCTCATGGTCATTAATTTTATTAATTATGCTCGGTTCAACGACCAGTATTCTAATTAATATTTTTGGTACGCTGTCAATAACCCATCATATGAGAAACACATGCTCAGACGATCAAATATTCAACAATTCATCACATGAGCAATACTTGCTCAGATGATAAATATTTTCTCAAACCAAGGAATATTGGTTCAACAATCAATATTCAACGATCCATCGAATGAGCAATACTTGCTCACTTCATCGTAAGATTTATACCTCTGTCTCATGACATGTTCAATTCATGAGTTTCAGAACATCATGTTCATCTCAGCAACTACATGGACTCATCGTCCCATCAAACCACAAAGTCATCAATTGACTAACAAACCACGAGACGTCAATCGTGTCACTTGGGGGGATATCACTTAGGGTTTTGGTCTGGCGGTCTAGGACACGTGTGTTCAAACATACGATGGAATGTGAGCAAGTCGTGCAATCAGTTGAAGGAATTCACGAGGTAGTGGGTGGAAAATCGACCAAGTCTCCACACGTTGAGCAACTGGTTTCAAACACGATCTCCACTTCCCCACTCCTTGATTCCATCAACTGTCACACTTCATGGAATCATGGTGTCTAAAATTTCAACAATATAAATAAGTCTCTGAATCATGATTGAATCGGCATCATCAGTATCATCAATCTCACGTCAAACTGACAACACGAGATCATCAACTCATCAATTGAGCAACTACTCTCAATTGAGCAATTTCAATCACTCAGAGCTTATCGTATTCAGAATTCACACACCCACAATCTTTGATTACCATTGATTACACACATTTCTCATCTTCCCTCCTACAGATCAACCCATCCTCTCTTGTGACCGAATTTACTCTGGAACGGTCATTGTCTTGATTTAGGACGGAGTATTATAGATTGATCTCTCGAATCTAAAGCACCCCCTTTGCAGCGGTGCATCTGTGTGAGGTTTAACATTTCGCTCGGTTCAAGGAGTCTCCTCCGTACGGCCGTCTCCTCAATTCCTTAAAAACCAGCAAATCGGTTTTCCCCATCTACAGGTTGTTAGACCCCCGCTTTTTTAGTGTTATCTTTGAAAAACGCATCACCAAAATAAAAGTTTTGTTTCCATTAAATCTATTGAAGAGAAAGATTTTTCGATCTCACATATAGATGAACATTCTGTTCCCACGAAACTGACAAGTATTGATAAGTGTTACCTTGATTATCTTACTGACGAGTCTGACTCTGAAGTAGAAAGGGAAGTATCCCAAGAGAGTGCAGCGGTTCTAAAACTTGATAGAATCTAGGAAGTTGAAATCAATAGGATGAAACACAAATTCAATATGATTATTGATATGGTTAAGGATCGTGATTCCCAATTAAGGATTCTTCGTGAGGAATATGCCACATTTTGTTCATCTCGAACCTTACTCGAGGCTGAACTCAAGGAGGATGCCTTGGAAATCGAACGCATGTTGAGTAATCTCTCTATTCAATGTAAAGGTTGTTTTGTGGAGTCCACCATACCAATTGCTTCTGATTCAACCGTGTAATTAGAAAACGTGACTACATGTAATCATGTTTCTCTGATGAAACCAGGTTCAGAAGCTGAATTGCAAACCCTTCCGATTATTAATGATGTGATTGCACCTTCCATTAATCAAGGAATCACCACATCTCACGGAAGAAAAAAAATCTTCTAACAATGTTGTTAAGCCTACTCACTCTAATCACTCCAGTGATCGGAAAGTATGTGTAGCGCCCCCAAAGCTAGCAGCTGACTAATCCAAGAGATTAACTAAATAAAGAGGCACTAAGAATATAAATCATTTACTTAAACGTTCGATTAAGAAATCTGCTATAAAACTTAACCCAAAACTAGCCCCGCTCAGAAATATATATATACAAGAACTTCTTTCAAATGATACATATACAATAGTCATTTTGTTTGCAAATAGAATATACAACATAATAAACATAGCAGAAGTAATCTAACAACGGACTCAACTCCTCGAAGCTTTTGCTGCGCAACCCTGATCTGTCTTTGAAACTGAAAGTGAGAATGGGTGAGCACATCATCCCTAAAAGGGGTGCCCAGTAGGAATATAACATTTAACTTTCAAGAAATCATGGCAAGACATGGAAAACAATACATGTTTTCCCAAACATTAAAAAGTGACCAAGTCACTGTAATAAACAAACATGTATATGGAAAAACTCCTTCTTCAAACAATGTATAATATGGTTGTGCAATTCCGAACTCGCAAATCCACACCTAATCGTATATATGGATGTCGACAATTCCGAACTCGCAAACTGCCGACCAATATATCTTAAAATCTCTAGGTATAAATGTGAAGGAGCGTATCCTATATACCACAGGTGGAAATTCTTAATTCCCATAAAAATTCATATTGACATTCAAACATTACAAGTCCTTTCCAAACCATGGAAAGATTACAAAGAATCAACAGAACACTCATAATACAAACTGAACAATGGATGGGATGCACAAATATACGATGCATGAGTTTATAAACATAAACTTTTGTAAAAGAACAACAATGGTTTCAAGAGAGTCAAATGTATTCCCACCTCTTTTGATGACAAGCCACGCCTACCTCGAGATCCACAATCCATTGGTTCATCATTTGAATCGATCGTTGTTAAATAGACTAACTGTTAATCACACAAACATTCTAAGAATTTATCCAAAGGGATCATACAAGGCCCATACAAGTCAATCTAATGGTTATAAGCCCATTTATGACTTTACACCTTTTCATTCTCTATCTTTAGCATAACTAAGGTTTACTAATTGAATTGGGTTGTTTCTATAGTCCATTAGCTAAGTATAATGAGTATCTACAACTTTGTAGAAGAAGCCAAAGGCTAATTCGGACCATAAAGGTCCACTACATGTTCCTTAGGAAAACTGGCTATAATCCCAAGTTCATTAAACATGCCCATTAATCTAAAGCCCAGTCCAATTGGATCAACTAATGGTCACTAACTATCGATCTAACAGTCAACGTCTAAGGTCAGGTCAACAGTCAAGGTCAAAATCAACAGGTTAGCTCGGTTAACGAGTCAAACAAGAATCGATCTGGTCAACTCAGTCAATAAGACTGATCAGGTAAGTCAGCTAAACTGACTGGGATGACTAACAACCTAATTCTATTACAGCTACAAGAACACAACTAATACGATTCTATTCATTTGATCATTATACAAAGAATTCATTCTAACAGTATTCAACAATTCAATACAACTGAAATCTAAGCTTACTTGCAAAACAGTAACAAGCTTTCCCTTAGAGATTCACTCAACACCTTCATCGAACCCTCATTCCCAACTTCAAATCATTCTCAAAACATACAACTCAATTCAGCCTATACAAACACAAACTCCGAGAGTTCCACACAATTCACAAACCACTTCACTGATTTCAGCTCAACGCAATCACCACTATGGCCTCTTCCTTATTCTCAATTGCACTCTCACCTGAAATTACCTTTTCAGTTCACACCACTAACTTCAGTATCCCAACTCTATTTTCATTTCACCTGCATAACTAGTCTCCAACAATTGCAACTCCAACAGCCCCTGCAGCTGTGGATACCAACACCAACAGTTCCATTTATGTGTAATTGCACTAGAACCACTAATCAACAAGCACACACATCTCAACTCTGTAACTTAGCAATATTTCTACTAATCCAACATAAGACGATTATGTGTAACTCAAATCCACCAACACCAAGTTTATTGCATCGACAACCAACCTAACATTCCTCTACACTGCCATCTCAATCAAATCTCAGACACAAATAACAACCATTATTAATATAACCCAACCACCTTGTTTATCACAGCAACATCCAACAAATCATTTCACTAACACCTGCACCCAAGACAATTCAATCTTCACCTATAACAATTACAACAAGAACAAACCCAGTCCTTCTCAGCATACACCAATTTCAACTATTCTTCAAATTCAACAGTAACTTGTTATCAACACCACTTCTATTAATAGTTACAGTTCCACTATCTAATCATCTCAACCTCAGCTTCAAACACAAACATGTAAACTCAAATAATCTTAGAAATTCAACACAAAATACCAAAGTTAAACAATTAAAGGCTTACCCAAACATTAACATCTTCTGAATCACTGGTTCACCAAGACAATTCCACTGAAACCCTAATTGATCAAACATCATCATCAACTCCATACTCTGAGAGTTAACTTCATCTATAACTCCACTCTAATTTACTCAATCATTCAATACCCATCTCGAATCATTCTTCTAGAACATCAATTCCATCTTCTACAGCTTCTCTAAGTTATTTCTATGAAACCCTAATTCGCCTGATTTGTGATTTTTCATAAGAAAAGCTTCACATCGACAAATTAATACTAACCCTTCTTCTTCTTCATCATCACCAATCACTCAAATCTATCTTTCATTACTCAATTCTTCTATGAATGGAACCCTAAACCCAAAGCCAAACTTCATGATTCTCTCTAGATACTATTCTCTTCTTCTTCTCATAACAAATCGACAGCAATGCCACCACCATCACCTGATTCTTGGTTAATTTCTTCTTATCTCGATCTCAAAATCACTAATTTGATTACTCAACCATCTCATGACTGAATAAAAGAAGAAAACAGAGAAGAGGAGAAGAAAGAAGAAGAAAGAGAAAGAAAGAGAATGAATGAGCTTATATGCTCGATTTAGATGGTGATAAGGCCAATGAGAAAGATAAAGGCACCCACTTAATTGATATGGGCAGCTAGTTCGGCCTTCAAACTAATTCGACGATAACTTCTTCGTCCGACATCTGATTGACACGTTAAATACCCATCTCGAATCATTCTTCCAGAACATCAATTCCATCTTCTACAGCTTCTCTAAGTTATTTCTATGAAACCCTAATTCGCCTGATTTGTGATTCTTCATAAGAACAACTTAACATCGACAAATTAATACCAACCCTTCTTGTTCTTCATCACCAACCACTCAAATCTATCTTTCATTATTCAATTCTTCTATGACTGGAACCCTAAACTCAAACCCAAACTTCCTGATTCTCTCTAGATACCATTCTATTCTTCTTCTCATAACAAATCGACAGCAACGCCACCACCATCACCTGATTCTTGGTTAATTTCTTCTTATCTCAATCTCAAAATCATTAATTTGATTACTCAACCATCTCATGACCGAAGAAGAGAAGAAAACAGAGAAGAGGAGAAGAAAGAAGAAGAAAGAGAATGAATGAGCTTATCTACTCGATTTAAATGGTGATAGGGCCAATGAGAAAGATAAAGGCACCACTTAATTGATACGGGCATCCAGGCCGGCCTTCAAACTAATTCGATGATAACTTCTTCGTCCGGTATCTGATTGACACGTTCGAGTAGTCCATTGTGCATAACTTTTCGAGATCTATCTAATGATGCTAATTTCATATCTAGATCGTTGTTAGATTAATTCCTATTAATTAACGTTCGTATTAAACTAATCGAGTTATTAGCGGCTAAATCGTCTCTTCACTATCGCTAAACCAGTCAAATAGCGTTGAATCTTGAGGGTATTTACATTCTCCCCACCTTATTCATTTTCGTCCTCGAAAATAAAATCACCTTCTAGTCTTCAAAACTCCCCACCTTATAGAATAATCCCATCTCTTATCTAAGCGAAAAAAAAAATAAAAAAAAAATCAAACAAAACACAAACCTATAAGGCTTTCTACAACTAAAATTTGTGGCTCTAGGTTCAACTACGCTGATTTAATTTCTATCAAATAGGAAAGTCTAAGTTTCTGATACTAATTTCTATAAGTTACTGGTTCTAATTACGAGAGAAAATACTCTATAACAAAGTTTCTAAGTAAAATTTGGGATCTATCAGTTCACTAAAAGAAGCAAGTCTTCCTTCTATACCTAGTGATACAAGAATGCAGTTGCTCTGTCTAGGTTCGCGACGCCTGACAATGCCTACCTACGTAACAAGTATCACAGGAACACACAAGAATTACCATCCTCACTATTCCCCAGTGTAGGATTAACTAAGTATTAATTTGTTAAGATTAATTAATCTCTAAACTTTTATCGTAACTGTAATTTTGCTAAATTTACTTCGTAAAATATATAACTAGTTCACATCATTTTAAGCAATTTAATCATCAAAATTTATTTTATTTAATCCTTTGCCAATATAAGTAATCCCAATTCGATTTTACGTTAATTTATAATATTTCATAATTTTAACTTTACTGTAACGGTTCGCGAGTTATAACCCCAAAGGAGTCACTGTCCATCCATAAAAAACCCGCCAAAACAAAAAATAACACAAAAACCCCAAAAAAACAAAATTTTGATGAAACCAAAATTTGGTTTCATCATAAAATTTGATGAAACCTCATAGAATTTGACGAAACCAATTTTTGGTTTCATCATAAAATTTGATGAAACCAATTTTGAAATTTGGGGTTTTTGTATCAAATTTTTAAAATTTTGGGGGTTTTGTATAATTTAGTTTAAGATGGAGTTTTAATGAATCCCAACATTTGAGTGGGGTTTTTGTACCACAAGTTTGGTCACCTTGGGTTTTTGTGACTAGTTTTGTTACTGTAATACCATATATAAATTTTCCCAATATTATATTTTATAAATTTACTACTAGCCTAATTATTCGCATACTATTATCAACTGTATTATTATTCTCATTATTGATAGTCCGGCTGATACACTAAGCCTTAATCTTGTAAATATAATTCTACTTTCACGTAAAGATTGATACAACAAATTTTTATTTATTCCTCTCGAATCCGTATATTATATCTTGTTAAAGTTTGGCGTTGGTAATTTAATATGATTCAAGTTTGAGTCTGCATAAAATTATAATATATCTTAATAGTCTTTAGATTTTGCTATTAATGTGAAGCATCCTATTAATATACAGATTTATTTTCTTTTAATTATAAAATTATACTAAGCATCTGAATACTACTATTACTACTTCATGTAAAATTGTTTCATTTTAAAGATTTACTGGATCATTTTGTTAGACTAAAGATGATTTCCATACAAGAATTCTAACAAGTGTCTTTTATTTTATACATTTTAAGTATTATCTTAACCGTCTAGTTCAAATACAAAACATCTATTCCTAATTTATCATTAGTTTAATTTACAAAACTTGACCATATGTAAGTGTAAAACATTTTCCGTAGCGATTAATCATAATCATTATTTTTCTTATAGTTAAATACCCTCATTGACATTTTTAGTTAAATTAAACTTAAGTGATACTAATTGATAAATGCTAACCATTACTTTATTAAAATTATAATTACTTTGATTATCATTTGTAATTACTATAATAATATTTTATTATTAATACTGATGGTTGGACTATTATTCTAACTATTCTGACAAATATTATTAAGTCCCAACAATATTATTAACATTTATGTGATTAAAAATTGTTGACCCTACGTATAAGTCAAGGTACTCAATAAATTTATGTGTGACTTTCAAGATCTATCAATAATGTTAATTTCAGTATTTTTAGTATTGAATTGTCTATGTATTCACATTATTTTCGTTAGACTAACCTCTAATCTTTATTAACTAAAGTTATGGGTGTAACCTACAACTTTTACTTCATTACATAAATAAACAACCAAACAAACAAATCAATCAATCAAATAAATTTTTAGTTATTGATAGCTTTTAGTTATTAAGATTTATCTCACAACCCAACCCAGTTCTAAACTAATTTATTTCACTAACTAGCACTCGCTATTCCTATCCTTTCCCATATAAGATCTAATAGTGAGCTCTGATACCAAACTGTAGCGCCACCAAAGCTAGCAGCTGACTAATCCAAGAGATTAACTAAATAAAGAGGCACTAAGAATCTAAATCATTTACTTAAACGTTCGATTAAAAAATCTGCTATAAAACTTAACCCAAAACTAGCCCCGCTCAGAAATATATATACAAGAACTTCTTTAAAATGATACATATACAATAGTCATTTTGTTTGAAAATAGAATATACAACATAATAAACATAGCAGAAGTAATCTAACAACGGACTCAACTCCTCGAAGCTTTCGCTGCGCAACTCTGATCTGTCTCTGAAACTGAAAGTGGGAATGGGTGAGCACATCATCCCTAAAAGGGTGCCCAGTAGGAATATAACATTTAACTTTCAAGAAATCATGGCAAGACATGGAAAACAGTACATGTTTTCACAAACATTAAAAAGTGACCAAGTCAATGTAATAAACAAACATGTATATGGACAAACTCCTTCTTCAAACAATGTATAATATGGTTGTGTAATTCCGAACTCGCAAATCCATACCTAATCGTATATATGGATGTCAATAATTCCGAACTCGCAAACTGCCGACCAATATATCTTTAAAGCTCTAGGTATAAATGTGAAGGAGCGTATCCTATATACCACAGGTGGAAATTCTTATTTCCCATAAAAATTCATATTGACATTCAAACATTACAAGTCCTTTCCAAACCATGGAAAGATTACAAAGAATCAACAGAACACTCATAATACAAACTGAACAATGCATGGGATGCACAAATATACGATGCATGAGTTTGTAAACATAAACTTTTATAAAAGAACAACAATGGTTTCAAGAGAGTCAAATGTATTTCCACCTATTTTGATGACAAGCCACGCCTACCTCGAGATCCACGATCCACTGGTTCATCATTTGAATCGATCGTTGTTAAATAGACTAACTGCTAATCACACAAGCACTCTAAGAATTTATCCAAGTAGAAATTGACATTTAGTCCCAAAGTTTGTGGGCTTTGGACGCTTTAGTACACTCATCTGAAGCCCAGTACAATCTAGTCCAAAAAAAACCCGCATGCTAAAGTCTAGTCCAAACTTGGACGAGTTAGTCCAAATTCAAGTCTGAGTCCCGAGTCTGCGAGTTTTCGATATACCATAATTACCCTTAAAGCGATTCCGTATATATAAGGCGTGTTTTGAAATCGATTTTTTTGGATCTCAAATTCAAAACAGGTAGCAGGTCAGAGATTAAACAGTTTCAGAGAGGCGATTTAACAGTTTCAGATAGGATTTCATCGTTTCATCATCATATTTCAACTCAGGTTACATTCGAAAGTGTTCTGAAATCGAAAATTCGCGACAGATTGAGAGATAGATTGTTCAAGGTTTGAATTCGGAGGTGATTTAACAGATTTGTAGAGGTTAGGTTTGATTTGATTGTTAATGGAGCAGAATTCAACCTCAGGTTAGTTTTCTTTTGGTTGTATTTCATCTGTTACATCTAATTTTCAGGTTTTGTTTCTGATTTTTAGTTTTTCTGAGTTTATGAGTTGATGATATCAATTCGTATGATCTTCAGTTAATATTTTGTTATATACTAGCTTTTGATTCTCGTGATGATGATGATTTACTGTTAATACTAGATCATTTCGAGTTTTGTTTACTGTTGTTTGATGATGTTTTTTTAGTTTTATGATGCATTATATGAAATTGAACTGATACTAGATCCTAGGCTTCTGATTTATTCAATTATGTGTTCCAGTAAGATTCTGGAGCTTAATTGATGGAATATTTTTATTTAGGTTTACTGTTACTTGATGTTTTTGGCTTCGATTAAATGTGTACTTTCATGTACACCGTTTACTTTTAGGTTACATGAAATTGTTGTTTGAAGCTTCAAATGTTTATTATCATTTATTTTGTAATATATAGGGGAGTCAAACAAGTCTGAGAAGTTTATTAATGCTGTTTTGAATCATGGTGAGCATTCTGCTGTTTTTCGTGTTAATACTAAAATAACCGTAGAAGAATTGAAGCATTTTGCATGTAAGCACTGGAGGTCTTTGTCTCCTGGGAGTATATGTTTCAGCTATATGGACAATGGTCAAGTAGTTTTTGTGACAGGTGATATACAACTGCAAAGCTTAATTGGTTTCATGATTCTTATTGATAATGAAGATGTATATTTGCATGTGGATATGATTCGGAATCATACTTCTCGTTCTAAGTCTGGTTGTAGCAGTAGTTCTGGTTCTAAGTCTGGTTGTAGCAGTAGTTCTGGTTCTCGTTCTTGTGTAACTGAAAGTCCTAAGATGGTAAGACTGTTAGATCATGATGCAGACAAGGGGAAGCCTCTGATTATTGATGAATGGGTTTATGTTTTTGATAAGATTGGTAGAGAATTTATGGGTGGTGTTAAAGCTGTTAGGATTGCTCTCGATAAGTACAAGATGACTACTGGTTTCAAGATCGTTATTCTTAAAAATGACAAGACTCGTTTTACTGCAAAGTGCGAAGAAGATGGTTGTGGTTGGAGGATTCACTTTGGGCCCGTGAATGGTGATACTTCTCGGTTCGTGCTGAAAGATTCTAATGTTCACAGGTTAGTGGTTTACATACTAGTCCACATTACTTATCTTTAGGATTTTTGTGTATATGTCCATAGTTGTGGACATATTTGTGCATCTTATATATGTAGATTTGTTTTAGGTGTACATTGTGGTGCACAATACTTGTTGTACTCTTAAATTACATATTCTTGCTTGGTTTGTGTGTATGTTCATAGTGTTGGTTATGAGATCTTATTAGGTGTACATTGTGGTGCACATTACTTATTCCAGTTCTTTTTTTTTTTATAGTTGTGGTGTTGGTTTGAGGTTGAAGAGTCCTGCGGTGATAACCAAGTTAGTCAAGCATTTGATCGCTGACAGTATACAGGGTGATCCTAGCTTAAAACCCAATCAGATCATGTCACTTTTTAAGAAAACTTATGGGTCCAATATTAAGTATCATTGTAGGATCAGAATCTCGCAACAATGATATCTTAGAGAAATTATCCACAACATAACACAACAGCGTCGCAGAACAATTTCAGAAATGATATAATAAACGACGTCAGCTAAAAACATGAGAAAGATGCAAGGATCCTGCGAAAATTAGAGCGTTTGCGAGATTAAGATTTGTAAGGTTGCGAGAATGTCGCAATTCTTATCCGAAAATAAAAGACAGATTAGCTGTCATCCATTATGTATTTCCCTATAAATAGTCGTTCAGTTGTAAAGGAAAGGGAGATCTTTTTTGAGTAAGAGAGAAAGTCTAGAGCAGAAGTCATTCTTGATTCTTTTATCTTTTCTTGTAAGAACATTCAAAGATTGATCAATAAAATTAAGAGTGTAAATCTAAAAATGAATTGAGTAATAATGAAATCATATGAGGGGTGTAGTGTAGGATTTCCTGCAACTACATAATGGCGCTAGAAACAGGGAGATTGAAGATCGAAAGTTGAAGATTGTTGTTGAGATTGTTCAAATCAAGAAAGTGATTAAGTAAATCAGTTAAAAGAAAAATGATTAGAATTAATGAAGATGACAAAAGATTGGAGTGTAATATGATAACAAAAACGATGTTTAATGAATTCCATGAAAAAATCAATGGAACAATACATAAACGAAACTTTGAAGGAAGGAAGGTTATGGCGGTAGAAAAGACATCACCTTGAAAGATTGGGAAAAGCAAAAAATTACATTCATGGCGGCAGAAATACCAAAATAAAATTTGAACCACACATCTCCATTGGTTGTTACAGTGCCTATTGCGCGAAAAGAGAAGGAGAAAACAACAAAATCCATGGGAGAATAGATATTGAACAGAACTTTAATCGATACAGTAAGTTCAATGGATATAATATTTTATCATGCATTTCGGGGAATGGGATTTAAAGATGAAGAAATGTCCAGTTCAACATATTTTGTTCACGGCTTTGGAAAATCCACAACAAAACCCAAAGGAGAAATAGTGGTACGAATTCCACTTGGAGAGATCGAAACACACGTAACACTGTGTGTGGTGGATATGGAATCGCCATATAATATGTTATTAGGAAGACCATGGATACATGCGATAAAAGTTGTAGTATCAACGTTGCATCAATGTACTAAATTCCCCAAACCAAATGGAATAGGTGAAATCAGAGGAGATGTTGACAATGCGAAATTATGTCATCAAATTGAAGTAAAGCATTATGAAGGACAAGCAAAAAAGAAACAATTTCGCAGAAAGTTGGCAAAGGAAGCAAAGAAAGAAGAAGAATTTAGAGTATATATGATAAGGGAAAAAAAAGGCAAAGGAATACCCAGCGACATTTCAGAGGAAGGAGAAGGACCTGTGAAAACAATAAAAGAACCAACACCGATGGGAGAACCTAAACCCAGTTACATTGCCGCAGAACCAACAAAAGAAATAAACGTTGGGACTATAGAAGAACCTCTAATATTGAGAATTGGAACCAAAATGGATGTGGAAGAAGAAGAAAGAACTGTTAACCTGTTGCGAAATATAAAGATGTTTTCGCAGGAAGCATGGATGAGATACCAGGAATAGATCCATCAATTGCATGCCACAAGTTGGAGATTAACCAAATGTGAGACCATTAAACAGAGAATAATAAAAATTGCAACAACACTTACCATTCCCAAATAGAAGAAGAACTACAGAAATGTTGATGCGGGAATCATAAGAGAAGCCAATACCCTAATGGATAGCGAATATGGTCATTGTCCCAAAGAAAAACAAAGGAATCAGGATATGCATAGATTTCACTGATTTAAACAAAGCTTGCCCCAAAGATAGTTTTCCGTTACAATATTCTCAAATGGTGGAATCAACAGCGAACGGAAATGATAGCGTATCGTCTTTAGATGGGTACAAGGGTATAACCAAATCTCTCTCGCTGAAGAAGATCAAGAACATACTGCTTTCTTTTCCCCTAGAGGTTTATATTGTTACACGAAAATGCCATTTGGTTTGCGAAATGCGGGAGCGACCTACCAAAGAATGTAGAGAATGTTCGCAAAATGGATACACAAAACTTAGAAGTATACGTGGATGACATGTTAATAAAAGTAAAGAATCTAAAGACCATGTACAGGACCTGAGGGAGATTTTGAACAATGCGGCAGTATAACATTAAATTGAACCCTGAAGTGTATTGGAGTTGCATCGGGAAATTTTTTAGGCTACATTGTATCAAAGGAAGGAATACAGGTTGATCCAGAAAAAGTGCAAGCAGTTTATGACATGCCAACACTAGCAACAATAAAAGATGTACAAAAGTTGAATGGGCTTTTAGCTTCGCTGGGAAGATTCATTTCGCGATCATCAGACAAATGCAAATATTTTTTCGATATACTCAAGAAGGGTGTGAAATTTAAATGGACTGATGAATGTGAAAAATCTTTTCAAGGGATCAAAGAACATCTTATGAATACAACCATTTTACAAAAAGCAGAATCAGGAGAAAAATTATTGATCTATCTTGCAACGACGTCTCATGCATTAAGTGATGTGTTGTTGCGAATAGATGCAGGAGTGGAGAAGCCCATCTTAGCAAAACTTTTAATGCTGGCGAGAAGAATTATTCAAAGATTGAGAAACTAATCTTAGCATTAGTTTATGCATCATTTAAGCTACGCATATATTTTCAAGCGCACAAGATAAAGGTATTAACAAAAGTACCAATTGAATCAGTGATGAAGAATTCTAAAAAATCAGGAAGAGTGGAGAGGTGGAATGCACAAGTGGGCCACTTTGACATTAAATATGAAATTTTGTCTTCACCAAAATCACAAGTTGTTGCAGATTTCTTGGCAGAATTTCCTTTAGAAGAAGATAAAGTGGTAGAAGAAATGATGGATATAGAAGAAGAACACGGAGATCCAAAAGATTTATTAACAGAACCAAATAGATGGGAGATATTGGTAGATGGATCATAAATGGAGAAGGAAATGGAGTTGGAATTGTTTTAATTTCTCCAGAAGGAATAAGATGGCTTTCATTCAGATTGGAATTCACATCCACTAATAATGAAACGAATATGAAGTGTGATACATGCCTTAAAATTCGCAATAGAAATGAAACTAGAAAATGCCAGGATCACTAGTGATTCACAGCTAGTTATTCGCCAAATAAAGGGAGAGTATACTACAAATGAACCATCCTTGAAGAAATACAAGAAGCTCGTTGAAGAATTGTCAGCGAAAATCCCAAAAATAAAATGGAGGCACATTTCAAGAAAGGATAACAGACTCGCAGACGCTTTTGCTTTCATCTCAAGCATGATGACAGATCCAACTGCGAGATGCATAAAAATACAAACACTTCTGTCACCATCAATCAATAAAGAAGAAGAAGAAGTGGATGTGATGATAATAGACAATGAAGAAGAAGAACAAACGAACAATATCGCAGACTGGAGAATGGAACTTCATGCATATTTGGCGAAAGGAGAAACACCAAGAAATAGATTGGAAACACACAAGTTAAAAAGCCGCGCAACGAATTATGAATTAAGAGGGGCTGCTATACCGAAAATCCTTTAATGGACCATCACTCAGATGTTTGACACGAGAGGAAGGAGAAAAAGTGCTAAAAATGTTACATAGTGGGGATGCTGGCAATCATAGCGGGGGAAGATCTTTGGCACATAGAGCAAAAATGCAAGGCTATTACTGGCCATACATGCACGAAGATGCAAAAAAATATCAAGCGTTGCGAAGATTGTCAGCGGCATGGAAAGAAAATACATGCACCTGGAGCACCACTATCATCTTCAACCAGTGTGTGGCCTTTTGGAAAGTGGGGCTTAGATATTGTGGGACCATTTTTACCAGGTTCTGGACAAAGAAGATATTTAATAGTCGCAACAGATTATTCACAAATGGATAGAAGTGGAAGGCAGTACAGCATATTCGCGACAAAGATATCTTTACATTCATATTCGAAAATATCATTTGCAGATTCGGAATTCCTGCGCAGTTGGTATCTGATAATGGGAAACAATTTGAAGGACAATATAGAAATGCTACTTAATGCATTCAAGATAAAATGTGGAAAGTCTACTCCTTTGTATCCACAAGCTAATGGGCAGGTAGAAGCAACAAACAAAACAATTGCAGATATATTAAAGAAGAAATTGGAAGGACATCACAGAGCATGGTGCGAACAAGTACATAATGCAGTATGGGCTTATAATACAACTAGAAGAGAAGCTACTGGAATGTCACCTTTTTTTTAACATACGGAGTTGAAGCGGTGTTACCAACAGAAGTTGTTATTCCGACAACAAAAAGAGAAGCTTGGGAGAAAAATCTTAGTGCGGGTTTGATCTTAAATAAACTTGATGAATTAGAAGAAAGAAGAGAAAGCTTTACAACATATGGAGAATTATCAGCGAAGATTAGCCCGAGAATATAATAAACGTGTCAAAGTACGCGAATTCCAACCAGGAGATTTAGTTCTGCGAGAGACACCAATATATCAGCGAGAAAATGGTGGAAAATTAGCGAAAAAATGGGATGGACCTTACATCATTAAGGAGATAGTTGGAACAGGAGCTTATAGATTAATGGATCCAGAAGGAGAGATGTTGGTCATAGACTTGACAGACCATGGAACAGGTTGTACTTAAAAAGATATTATCCGTAAGAAGCTTTGAGAAGTTATGGATTCTGAAAAATAATTGCAAGATTATTCATATCAAAACAAGATCATGATGTGCGAAATTTTCGCAGATAATAACAGAACAATGACATAAAAGAAAGGGGCGAACCTTTATGGCGTACACCCTAGTTCGCGAATAAAATTTCGCAAGAGGCAAATGTAAGACCTAAAGTACGTCATATTAGGGGGTACCTGTTGCATGGCTCAGGGAAAGGCTACACCGCCACCGGAACCTGAGTCATGGAGATTTGGGGTCAATAAAGCCCATCCGGGAGAGGCACCTTGGATTCTCAGCTTAAGCATATGACTTGGGTTGGGCGACTAAGGTAATAAGGACTCTCCCAAGGAGTGCAGATCTGATCAAGGCGCCGAGGTACACGGTTGAGTCAAGAGTGCCAGGGACGTTTGAAGCGTACCTTGCCATTCTTGACAAGTCTTGGCTTATACTGCACTCGGCCGAAGAAAACCCCACTTAGGGTGCAGTCTCGTAACCATAAGCCCTATAGGTAAAAGGGATAAGAGGCTGCGAAAACAACTGGTTGTTGTTAAGACTGGATGGGAGGAGCTAACCTTGTATGGTAGAAGTACGCCTCCTTGAAGGGGCAACCAGGGGGAAGATAAGGGCGGCACCCTCCATTAGGGAGCTGATAAGTGTCTTAAGACGCAAATGTCATGAGGCTTTCTATTCGCAAGAGTATTAAGGCTTGTCATATTTGTGCAACAATCCTGAAGAGGCAATAATACAAAAAAAAGATAAGACGAGATCAATGGGTTTTCGCATGAAAGTGCGAAGACGTCCTGCGATTTCGTCGCAAGACGGCAATGTCATGGGGCTTTATTTTCGCAAGAATATTTAGGCCTGTCATATTGTCGCAACATTCCTGAAGAGGCCATAATACAAAAGAAAAAGTTAAGGCAAGATCAATGGGTTTTTGCATGAAAGTGCAAGGACGTCCTGCGATTTTGTCGCAATGACAAGAGGTGGCATAATAAGACCTTTAATTAGGAAGGCAAAATAAGACCACATGATAAAAAAAAATATTTATAAGTATTCGTAACAGATTATTTTTTGCAAGAAAGATAATGAGAGGCAAGTATGGGAATCAATAAACAAGAAGCATTATCTTTCACATCAACAAAATACTAAAAAGAAAAGTTGATTCCAAAGTTGGTTGATTCGCAAAAGTGATAAAAATAAGACAATTCAAGAAGATAAAACTAGATAAGAAGCTCAAGCTTCAATATTAATTCCAGTAGCAGGAGATAACAGACGTTCTTCGCCAATGTTCTCATTGCAAGCCTCCCTTCATTTCGGTTGATCTTCGCCTTGACTAGCACTTGATTATCGCCAGCAATTACTTCTTCAGGAGAGATTTCTTTCTCATTTGATTAACACCAGCAGATGCTTCTTAGAAGGAATTTCTTCTCATCTTCCAAGAAATCCTCTGCACCACTTTCATAATCATAATCACTATCAGCAGGACGAGGAACTTCATCATCATCTACTTCTAAAGGTTCAATTGATGTAGGAGGAAGATTGGACAATAAAATATCATTTACAAGGACTTCAGCCCGGAGATGAACTTGACGAAGAAGTGCTCTCTGATGATTCCTATCTTGAATATCCTTAAAATAAGCAAGATAATCAAGTCTTCTTTCTGCTCGGTCGCGAGAACCAGTAAGGGTGAGACGAGCAATGCATTTTCTTTGCGAATTTTGGCATATTTAGCCTCCAAAACAGAAATGGAGGAATGAAGATTCTTCTCAGATTCTGCGAAAGGTAGAATACAAAATTTCATTAAGATGAAGAATTCAGAAAGATATGACAAAGAAAAGATAGTTAAGGCAGTCAAACTATTATGACTACCTTCCTTTTGCGAAATAAGGTGTTGAATCAAGGACAGACAACTATTCTCCCAACGGTCCATTGCGTCATCAAATTTATCTCCAATTAAACCTTTAAGTCGAGACTGAAGATTTTTCTCTTTAGAAATAAGAAAGGCATTTTTCTTCGCAAGAGAAGAATAAGATTCTTCTAATTTGGAATATTGTTCTTTAAGTTGATTCGCCTTTACACTTAAAGCTATTCTACCTTGAATGAGTGTATCTCTTTCAGCGATGGATGACTCTGTTACTTCTTTAAGTTAATTTCTCAAAGAGCGAAGAGATTGCTCTTGGTCATCACATACTTTCTGAAGAATGCTAAGTTGTTGCGAAGATATCGCCATCTTGTTTAAATAAGTTCGCTTCTCTTGAGACAAGATTTTATTCTCATCTGATAAAGTTTTCATCGCTAAATTAGCTTTAGTTAAAGAATAAGAAAGGCGAGATACTTCATTACTTAATAAATCTTGTCTCTGAACTAATTGGGTATTTTCATTGGTAAGATTATTTATATGATCAAGAGAATATGAATAAATGTTATCTAACTGGTTATATTGATTCATCAAAATTTCTTTATCAACACGGGCTTCTTCAACAGTAAAATCAAATTGATATCTCTCCATTATTCGTTTCTGGTTTAAGGCTTAACATGCGAAAGAGGGATTTCAAGGATAATTAAATATGGGAAGGATAAAACCATTAAAAGAGCAAATTGAAGACACAGATAAGAAAATCATACCTCTCAATTCATTATTCTTCTTGCGAATATTGTCACTATCCAACAAAACATTCTGAAGCTTTTGATTTTCGAGACGAAGAACATTACACTCTTTTTCCAAAGCTGTTTGCGAAGCAGCTCTGTCAGAACCTAAATGCTTGCTCAGAATTTCGCAAACATTAGACTTGATAGGATCAGTAGAAGACTTCTTTCCATCATCCAGGACTTCGGATAAAAATTTGAAAGCAATATCTATTCCTTCCACGGTTTCTTTCGAAAGAGGAAGAGACTTAGGTGGAGAACTGACAGTGATAGAAGGCTGAGAAACATTCTCAATAGGAAGAGAAGAAGTTTCATTGATAGAATGATCAAAAAGGGGGGTTTCAATCATTGAAAGGTCAGCTGAAGAAATGAAATCTGAGGCAGCTTTTTCGCGAATGAGAGATAAAGGTTTATCTTGCGAAGATGTCGCAGGAGATTTAGAAGAGATGAGTAAGTGGAATGGAACAGAAGTTGGAACAGTTTTAAGGTGGCGACATTTCTTGAGAGGTTTATTGACATCCTTATCACCCTGCGAATTACAATCCAGATAAGAAACAGAGGCAACAATATTGTTATTAGAAAAGAATAGTGTTTCTTACTACCTTCTCATTCGCAGACTTTCTTTTATGCACAACAACCTTATGCTGCGATTTGGGAATATTAGGGTTCTGAACTGTAAATTTAGTATTGGAGGCGCTTTTACTGAAATAACAAGAGTATGGGAATCACATAAACAACATCAAATAAGGCAATAAACAAGATCAATTTCAGCAAAACCCATAAAGAAGAAAAAAAAAGAAAACTAACCTTGATGAATCCATGGAAAACAGTAGCAGGAAGATTATTTCGAAGAAAATTACGAACGATGAAGATCTGCAGAAGAAATAATATGAAGATGAAGAAGAACCTAAAAAGATTGAAGAAGAAAGAAGAAAAGTTGCAATAACGGAATTTGCAGAAGAACGATGAAGTTGCAGAGAAAATAAAAAGAGAGTGAGAAAGAATATATATAGAGGGAATTTATCCTCGAGAAGATAAACACGATTAATACGGAAAGATATAAGCGGTTAAAAGGCAACGGTTACAAAAGACGTGTCAAGAAACAGATGGAAGAAAGAATACGTGTGATAAATGCAGAATATGAAGAGAGGAACAGCTGCGGCATTTCTCACATCATTCTCTACTTCGCAGAAAAGATATGAGAAGAGGCAAGATGTAGGATCAGAATCTCGCAACAATAATATATTAGCGAAATTATCAACAACATAACACAACAGCGTCGCAGAACAATTTCAGAGATGATATAATAAATGACGTCAGCTAAAAACATGAGAAAGATGTAAGGATCCTGCGAAAATTAGAGAGTTTGCGAGATTAAGATTTGTAAGGTTGCGAGAATTTCGCAAGTCTTATCCGAAAATAAATGACAGATTAACTGTCATCCATTATGTATTTCCCTATAAATAGTCGTTCAGTTGTAAAGGAAAGGGAGATCTTTTTTGAGTAAGAAACAAGTAAATCGGAGAGAGAAAGTCTAGAGCAGAATTCATTCTTGATTCTTTTATCTTTTCTTGTAAGAACATTCAAAGATTGATCAATAAAATTAAGTGTGTAAATCTAAAAATGAATTGAGTAATAATGAAATCATATGAGGGGTGTAGTGTAGGATTTCCTGCAACTACAATCACCATGCATGTAGAGATAAAGAAGTCGTATTTGAAGAATAGTATGGCGATGACGAGAAGTCGTATAGCGATTTAACTTGGTATGTCAAAGTAATTGAAGAAACTAATCCCGATAGTTATGTGAAGTTTGAAGTTGAGGATGGAACCAGTAGATTTCAGAGGATATTCATTTGTTTCGGTGCTTGCAAGCATAGCTATAGGTATCTCAGGCCCATGATTTATTTGGATTCTACTTTCCTTACTGGTAGATACAGGGGTACTTTGATGGCTGCAACATGTGTCAATGGAAACAATGGTTTTTACCCATTTTCTTTTGCTATTGTTTCTTCTGAAAACAAAGATAATTGGTTTTGGTTTCTGGAGAATCTTCAACAAGTTTTCGATGGTCGTCAGATTGTTTTCCTTAGTGGTCGTCACGAAAGACTTTTGCAGGGCATTCCAAAATATTTTCCTAACTCATATCACAGTTATTGCTTTTACCACATCAAGTGCAATCTCCCCATCGGATCAGGTGATGCGAATTCGAAGCCCGTTCTTGATTTGTTTTACAAAGCTGCCTACTCTTACACACCAACGAACTTTGAAGAAGCTTTGCGGGGCATGCATGCAATTGGAGGTGGACATGTTGCTAACTATATCAGGACTATTCCAAAGGAGAAATAGGCAAATGCATTTTTCCCTGTATGCAGATATAGTGCCCACTCTTCAACTCTTGTCGAGTCCTTCAACAACTGGGTTCTTCCTTTCAAAAAGTTTCCTGCTTTTGCTCTTCTTGATGCAATACTGTGATTTTTATGTTTAGTGTTTTATTCATTTATTTATTTTTAATGTTTACATATTTCCTTTTGTACCAATGTAAGTCTGTCTACATTGATTTGCTTTTGCATACATGGATTTGCTTGATCTTTAGATACTTTGTACACATGTTTTATCTGTGATTCTGCAACTGTGTGTACATTTTTGTACACATCGATTTCCTTAATGTGTATATTGTTGTACATATGTTTTATCTGTATTCATTCTAGATCATGTTGTTGATTTTATGTTTTGTGTTTTTATTATGTTAGTTTGAAGGTTATGAATATGATGTCCGAGAGAAGGATAGAAGGTCTTGAAAATTTCAACACTAGGCTCACTCCTGAATATGAGGCTTTATTAAAGGAAAACATCGACATTGGTCGTACTTGGAATGTTGTTCAGTCCATGGAAAGATTGTACGAAGTCAGGTCTCCTCGGACTCATTCTGTAGATCTATTGCAGAAAACTTGTACATGTCACGGGTGGCGAGTTAATGGTTTTCCTTGTGCCCATGCTTGTGCTGCCATTCAAGCTACGAGAGAAGACATCTATTCATTTGTTGAGCCATACTTCACGACTGAATGGTACAACAGGACATACCAGGAGATCATCTTGCCAATCCCCAATTATGACAAGCCGCAGTCTTATGATCCTAGTGATAGGGTTATTGTTCCTATTCCTGTTCCTCCTCCTGGTAGACGAAGAACACAGCGTATGAAGAGTGCTTGGGAGAAGCAAAAGAGGCCTATGATGTGCACAAAGTGCTTCACCCTTGGTCACCACAACAGATCTACCTGCCCCATGATTTGATGCTTTTTTCTACGTTTCATTTTTTCAGAAGATTCTATGTGTTTAGTCTTTACTTTTGGTAATGTCTTTTCAATTTTTCTTTGGCGTGGATAATTAGTGCCAGGACATGTGTACCGTTATGTACACCTTCCTGTGAACTTCAGTTTTTCTTACCTGTCTTTTTACATGTGTACCACTATGTACACCTTGGTGTACAATGGATGTTAGTAGTCTATTTTGTTTAATAATATTCTATGTTTTCAAATCTGTATAATTAGTAATTACTTTTGCTATGTTCAATTTTTATGTTTTCAGTTCTGCATGATATAAAAATTTTAGTAATATTTTTGTGTCTTCAATTTTCATACTTTTGATAAAGTATGAAAATTTGTCAGTACATGTGTACCTTTATGTACACCTTCTGAACATTTTCTGTTTTGTCAGTAACTGTGCACAATCAAGTACACCTTAAGATTTCAAAACCTGTAATATACACTTCAATGGTAGTGATAAGTCATAAACTTGTAACATCAATAACATCAATATTGAAACTAATAAAAATATTAATTCAAGGTCTTGATAAGTCATAAACAAAGTGATAAAAACTGAAATTTGAAAAGTTGTCTGGAAAGATAGAAAATGTTTAGAAGCAATTCAGAAAGTGATCTTGTATAGTGAAGCTTAAAATAAACTCTTCTTCCTCCTCAATGGTTGCATTTACTTACTCAGGCACCACTGCTTGTGCTCTTCATCCTTTGCTATGTCCCACACCTTTTCATACGTTCCGACTTTTTTCAGCATCTTGGCCACCAATGTTGCTCTCATTCCCTGACAAATATTTTTCGGCCCTCTGCTGATCTCTTTCGATACTCTTTGTCTTCTTCATACTTCATTTCATAAAGTAGCAAGTGTATAGGAGGCAGTCTAGATTGATACCTTGAGAAGGACACTGCATGATGTTTATTTCGTGCGGTTCTATAGGTGCATCACCCTTTAAGGCTCTCTTCTTGTTGAGTTCCAATTGCACCACATTTGCCAGTTGTTGTGCATCATTTTTGTAGTCCTCATTTGAGTGCAACGAGTTGTACCACTTCCACTCTTCAGCTTCAAAATCAAACTTCAGAAGCGACCAGTGAAGTCCTACTGCCATTTTTTCTGTAGAGTGATTGACGGGGATTACAAGAACTTCCAGATTGTCAGACATGTCCAGTATGAAATCAACCACAAGTGTTTGTACAGTGGTCATGATATTGTTATTCAAATAGTACTGCAATCAATAATTTGTTGGAAAATAAAATGAATTAGGTACACCTAAATCAGACAAGAAAACTAAGAAGCATCTATGACACCTAAAGAAACATTTTAGGCCTGGAAACAGATGTATCCATGATGTATGATATAGGTGTACATACTTGTACACACCTAAAACAATTGACAGGTGTACATACAGGTGTACATACTTGTACACACCTAAAGAAATCTACAAACAAACAACAGAGCATGTGTACAACTATGTACACACCTAAATGATCTATATATATATATATATATATATATATGAGATTTTAGAGTTGTTTTTGAGAAACTTACACATGCAGTGGGACTCATTATTTCGCATCTCATGTACTTTTGATCAGCTGGATTATGAAAGCTATCTCTGAGCAGTGCATTGCAACGTCGATGGACATAGAACTGCAGTACCTCTTGGTCCAGATACTTGTTGAACATCAATTCGCGAAGTACTTTTCCCACAATCAGAATATCTTCCCTGACAGTTGGATCTTCGAGTCTTGTTAGTTCCCAAGCTACAAAGCTGCAGAATCATAAAGGAAATATTAACATGGTGTACATAGTTGTGCACATAAATTTTTTTCAACAAGATTCAATCATTTGTATAGTGCGAGGTATTGTTTTGTGAACTTACCCCAAGCTTGCATAGTCGAAGAATTTATGTATCCTTTTTTTGTCAGGCCCTTGTTCCATGACTTGGTATAGTTCTGATTGACGAATATCTGGTAGTGGTATAACAAGATGATAGTCATTTTCATTCCTTTTTTTGGTGCAGGATAGCCTGGTTCTGGTCCATCTTTGACCCCCTTGCCTTTTTGATCCACTTTCATCCTAACTTGTCTGGTTTTACCCTCGGCAGTGAAGTCAGGAGGTAGTTTTTTCTTTGCAGCTCTCTTTGGTGGTGTCTTGGACAAATTGCCAGCCGCTTGTGTCCTCAACATCTCTGCTTCCTTCATCTTCCCTTCTCTTGTCTTTGTTGGTGGTGTCTTCTGCTCTTGCACTTCTTGACTGCTAAAAAATTCATCTTCATGTTGTTGGATGAACTGCACTGCTTCAGCAACGATCCTTTCTCGTACATCTTCATTGGACAATGATTTTTGCGATGACTCTTCTTTTGGATCTTCTTGGCTCAACAACGAAAAGCTTGGACAATCGTGTCGGATTACGGTTTCCATCTTTTCCTTCACTTCAGATGGTGCCGTTCTGAAACAACCTTTTTCAAGCTTTACGAACACAGATTCAGACAAGTTATCTAGAAGGTCCTCAATTGATTTATAAGTCTCTTCTCCTTGTGTGAGTAAAAGGACATCTCCTTCAACTGGAAACATTGCTTTAGGGTCCAACTGATATATGGATTTAGCTGCGATTATCGTAGCTTCATCAATTTCAGCAGTTTGAACAATGAAGCTTATATCCTGGTTATCAAGATCCATCTGGTCTTGTTGATCTTCAGGGATTTCATTTGTCTTTGGCAGAGAAGTGCTGAAAAAATGCAATTTTGTTAGGTTGTACAAAGTTGTACACCACTGTAAACACAAACACAAGAAATCACTAAGGTGTACATTCTGGTACACATATACAGAAAATGGAATGAAATGCGAGCTGAGATCATTTTCTTTATACCTCGGCTTTTTAGCAGTTTCAGACTCAACTCCTAGCCTTATTACATAATCTTCTTCATTTGACTTTGACAGAGGCCTGTTAAAAAATACAATTTTGTTTGATTTTTATCAGTGGTGTACAAGTATGTACATGATACAAAAAATGAAAAGAAATGCGAGCTTAGATCACCATACCTCGGCTTGTTAGCAGTTTCAGACTTAACTCCTTTGTCATATTCACTTCCATCATCCATATCCTTTGCTTCATTTCCCTCATTGATCTTTGATGAAGGGGAGCTAAAGATGCAAGTTTTGAGAAAAGGTATGAGTTTTAGCACACTGGTGTACAACTATGTACACACATTAAAAACAAATGACTGCCACATTTAATAAGAGTGATTTTATGCCTTCGCTTTTCAGATTTGCCACCCTCGTCATCACCACCTTTGCTACCCTCTTTGCCAGTGTCATCACCATGCATATCACCACCTTTTTCACCTTGCTCATCATCATCACCATGCATATCACCACATTTGCCACCTTGCTCATCATCATCACCATGCATATCACCACCTTTTTCACCCTATGTGTCATTGTCATCATCATGCATATCACCACCTTTGCCACCACCATCATCATCACTATCATTATCATCATGCATATCACCATCTTCATTGTGATCCTCCTCCTCCTCCTCATCTTCCTTTTGCTCCTCCACCTCCCCCTCCTCCTCCTCCTCCTCAGTCTCCTCCTCCTCATCGTCCTCCTCAATATCCTCCTCCTCATCAATCTCCTCACCTTCCTTTTCCTCCTGCTCCTCAATATCCTCATCCTTATCAGTTTCAAGCCGTATTTCCTTTGCAAATTTAATAATTTCATCCAAAGTGTAATTATGAAAATCATTCACTTCTCTTTCTGACAAGTTCATTAGACCAACTTCATGAACTTTTCGGCTTTTCTCTTCGATGTAATTAAGAAGCCTTTATTGCCTCTCCTGAACTTCAGTAATCTCCTCATCCAACTCCTTTCTCTGCATTTTTGAGATGTGCATATTTTCCTTCACTGCATCTATGCTATTTTCTTGTTTCTGCCTCCGGTACTCTTGCAAAAACAATCGCTCTTCATCGGTAAAAGTCGTTACCCACCCTGGTTGCATCTGAAACATGCCAAAGTATCAACATTGATCACAGGTGTACAATTTTTTACACATGTTGTAAGAGTGTACATTGTTGTACAAAAGACAAATTTCTTAAAATCTATCAACAATGTACAGTCTTGTACACCTTAATGTACATATACTATCGTAAGAAAGTTTTTTGAGATACCTTTTTCATGACGTCATTCAGGTCTTTCTCAATTTTATTACTGACGTCGATGATGATCCACCTGAGAAGCCTTGGCACACCCTCATTGATCGGATGCATGGCTTTGTTATGTTCAGCAAACCAATGCTGCATTAACAAATAAGTGAATAGTTAGAAATGTAATACAAAGGAACAAACACAATTAACAGAATTATTTAAAATGGTTATATATCAGGTGTATAAATGTGTCACATGTAAACTCATCAACAGATAATACACACAACCATTAACTTTAAGTGGTGTATCGATATGCTTCTTAATGCACGCCATGAGATACTCATGTATATGAACTGGCCAGCAAGTTTTGTTCATCCTATCGAAAGACTCAAAAAATTGTGCATACTGGTTCTTGCTAATCATACTTCCATTTGCCTGGGTAAAAAACATAGTGATACACAAGTACATAGTAAACATCACCACTAAGTCTTCAACGTTTCTTTGAATCTCCAATGGTGACTTTGGGTTTAGCTTCATGATGCGTATGATTTCCTCCTCCACATCTTTTTTCCCAGCTCATTTCGTTTCCTAAGAGGCAATCTGTTTATCAGCGGACCGTCTCTTTTTTCTGCTGCAGTTTTTACATCTTCTCCTTTTTCAAGTTCCCCTGCCACCATCTTAATCCCATAAAGTAGAAAGAAATCCTCAGGTTCACTCTTTACTGCCACTTTCTTTTTCTTATTGGGAGTATCAAAAATGAAATAATGTCCCCCTTCTTCACAAATTTCATGGCGATATTGTCTCACAATTTTCAAGATTGAGTTTGGGTTCCTAGTCCATATATCATCTCTCTTTTTAGTTGAATCTTTTGCATCTGTCTGATCTGCTTTTTTGTGGACAAAGATATCTACAACAGGCCAGAATGGTCCTTCTTTTTGCTTCTGTAATTGATAATCGGTAAACCATACTTTTTCTCCTCGTTCTTTTTCATCTTCCTCAAAGTTTGTATTCACAAAGTCACCGATCGCATGGAAACTTGACCTATAAGGTTTGTTGGTATCTATGAAAATGAACCAAGAAGAATAATACATTCATTATACTCATAACTACAAAATAGTCACATAGGTGTACAACAATGTATACACAAGTATTTAACAGAGCACTAATCAAATAAGAACAATACAGGTGTAAAAGTCATTACACTCTTACAAAAATATAACAAAATCAGTTTCAAACCACATTCAGCAGGCAATATGAAGATGAACTAGCATGCTGGTGTATAGGTCTGTACACTGGTACCACAAGTCATGAAAAAACAGTTCCAAAACACAACAGTCAGTACAAAAACATATAGAACATGACACCAATAAATCTAAACAACATAAACAAGAAATTTAAACATACAACATTATGTGAGTCTAGAAATATATACACATGAACAAGAAATCTAAATACAAATCAGTGCAACAGCATGGTGGTGTATATATCTGTACACACCAACAACAAACCTCATAAAAATTACAAATAAATAGAAAGAACTGTCAAAGAAAGCCCGCAACAACATGGTGGTGTATATATCTGTACACACCAACAACAAACCTCATAAAAATTGCAAAGAAATAGATAGAACTGTCAAAGAAAGCCTGGAACAACATGGTGGTGTATATATCTTTACACACCAACAACAAGAGATGGACAACAGTATGAAAACACACATATCAGAACACATAAACCTGATATAGCATGCCGGTGTACAGAGCTGTACACTGGTAAAACACAATAGATGGACAAGAGTTTGAAGTAGCATTACCCTTTTTTGATTTCTTGTTAGGTGGTGGTGATTTTGAAGAATCTCCTTCAACTGTTGTTGTTGAAACTGCTTTAGATTTTGATTTCTTCTTAGGTGGTGCTGATTTCGAAGAATCTTCTTCAACTGTTGTTGTTGAAACTGCTTTTAGATTTTGATTTCTTCTTAGGTAGTGCTGATTTTGAAGAATCTTCTTCATCTATTGTTGTTGAAACTGCTTTAGATATTGATTTCTTCTTAGGTGGTGGTGATTTTGAAGTATCTTCTTGAACAGTTGATATTGAAATTGCTGCAGATTTTGATTTCTTCTTAGGTGGTGATGATTTTGAAGTATCTTCTTGAATAGTTGATGTTGAAATTGCTGCAGATTTTCATCTCGTCTTCGGTCCTTGTGATTTTGAAGTATCTTCTTCAACTGTTGTTGGTGTATCAGTAGATTCTTCTGTTGATTTTCTCTTTGCAACTGGTCTTTTAGCACTAACCATTATGTTACTGCTACTATATTCATCAATTCTTCGAAGATTTAAGGTTTAATTTCGAAGCTTTAGGGTTTGGATTTTCGATTTTGGATTTTAGGTTAAAATTCTCTCTTGGTTTTCTTTTCTCTGAGTTTTTTTATCTTCTCTCTTCTACTAAATGAATTACTAATATTTCCGGGTTGTTTTTCAGTTTTTAATTTTAGTTTTATTTTTCGAACCAACGTGTCTCTTCCACGTTAACGGTGTCAGTTACAAAACAGTTTCAATTCGATGCACGTGTGCTTTATGAGACGCGTGAGAAGGATAGCAGCGTCTTTACACATTTTCAAATTAACTTTGGACTAATCTGTTCCTAGTCGGATCGGGGTGGAGTAATCCGTATTTTTGAGGGGGGTTTTGGACTGAACCGTTTTTTTCCCTTTATCCAAAGGGATCATACAAGGCCCACACAAGTCTATCTAATGGTTATAAGCCCATTTATGACTTTACACCTTTTCATTCTCTATCTTTAACATAGGTAAGGTTTACTAATTGAATTGGGCTATTTCTATAGTCCATTAGCTAAGTATAACGAGTATCTACAACTTTGTAGAAGAAGCCAAAGGCTACTTCGGACCATAAAGGTTCACTACATGTTCATTAGGAAAACTGGCTATAAGCCCAAGTTCACTAAACATGCCCATTAAGCTAAGGCCCAGTCCAATTTGATCAACTAACGGTCACTAATAGTCGATCTAACAGTCAACGGGTCTCTAACAGTCAACGTCTAAAGTCAGGTCAACAGTCAAGGTCAAAATCAACGGGTTAACTCGGTCAATGAGTCAAACAAGAATCGGTCTGGTCAACTCAATCAATAAGACGGATTCAGGTAAATCAGCTAAACTGACTGGGATGACTAACAACCTAATTCTATTACAACTACAAGAACACAACTAACATGATTCTATTTATTTGATCATTATACAAATAATTCATTCTAACAGTGTTCAACAATTCAATACAATTGAAATCTAAGCTTACCTGCAAAAGCAGTAACAAGCTTTCCCTTAAAGATTCACTCAACAGCTTCATCGAACCCTCATTCCCAACTTCAAATCATTCTCAAAACATACAAATCAATTCAGCCTATACAAACACAAACTCCGAGAATTCCACACAATTCACAAACCACTTCACTGATTTCAGCTCAACGCAATCACCACTATGGCCTCTTTCTTATTCTCAATTGCACTCTCACCTACAATTACCCTTTCAGTTCACACCAACTAACTTCAGTATCCCAACTCCATTTTCATTTCACTTGCATAACTTGACCCCAACAATTGCAACTCCAGCAGCCCCTGCAGCTGTGAATACCAACACCAACAGTTCCATTTATGTGTAATGCACTAGAACCACCAATCAACAAGCACACACACCTTAACTCTGTAACTTAGCAATATTTCTACTAATCCAACATAAGACGATTATGTGTAACTCAAATCCACCAACACTAAATCTATTCCATCTACAACCAACCTAACATTCCTCTACACTGCCATCTCAATCAAATCTCAGACACAAATAACAACCATTATTAATATAACCCAACCACCTTGTTTATCACAGCAACATCCAACAAATCATTTCACTAACACATGCACCCAAGACAATTCAATCTTCACCTAAAACAATTACAACAAGAACAGACCCAGTCCTTCTCAGCATACACCAATTTCAACTATTCTTCAAATTCAACAGTAACTTGCTATCAACACCACTTTTATTAATAGTTACAGTTCCACTATCTAATCATCTCAACCTCAGCTTCAAACACAAACATGTAAACTCAAATAATCTTAGCAATTCAACTCAAAATACCAAAGTTAAACAATTAAAGGCTTACCCAAACATTAACATCTTCTGAATCACTAATTCACCAAGACAATTCCACCGAAACCCTGATTGATCAAACATCATCATCAACTCCATCCTCTGAGAGTTAACTTCATCTATAACTCCACTCTAATTCACTCAATCATTCAATACCCATCTCGAATCATTCTTCTAGAACATCAATTCCATCTTCTACAGCTTCTCTACGTTATTTCTATGAAACCTAATTCGCCTGATTTGCGATTCTTCATAAGAACAGCTTCACATCGACAAATTAATACCAATCCTTCTTCTTCTTCATCACCAATCACTCAAATCTATCTATCATTACTCAATTCTTCTAACCCAAAACTCAAACCCAAACTTCCTGATTCTCTCTAGATACCATTCTCTTCTTCTTCTCATAACAAATCGACAGCAACGCCACCAACATCACCTGATTCTTGGTTAATTTCTTCTTATCTCGATCTCAAAATCACTAATTTGATCACTTAACCATCTCATGACCGAAGAAGAGAAGAAAACAGATAAGAGGAGAAGAAATAAGAAGAAAGAGAATGAATGATCTTATCTGCTCGATTTAGATGGTGATAAGGCCAATGAGAAAGATAAAGGCACCCACTTAATTGATACGGGCAGCCAGGTCGGCCTTCAAACTAATTCGATGATAACTTCTTCGTCCGGTATCTGATTGACACGTTCGAGTAGTCCATTGAGCAAAACTTTTCGAGATCTATCTAATGATACTAATTTCATATCTAGATCGTTGTTATATTAATTCTTATTAATTAACGTACGTATTAAACTAATCGAGTTATTAACGGCTAAATCGTCTCTTGACTATCGCTAAACCAGTCAAATAACATTGACGAGCTTGAGGGTCTTTACATTCTCCCCACCTTATTCATTTTCGTCCTCGAAAATCAAATCACCTTCTAGTCTTCAAAACTCCCCACCTTATAGAATAATCCCATCTCTTTTCTAAGCGCAAAAAATAAAAAAAATAAAAAATAAAACAAAACAAAACACAAACCTATAAGGCTTTCTACAACTAAAATTTGTGGCTCTAGGTTCAACTATGCTGATTTAATTTCTATCAAATGGGAAAGTCTAAGTTTCTGATACTAATTTCTATAAGTTACTGGTTCTAATTACGAGAGAAAATACTCTATAACAAAGTTTCTAAGTAAAATTTGAGATCTATCAGTCCACTAGAAGAAGCAAGTCTTCCTTCTATGCCTAGTGATACAAGAATGCAGTTGCCATGTCTAGGTTCGCGACGCCTGACAATGCCTACCTACGTAACAAGTACCACAGGAACACACAAGAATTACTAACCTCACTATTCCCCAGTGCTGGATTAACTAAGTATTAATTTGTTAAGATTAATTAATCTCTAAACTTTTATCGTAACTGTAATTTTGTTAAATTTACTTCGTAAAATATATAACTAGTTCACATCATTTTAAGCAATTTAATCATCAAAATTTATTTTATTTAATCCTTTGCCAATATAAGTAATCCCAATTCGATTTTACGTTAATTTATAATATTTCATAATTTTAACTTTACTGTAATACCGTATATAAATTTTTCCAATATTATCTTTTATAAATTTACTACCAACCTAATTGTTCGCATACTATTATCAACTGTATCATTGTTCTCATTATTGATAGTCCGGTGATACACTAAGCCTTAATCTTGTAAATATAATTCTACTTTCACGTAAAGATTGATACAACAAATTTTTATTTATTCCTCTCGAATCCGTATACTATATCTTATTAAAGTTTGGCGTTGGTAATTTAATATGATTCAAGTTTGAGTCTGCATAAAATTATAATATATCTTAATAGTCTTTAGATTTTGCTATTAATGTGAAGCATCCTATTAATATACAAATTTATTTTCTTTTAATTCTAAAATTATACTAAGCATCTGAATACTACTATTACTACTTCATGTAAATTTGTTTCATTTTAAAGATTTACTGGATCATTTTGTTAGACTAAAGATGATTTCGATACAATAATTCTAACAAGTGTCTTTTATTTTATACATTTTAAGTATTATCTTAACCGTCTAGTTCAAATACAAAACAACTATTCCTAATTTGTCATTAGTTTAATTTACAAAACTTGACCATATGTAAGTGTTAACAATTTTTCGTAGCGATTTAATCATAATCATTATTTTTTTTATCGTTAAATACCCTCATTGACATTTTAGTTAAGTTAAACTCAATGTGATACTAATTGATAAATGCTAACCATTACTTTATTAGAATTATTATTACTTTGGTTATCATTTGTAATTACAATTATAATATTTTATTATTAATACTGATGGTTGGACTGTTATTATAACTATTCTGACAAATATTATTAAGTCCCAACAATATTATTAACATTTATGTGATTAAAAATTGTTGACCCTACGTATAAGTCAAGGTACTCAATAAATTTCTGTGTGACTTTCAAGATCTATCAATAACGCTAATCTCAGTATTTTTAGTATTGAATTGTCTATGTGTTCACATTATTTTTGTTAGACTAACCTCAAATCTTTATTAACTAAAGTTATGGGTGTAACCTACAACTTTTACTTCATTACATAAATAAACAACCAAACAAACAAATCAATCAATCAAATAAATTTTTAATTATTGATAGCTTTTAGTTATTAAGATTTATCTCACAACCCAACCAAGTTATAAACTAATTTATTTCACTAACTAGCACTGGCTATTCCTATCCTTTCCCATATAAGATCTAATAGTAAGCTCTGATACCAAACTGTAGAACCCCCAAAGCTAATAGCTGAATGATCCAAGAGATTAACTAAATAAAGAGGCACTAAGAATCTAAATCATTTACTTAAACGTTCGATTAAGAAATCTGCTATAAAACTTAACCCAAAACTAGCCCCGCTCAGAAATATATATATATATATATATATATATACAAGAAATTCTTTCAAATGATACATATACAATAGTCATTTTGTTTGCAAATAGAATATACAACATAATAAACATAGTAGAAGTAATCTAACAACAGACTCAACTCCTCGAAGCTTTCGCTGCGCAACTCTGACATGTCTCTGAAACTGAAAGTGGGAATGGGTGAGCACATCATCCCTAAAAGGGGTGCCCAGTAGGAATATAACATTTAACTTTCAAGAAAGCATGGCAAGACATGGAAAACAGTACATGTTTTCCCAAACATAAAAAAGTGACCAAGTCAATATAATAAACAAACATGTATATGGACAAACTCCTTCTTCAAACAAAGTATAATATGGTTGTGCAATTCCGAACTCGCAAATCCACACCTAATCGTATATATGGATGTCGACAATTCCGAACTCGCAAACTGCCGACCAATATATATTAAAAGCTCTAGGTATAAATGTGAAGGAGCGTATCCTATATACCGCAGGTGGAAATTCTTATTTCCCATAAAAATTCATATTGGCATTCAAACATTACAAGTCCTTTCCAAACAATGGAAAAATTACAAAGAATCAACAGAACACTCATAATACAAACTGAATAATGCATGTGATGCACAAATATACGATGCATGAGTTTATAAACATAAACTTTTGTAAACGAACAACAATGGTTTCAAGAGAGCCAAATGTATTCCCACCTCTTTTGATGACAAGCCACGCCTACCTCGAGAACCACGATCCACTGGTTCATCCTTTGAATCGATCTTTGTTAAATAGACTAACTGTTAATCACACAAGCACTCTAAGAATTTATCCAAAGGGATCATACAAGGCCCATACAAGTCTATCTAATGGTTATAAGCCCATTTATGACTTTACACATTTTCATTCTCTATCTTTAGCATAGATAAGGTTTACTAATTGAACTGGGTTGTTTCTATAGTCCATTAGCTAAGTATAATGAGTATCTACAACTTTGTAGAAGAAGCCAAAGGCTAATTCGGACCATAAAGGTCCACTACATGTTCATTAGGATAACTGGCTATAAGCCCAAGTTCACTAAACAAGCCCATTAAGTTAAGGCCCAGTCCAATTGGATCAACTAACGGTCACTAACTGTCGATCTAACAGTCAACGGGTCTCTAACAGTCAACGTCTAAGGTCAGGTCAAAATCAACAGGTTAACTCGGCCAACGAGTCAAATAGGAATCGGTCTGGTCAACTCAGTCAATAAGACTGATTCAGGTAAGTCAGCTAAACTCACTGGGATGACTAACAACCTAATTTTGTTACATCTACAAGAACACAACTAATATGATTCTATTTAATTTATACAAAGAATTCATTCTAACAGTATTCAACAATTCAATACAACTGAAATCTAAGCTTACCTGCAAAAGAAGTAACAAGCTTTACCTTAAAGATTCACTCAACACCTTCATCGAACCCTCATTCTCAACTTCAAATCATTCTCAAAATATACAACTCAATTCATCCTATACAAACACAAACTCCGAGAGTTCCACAAAATTCACAAACCACTTCACTGATTTCAGCTCAACGCAATCACCACTATGGCCTCTTCCTTATTCTTAATTGCACTCTCACCTGCAATTACCCTTTCAATTCACACCACTAACTTCAGTATCCCAACTCCATTTTCATTTCACTTGCATAACTAGACTTCAACAATTGCAACTCCAGCAGTCCCTGCAGCTGTGAATACCAACACCAACAGTTCCATTTATGTCCAATTGCACTGGAACCACCAATCAACAAGCACACACTCCTCAACTCTGTAACTTAGCCATATTTCTACTAATCCAACATAAGACGATTATGTGTAACTCAAATCCACCAACACCAAGTCTATTCCATCTACAACCAACCTAACATTCCTCTACACTGCCATCTCAATCAAATCTCAGATACAAATAACAACTATTATTAAAATAACCCAGCCACCTTGTTTATCACAACAGCACCCAACAAATCATTTCACTAACACCTGCACCCAAGACAATTCAATCTTCACCTATCATAATTACAACAAGAACAGACCTGGTCCTTCTCAGCATACACCAATTTCAACTATTCTTCAAATTCAACAGTAACTTGCTATCAACACCACTTCTATTAATAGTTATAGTTCCACTATCTAATCATCTCAACCTCAGCTTCAAACACAAACATGTAAACTCAAATAATTAAAGGCTTACCCAAACATTAATATCTTCTGAATCACTGGTTCACAAAAAAATTCCACCGAAACCCTAATTGATCAAACATCATCATCAACTCCATCCTCTGAGAGTTAACTTCATCTATAACTCCACTCTAATTCACTCAATCATTCAATGCCCATCTCGAATCATTCTTTCAGAACATCAATTCCATCTTCTACAACTTCTCTAAGTTATTTCTATGAAACCCTAATTCGCCTGATTTGTGATTCTTCATAGGAACAGCTTCACATCGACAAATTAATACCAACCCTTCTTCTTCATCATCACCAATCACTCAAATCTATCTTTCATTACTCAATTCTTCTATGAATGGAGCCCTAAACTCAAACCCAAACTTCCTGATTCTCTCTAGATACCATTCTATTCTTCTTCTCATAACAAATCGACAGCAACACCACCACCATCACCTGATTCTTGGTTATCTCGATCTCAAAATCACTAATTTGATTACTAAACCATCTCATGACCGAAGAAGAGAAGAAAACATAGAGGAGGAGAAGAAAGAAGAAGAAAGAGAATGAATGAGCTTATCTGCTCGATTTAGATGGTGATAAGGCCAATGAAAAAGATAAAGTCACCCACTTAATTGATACGGGCAGACAGGTCGGCCTTCAAACTAATTCGATGATAACTTCTTCGTCCGGTATCTGGTTGACACGTTCGAGTAGTCCATTGAGCATAACTTTTCGAGATCTATCTAATGATACTAATTTCATATCTAGATATTTGTTAGATTAATTCCTATTAATTAACATTTGTATTAAACTAATCGAGTTATTAGCGGCTAAATCGTCTCCTGACTATCGCCAAACCAGTCAAATAGCATTGACGAGCTTCAGGGTCCTTACATTATCCCCACCTTATTCATTTTCGTCCTCGAAAATCAAATCACCTTTTAGTCTTCAAAACTTCCCACCTTATAGAATAATCCCATCTCTTATCTAAGCGAAAAAAAAAAAAAAAAAAAACATGAAACAAAACACAAACCTATAAGGCTTTCTACAACTAAAATTTGTGGCTCTAGGTTCAACTACGCTGATTTAATTTCTATCAAATAGGAAAGTCTAAGTTTTTGATACTAATTTCTATAAGTTACTGGTTCTAATTACAAGAGAAACTACTCTATAACAAAGTTTCTAAGTAAAATTTGGGATCTATCAGTCCACTAAAAGAAGCAAGTCTTCCTTCTATGCTTAGTGATACAAGAATGCATTTGCCCTGTCTAGGTTCGCGACGCCTGACAATGCCTACCTACGTAACAAGTATCACAGGAACACACAAAAATTACCAACCTCACTATTCCCCACTGCTGGATTAACTAAGTTTGTTAAGATTAATTAATCTCTAAACTTTTATCGTAACTGTAATTCTGTTAAATTTACTTCGTAAAATATATAACTAGTTCACATCATTTTAAGCAATTTAATCATCAAAATTTATTTTATTTAATCCTTTGCCAATATAAGTAATCCCAATTCGATCGTACGTTAATTTATAATAATTCATAATTTTAACTTTACTGTAATATCATATATAAATTTTCCCAATATTATCTTTTATAAATTTACTACCAACCTAATTATTCGCATACTATTATCAATTTTATTATTATTCTCATTATTGATAGTCCGGCTGATACACTAAGCCTTAATTTTGTAAACATAATTCTACTTTCACGTAAAGATTGATACACGAATTTTTATTTATTCCTCTCGAATCCGTATACTATATCTTGTTAAAGTTTGGTGTTGGTAATTTAATATGATTGATGTTTGAGTCTGCATAAAATTATAATATATCTTAATAGTCTTTAGATTTTGCTATTAATGTGAAGCATCCTATTAATATACAAATTTATTTTCTTTTAGTTCTAAAATTATACTAAGCATCTGAATACTACTATTACTACTTCATGTAAATTTGTTTCATTTTAAAGATTTACTGGATCATTTTGTTAGACTAAAGATGATTTTGATACAAGAATTCTAACAAGTGTCTTTTATTTTATACATTTTAAGTATTATCTTAACCGTCTAGTTCAAATACAAAACAACTATTCCTAATTTGTCATTAGTTTAATTTACAAAACTTGACCATATGTAAGTGTTAACAATTTTCCGTAGCGATTTAATCATAATCATTATTTTTCTTTATCGTTAAATACCCTCATTGACATTTTAGTTAAGTTAAACTCAATGTGATACTAATTGATAAATGCTAACCATTACTTTATTAAAATTATAATTACTTTGATTGTCATTTGTAATTACTATTATAATATTTTATTATTAATACTGATGGTTGGACTATTATTCTAACTATTCTGACAAATATTATTAAGTCCCAACAATATTATTAACATTTATGTGATTAAAAATTGTTGACCCTACGTATAAGTCAAGGTACTCAATAAATTTCTGTGTGACTTTCAAGATCTATCAATAATGCTAATCTCAGTATTTTTAGTATTGAATTGTCTATGTGTTCACATTATTTTTGTTAGACTAACCTCTAATCTTTATTAACTAAAGTTATGGGTGTAACCTACAACTTTTACTTCATTACATAAATAAACAACCAAACAAACAAATCAATCAATCAAATAAATTTTTAATTATTGATAGCTTTTAGTTATTAAGATCTATCTCACAACCCAACCCAGTTCTAAACTAATTTATTTCACTAACTAGCACTGGCTATTCCTATCCTTCCCATATAAGATCTAATAGTGAGCTCTGATACCAAATTGTAGCACCCCCAAATCTAGCAGCTAACTAATCCAAGAGATTAATTAAATAAAGAGGCACTAAGAATCTAAATCATTTACTTAAACGTTCGATTAAGAAATCTGCTATAAAACTTAACCCAAAACTAGCCCCGCTCAGAAATATATATATACAAGAACTTCTTTCAAATGATACATATACAATAGTCATTTTGTTTGCAAATAGAATATACAACATAATAAACATAGAAGAAGTAATCTAACAACGGACTCAACTCCTCGAAGCTTTTGCTGCGCAACTCGGATCTGTCTCTGAAACTGAAAGTGGGAATGGGTGAGCACATCATCCCTAAAAGGGGTGCCCAGTAGGAATATAACATTTAACTTTCAAGAAATCATGGCAAGACATGGAAAACAATACATGTTTTCCCAAACATTAAAAAGTGACCAAGTCAATGTAATAAACAAACATGTATATGGACAAACTCCTTCTTCAAACAATGTATAATATGGTTGTGCAATTCCGAACTCGCAAATCCACACCTAATCGTATATATGGATGTCGACAATTCCGAGCTCGCAAACTGCCGACCAATATATCTTAAAAGTTCTAGGTATAAATGTGAAGGAGCGTATCTTATATACCACAGGTGGAAATTCTTATTTCCCATCAAAATTCATATTGACATTCAAACATTACAAGTCCCTTCCAAACCATGGAAAGATTACAAAGAATCAACAGAACATTCATAATACAAACTGAACAATGCATTGGATGCACAAATATATGATGCATGAGTTTATAAACATAAACTTTTGTAAACGAACAACAACGGTTTCAAGAGAGTCAAATATATTCCCACCTCTTTTGATGACAAGCCACGCCTACCTCGAGATCCACGATCCACTGGTTCATCATTTGAATCGATCATTGTTAAATAGACTAACTGTTAATCACACAAGCACTCTAAGAATTTATCCAAAGGGATCATACAAGGCCCATACAAGGCTATCTAATGGTTATAAGCCCATTTATGGCTTTACACATTTTTATTCTCTATCTTTAGCATAGCTAAGGTTTACTAATTGAATTGGGTTGTTTCTATAGTCCATTAGCTAAATATAATGAGTATCTACAACTTTGTAGAAGAAGCCAAAGGCTAATTCGGACCATAAAGGTCCACTACATGTTCATTAGAAAAACTGGCTATAAGTCCAAGTTCACTAAACAAGCCCATTAAGCTAAGGCCCAGTCCAATTGGATCAACTAACGGTCACTAACTGTCGATCTAACAGTCAACGGGTCTCTAACAGTCAACGTCTAAGGTCAGGTCAACAGTCAAGGTCAAAATCAATGGGTTAACTCGGTCAACGAGTTAAACAGGAATCGGTCTGGTCAACTCAGTCAATAAGACTGATTCAGGTAAGTCAGCTAAACTGACTGGGATGACTAACAACCTAATACTATTACAGCTACAAGAACACAACTGATATGATTCTATTCATTTGATCGTTATACAAAGAATTCATTCTAACAGTATTCAACAATTCAATACAACTGAAATCTAAGCTTACTTGCAAAACAGTAACAAGCTTTCCCTTAGAGATTCACTCAACACCTTCATCGAACCCTCATTCCCAACTTCAAATCATTCTCAAAACATACAACTCAATTCAGCCTATACAAACACAAACTCCGAGAGTTCCACACAATTCACAAACCACTTCACTGATTTCAGCTCAACGCAATCACCACTATGGCCTCTTCCTTATTCTCAATTGCACTCTCACCTGAAATTACCTTTTCAGTTCACACCACTAACTTCAGTATCCCAACTCTATTTTCATTTCACCTGCATAACTAGACTCCAACAATTGCAACTCCAACAGCCCCTGCAGCTGTGGATACCAACACCAACAGTTCCATTTATGTGTAATTGCACTAGAACCACTAATCAACAAGCACACACATCTCAACTCTGTAACTTAGCAATATTTCTACTAATCCAACATAAGACGATTATGTGTAACTCAAATCCACCAACACCAAGTTTATTGCATCGACAACCAACCTAACATTCCTCTACACTGCCATCTCAATCAAATCTCAGACACAAATAACAACCATTATTAATATAACCCAACCACCTTGTTTATCACAGCAACATCCAACAAATCATTTCACTAACACCTGCACCCAAGACAATTCAATCTTCACCTATAACAATTACAACAAGAACAAACCCAGTCCTTCTCAGCATACACCAATTTCAACTATTCTTCAAATTCAACAGTAACTTGCTATCAACACCACTTCTATTAATAGTTACAGTTCCACTATCTAATCATCTCAACCTCAGCTTCAAACACAAACATGTAAACTCAAATAATCTTAGAAATTCACACAAAATACCAAAGTTAAACAATTAAAGGCTTACCCAAACATTAACATCTTCTGAATCACTGGTTCACCAAGACAATTCCACCGAAACCCTAATTGATCAAACATCATCATCAACTCCATCCTCTGAGAGTTAACTTCATCTATAACTCCACTCTAATTTACTCAATCATTCAATACCCATCTCGAATCATTCTTCTAGAACATCAATTCCATCTTCTACAGCTTCTCTAAGTTATTTCTATGAAACCCTAATTCGCCTGATTTGTGATTTTTCATAAGAAAAGCTTCACATCGACAAATTAATACTAACCCTTCTTCTTCTTCATCATCACCAATCACTCAAATCTATCTTTCATTACTCAATTCTTCTATGAATGGAACCCTAAACCCAAAGCCAAACTTCCTGATTCTCTCTAGATACTATTCTCTTCTTCTTCTCATAACAAATCGACAGCAATTCCACCACCATCACCTGATTCTTGGTTAATTTCTTCTTATCTCGATCTCAAAATCACTAATTTGATTACTCAACCATCTCATGACTGAATAAAAGAAGAAAACAGAGAAGAGGAGAAGAAAGAAGAAGAAAGAAGAAGAAAGAAAGAGAATGAATGAGCTTATATGCTCGATTTAGATGGTGATAAGGCCAATGAGAAAGATAAAGGCACCCACTTAATTGATATGGGTAGCCAGGTCGGCCTTCAAACTAATTCGATGATAACTTCTTCGTCCGGCATCTGATTGACACGTTCGAGTAGTCCATTGAGCATAACTTTTCGAGATCTATCTAATGATGCTAATTTCATATCTAGATCGTTGTTAGATTAATTCCTATTAATTAAAGTTCGTATTAAACTAATCGAGTTATTAGCAGCTAAATCGTCCCTTGACTATCGTTAAACCAGTCAAATAGCATTGACGAGCTTGAGGGTATTTACAGTATGTCTACAAAAGGACGAGTTCAACATAAGTGCAAATTGAGGTTGAATGACAACTATTTTGGTCGACTTCAACAAACCTTAGATTTAATACTCAAAGGTGTAACTGACATTCGAATGGCTAAACCAATTGATTTTAGTACTCACCCTGAGAATCCTTCTAGGAAAGTCTGCTCAATTTGCTCATCTACTGTTCGAACTTGTAATAGTAGCGTTAACACAAATCGTTCGAGAAGATGATAAAAATGTCCTCCTCAAATTAAGGAAGGAGGTGATGTTTGAAATATGAGAAAGGTATCAGAAGGTAAAAACAACAATGGAGATATGAAGGGGAACCTAAATCTGATAATTGAAGGATACAAGGATCTTATCAACAGGATGTCAAAATCCTCTAAACAAACTTCTTCTGGTAAGGATTCAAACTTAGTCTCTTACTTTGATGATAATAAGTTTTATGATACTTTTCACGCCAAAAAGGGTTTCCTCCAAAAATTAGAAGGAAAAAGAGGATTAACCATAAACAATTTTCATTTGATGAGCATAAAGCTCATACTTGTGTTAATTAATCACAAGGTTTAAAATCTTACTCATGAAAAAATCCCGTTGAGTAAGATATGCAAATAATCAGGTATACTTATTGGTAAAGTGCTATCTGATTAGTTGAGCTATTTTCTTATCGTTCATAGCTAGACTACCGTCTATAAACATCTTTGCATAAGTATTTCTTTAGTGTCGAGAATTCCTTTTAGTGTCTATCTTTTAAAATTTTGAAAAATTAGGTTGTGCTTAGTGTGCTTCTCTTGTGTTCTAAATTTTTCTCCTAAGAGAATATAAAATTTATTGAGCTAAAAATTGTGAAAGAAAATTTTCACATAGCAAAATTTTACTGTGTTTTTTTTACCTTGTGAAAAGAACTTTACAGTCCTTGTTTATAAGTTTCCTCTTATGGGTTAAGTTTATGTTCGTACGGGTACCATTGTAACGTGTCACGAACCGACTCCAAAATCCCTAAAAATATACTCCCTGAGAAACCGTTTATATACCTAACCTATTGAAGCTGAGTTATCTCACTCTAGGTTATTTTTCTCATATCAAGGATGTCATATCCTTCTGAAACTTGTGACTTTACAAAAAGGTTTCTTGATAAAGTATGGGTTACAGTTCCAAAGGGAAGAAGAAAAGAACCCTAGTGGATGCTGACGATGTCAAAGCTCAAAATCCTGATGATTATTCTGATGTCTCATGCTACTATGCATATACTCATCAAGAGGTGGAGCATGATCAAATGGTTCTTGTTGAAGTGGTTCATGATTTTCTTAAATACTTTAAGGAAGTAAAACTGCAACTTGTTGATACTATGAAGAATCTCGATGTGTTACGAACTGAGTTGAAAAAGGTTAACTCTAACCTTGTTCTCATGAAGACACATGTTAAAGATCTTCTCAATGAGGATATCTTCTCCGAAGAAGCAGTAGCTGCTGTCAATCACAAGCTCAAAGGTCTTAAGACTCGTGAAGATTCCTGAATAGTTCTTTGACTTTAGTTTGAGTTTGTTTTTTGGTTTTTAGGAGTTGATTTTATTGTGTCTAGGAAACTTCTTATGAGAATTTATTCTTGTGTTTGAGAAGGATAACTAGGGTTTGGAATAGAAAATATTGTGATTACACATAGCTATTGCCAACATTTGTCATCTTGCAATGTTTTAGATTTATTTATTTAAATTCGAAGTTATTTGGAAGATGATTTTGCAGTATTAATGTTTATTGGTTTTATATTGTAAAAATATTTTATGGGATATGTGAGTTTACGTATGTGAACTATGATTATCTCATATATGTCAAAAGTTAAGTTATTATGTCTCTATGCAAATATTGATAAAAGATAGAATGAACTTTTGAATATTCCGCAGTATTGATCTTTCCCTGATCCACTTTTATGTGAAAGTACTGTATGGCTCCGTAAGTTTTCTTATGTTGAGCATTTCCGAATAAATTATTCTATAAGGTCTTCTTGTGATTAATTTATTCGAGTTTTCTGGATACAAATTCATGGTTCATTTAATTTGTTAATGTCAAAAGAAATCCTTATTTTCTTGTAAAAGTAAGGTCGCTCTTGTTGTTCTTTCGGGAATGATATTTTATGGGGGAGAGTTCTTAATTGAACTTGTGCTTAATTGCCAATTCTTTGTGGGGAGTGCGGCTGTGGAATATTATAGGAGTTATCTTGTATCTTCATAAACTCCTTGATGAATACACTAAGCTTCGACTATGTGAAATCATCGAAACAAAGTTGATATGTTTTTTTTTAAATCATGAATTATCTCTTTGAGAATTTCATTATGATCCCATAATTTTCATACCTTTGCCAATATATATTGACAAAAAGGGGGAGAATTATTTGGTAGTTCACACTACATACATATGGTTTACGGATCATTATGTAAGTGGGAGTGGTTTTCATTGTGAGATGGAAGTATTGACTAAGGGGGAGTGATACGTATCACCATAGTATTATTGTCAAAGTTGTGATACAATTGTATTTTGATGTTGTGCAATAATGTTATGACGATGTATAACAATGATTGTGAACACATGTTTTTCATATGTTTTCTTATTGTTATGGCTATGGATCTTCAACAATAATGATGCTGAGTTGAACACGTTCAGAATCACTGGAATACTTGGAGTGGAGAAGAATTCAAGGAATGTTGAAGAACCAAGGAAATCAAGCATGATGGATGAGAAGCTACAAAGTTTATTTATTTTGTAATCCATATGTATTGATAGTTTTGTCACTAAAATCGACAAAGGGGGAGATTGTTAGAGCACTTCTCGGTCGAACTCACAAGCATTGCTATCTCAAGCTTGTTTGTCAAGTTTAATTGATCAAAACTATAAGTCTTGATTCCTAGTCTACTTATAGCTATGTCTCGGATTAGGTTAGAATGTGTAGTTGAGATTTAGAATTCACGGCGTTCATCGATTGAAGACGAAGATCTACTGAGGAGAGCTTGGAGGAACTTCATCAACCAAAGGTATGTGGAGATTAAAAATTATCTGTCACTCAGAAGTGTATTATATTCTATCTCCTTATGACACTTATTCATACAGATATATAAACTTTTATATTATACACATTTGAAATTTTGAGTCGAGTTTATCTCGCGTATCTATTTCTCGAAATACGTGTCGGAAGCTTTTTGCTTTAGCTATGTTCATCGTATTCTTGACGATTTTAGTTGGAAACAATTTATTTTTTGGAAACTGATGGATTTTCAAATGATGTTGTAGTTGTGGTAAAAACTGGGTTCTTTTCAGACTTGTGAAGGAAATAATTTTTAGACTTAATAAAAATAAAGATAAAACAAATTAAATTCAAAGGTGAAGTAAATATTATGGAAAGACCAGGGTTCAGGATTTCACCATACACCAAAATTCATGTGATTCAATGATAATTCTTATCATGCAATTCTAGACATTATAATTCCAATCAAAAGTAATTGTGATTCTAATCATTGCCTAAATCAGATTTTCAAAACATCCATTGTTAATCGCAAGCATGAAATATCAAAAGCAATAAACCAAGCATATTTCATCAAGAGAAAACACAATTAATTAATAAAAATCATTTATTCAATTTTCATTCGGTGTAATTAATCATAAAAGGATTGCATAAATAAATTTAAATGAATTTTACCACATAACTTTTGGAAGAATGGCTTCCTCCATCACCCCTGGGATTGGGTTTAGCTCCTTATCCCAAAAACACACTCACAAGATAAATTCATGGCTAAAATAAGTGTTTTTATTGATGAATATATGATGAAACAGAAACTTGCAATGCTGTAATGGTGTTACAGTGCCACTGTTACAAAAGGGAAAGGGCTGAAAATCAACAATACAACTCAAGTGCTGTAAAACAACGACACTGCGTTCCACTTTTAAGACTGTTGAAGAACGACTGCCTTAGCTAGTCTGTTCTTCGTCTTCTTCTTCCTCCTCGAGCAGCAGCAGAAGCAGCATTGTAACTCTCTGTAACTCGATTCTCCCTTTTCTGAAGACCTCTAAACTCTCCCCTCATGGTTTCCAACCCTTCTATGATATAAATACAACTATTTATAGGCTTTAAATCTCCTAGAAACTCGATCGAAATCGTTGAAAATGCCCATTACTCTTTACGGGCAGTTGGGAGAATAATTCCCTTTTTGTTGCGTTCCACTGTTTTGTTAGCTATTCTATCGTCTCAAATATCTTCTAGCACTTGGACTCAACTTATTTGAAGTATATCCCACGCAAGACAATCCCTTAAATATCTCAAACTAATCTCAAACCCTAAACAGAGAAGTCGTATCCTGTTGGGACTTTGATCAATTATTCCGACTTATCCAGCCCAATTGGATGGGTCTAGACGATTGCATTAGGCCTGTTATGTCTTCTAGAGTCCGTAGGTACCAAATACACCCGTTTAATCTCCTCAGAACTCGCTAAGAATTCAACTCCAAAACTGTTGTCGCTGCAGCCAATTTTTCCCGCCAATTTCTGTTTTGAATTTTGAAGATGACCTCCCCTATCCAGTTTCGGTGTCCCTTTAGTACATGCCCTTAAATGGGGTGCCCCTATCCAAATTAGGGGTGCCTTTAGCAATTCTTCTGGGATGTTTTCTGCACTTTTTCAGGGTACCTCCGAGGTATTTCCGGTACACTTCTAGGGCATTTCCGGTACACTATCAACGACAATCCAAGGGCCACATTTTTAGCCAATTTTTGCCGTAAAGCCTTATTTATCCAAAAACACCTACAAAAGCATAAAAGACCATAATAAGTACAAAATCGAGCACTAATAATATATACAAATGAGATATATTAGACACATAAATGTGTCTATCAAATACCCCCAAACTTATTATTTGCTAGTCCTGAGCAAATCAAAACTACAAAATAAAATCCTAACTCACTGTCGCAGGCATCGTCGATTGCATTTAGCGTATGCAATAAGCCTTTAAACCCCTAGGTGTCCCTAGTGGCCGAGTTATAGTCTCGGGAGGGCTTACAAGAGATATACCCACAAAACCTGTACTCCAGACCTTAGCTATCTATGCAGAACCTTGGAAGGCACTAAAGAATCTCCTTGGTTGGCATACTTATTGACTACAGGAAGAAGTACCCTGATGCGAAATTCCAATTGTTGTACACGAGTTTGCACTCAAGCATACTAAAATTCATATAAAGTGACAGAGCTCTACTCAGATAGTTTCACTATGGACATCATATTCGGAGTCAAAACTAATCACATGGATAGATCAAGAAGATGGAAATAGAAAAACATATATGGTTTTGATGTTTACTAAGTGAACGGCGTTTCCCATATCTGTCTGAAGGCCTCCGCCAAAATGAACCTATCCTAATGGATTGAGATACTAGTCTGACTAATATCAACACACTGGCATATACAAGGGTACCAGTGGTCGATAACCTAACTATAGGTAAACACAACTGTCATATACAAGGGTACCAGTGGTCGAATTTATTGAATTTATTCCTTTTGGTCAAATGGTCTGGTCTCAATTTCTTTCTTTCTTCTTCTTTTTTTTCTCTTTTTTTCAACTTTTTTTTTTGGGTAACTCAATCACTCTAATTCATCCTAGCATTGGTAACAACTTGAATCGTGGGCCCCACCTATCACTTAGAGAAACATGGTTTAAAAACAAAATAAAACAAAATAAAAATAGAAGTGAAAAGGACTCAACGAGATATGGTGAAACTATCATGTTATTTCTAACACCTGAGCTCTGTGCTTTTATGAATAGACTCTTCTAGATGTTTCCATCTAATCAGATTGGTTCCTCAACTCCTAAAACCAAAATGCTTCCATCCACTTAGATTGGTTAGTGCCATCCTAAATACGCATAAATTTCTAGGCTCTGGAGTTTATTTATTGCAAAAAGGTGACAAAAAGTGTTTCTTCCCCACCCCGAAACTTAAATCTAACATTGTCCTCAATGTTCTAAAGATGAAATTAAAAGCATGAACAAGGAGAAACTATTACCACTGGAGGGAAAAGAAATAAGGAAGGATATTACCGTATCACATGAACGCGGGAGCCTCCCAGTAAATGCTAAATTTATAGTCATTAGCTAGACATCAAATACCTCTAAAAGAATTTTCACCTTCCAAAGTCGTATACCAATAGTCGAAACAATTGTGGGTCCATAAGACCAAATAGAACTGCCACGAATAGGAGACAAATGCTCAAGATCAGAAAAATGAGCAGATAGAGCACAACCTGATCTAAAGTTTCTCGCAAGACAACTGTTTTTATCTGAGGTGCCCACTTGGGCTTCATATGAGTGTCTCGGCAAACAGATTCATCCGAAAAACGGGTCTCTAACATATGGTTTTTTTCCTGGACAGTATCAGGCGGATCAAGTTGTGGAGTCTGAATAGACTCAAGCGATACCTCAGATGCACTAGGCTTGAGTCCCAAGTTAGGGACTTCAACTGGGGATAATTGACAATCTCTACCCCCAAATTTAGGGTAATCACTATTCTCCGTAAGACCTTTAACTATGGCTTGAATTTCCAGATCCGGAGAGTATTTAAAATACTTTAGAGCTTCTTCTAGTTCACTACCCCCAAACTTAGAGTTTTGGGTGTCTCTAGATAAACTAGTCATAATATTCCTAATTTCTAGACCATCTGGTTCCTGAAAAAGGTCAATTGCTTTCTCTGAGTTGTAATCAGGTGGTTCATCCTCTAAATTCTTTTGAGGTATACTATTTATAGGACTTATATGTTTCATATCCTCTATGGTCATCCCTAGAGTTTCCTTATTGTGTTGAAGCACAATTACTGGCCTAATCTCATGATCACTATCCAAATCGGAAGTTATAGGAAAAATTTCAGATGGGCCTACAAATGCATAATTGGGGTCCAACTTAGGAGGATCTTTAGGCTCTTCGAAATAAGGGCTTAAGGTAGATTCGGTAGCTAGTAATGGTTCAAACCTAGATTTCCATCTATCGGTATCTAACATAGGAATAGAATCCAACAGAGCATTTACTTGTTCAATGTTGCTATCATCGTCAAAATCCATGCTAAAACGGGCTAGACAACTCTCTAATGGATCTTCCGATTCGGTGTTTGGTACAGACTTCGGAACTAAGGTTCCTATCATATTGACCTCTTCAATGCACGTGTCATCTAGCTCAGAATGTAGCTTATTGACATTAAAAATATTCAACTCAATAGTCATATTACCAAAAGATAGATTCATAATACCATTTCGACAGTTTATGATCGCATTAGACGTGGCTAAAAACGGGCGACCTAAAATCACTGGTATTTGGTTCTCTGGGTCAGGGATAGGTTGGGTATCTAAGATAATAAAATCCACTGGATAAATAAACTTGTCAACCTCTATGAGAACATCCTCGATCACACTACGAGGAACTTTAACGGACCTATCAGCTAACTGAAGTGTTATCTGGGTAGGTTTCATCTCACCAAGTCTTAGCTTAAGGTACACATGGTATGGCATTAAGTTCACACTGGCTCCTAAGTCAAGCAACGCTTTCTCAACACGGAATTTACCTATTGTGCAAGAAATGGTCGGGGACCCTGGGTCTTTATACCTAGGAGTAGTGGTATTCTGAATAATAGAACTCACATGACTAGCTATGAAGGCTTTCCTCTGGACACTGAGCTTACGCTTTCGCGTACACAAGTCCTTAAGGAACTTGGCATAAGAGGGAATCTTCCTAATTGCATCTAATAATGGAAGGTTGATATTAACCTGCTTAAAAACCTCCAATATATCATTAAAGTTGGACTCCCACTTAGTCGGAACTAACAGCTGGGGAAACGGGGCTCTGGGAACAAAGCCGGGCTTAACATGACCCTCATTGGTCTCTTTAGAGACTCTATCAGTCTCCTCATTTTCTGGCTCATAAGGGTGAACTACAGCATGTTCACTTTCAGGTATGTCGACCTTATTATCAACTTTCTTTCCACTCCTAAGGGTTGTAACAGAGTTCACATGATTGTACGATTTCTCTCCTCTAGGGTTAGGATCAGTATGACTAGGGAACCTTCCTTCTTCTCTCTCATTGATAAACTTAGCTATTTGGCCGACTTGAAGCTATAATTTAGCAAAAGACTGGGCACTATTCTTAAAATTCTGTTTGGTTTCCTCTTGAAAATTACCCTGGCTTTTTACTAACATTTCCTGGATTTGTGATAGCATCTCCTGGATCTTCCTTAATATACTAAGGGTTTCCTCTAAGCTAGCTATTCTATTCTCAGATGGGTTCTGGGTCTGACCTGAAGAGTTCTTAGTATAACCAAAACCTGGGGGAGGCTGAGAATTACTAGACTGGCCTTGATTCTGGCCCTTAGACCAAGAGAAATTAGGATGGTTTCTCCAACCAGGGTTGTAGGTCTCTGAGTAGGGGTCAAACTTCTGACGGTTTTCAAACCTAGCATTGTTATAGACAACATGGGCTTGTTCTTCACTAACCTGACCTTCCCAAAATGAGTTATCGGGCTCTATTCCACAACTAGAGACTTGAGAGGCTCTATTAGGTTCAACAAGGGACCTATTTTTAGACTGACCCATTTCCAAAGCTTCTAACCTTCTGGACAAAGCAGCAAACTTAGCATCTGATGCAAAACTCGTATCTACCATATTGGTGCTACTTGTATTGACCAAGAGTCTTTTAGGGGTTCAACACAAGATTCCCACTGTTGGGATTTTTCAGCGATAGCTCCTAAGAAGGTAAAAGCGTCATCAGCATTTTTACTAGTGAACTCACCAGCGCACATAGACTCAACCATGGCTTTGGTCGAATAGTCCAAACCATTATAAATAATCTCTACAAGTTTCATCTTATCAAATCCATGGAGAGGACACTTGGATAGAAGATCATTGACTCTCTCTAAAAATCTATAAAGAGACTCTCCCTCTTGTTGCACACTAGTACTAATGTTCTGCCTAACAGCTGCAGTTTTATGCTTAGGGTAGAAATTCATATAGAAGGCAGCGATAAGTACCTGCCATGTTTCAATGGATTCAGATGGTAGGTTGTTCAGCCAGATCTTGGCTTTATCTCTCAAGGAAAAGGGAAACATCTTAAGTTTCAAGACTTCATCAGTAAGGTCTTTTATTCTAATTGTCCTACAGATTTCCTCAAAGTCCCTAATATGGAAATAAGGGTTCTCATCATATTTTCCTAAGAATATAGGGATCATCTGAAGAATACTAGGTTTTATCTCAAAATTAGTCGTAGTGGCTGGCAATTTAATGCATGAAGCTCGGTTGGTCCTAGTTGGGAACATGTAATCTTTAAAAGTTGCCATCGTTGGCACAACTGGAGTACTAGGGGTAATTTTATCACTCAGAGATAAATTCTCAAAACTGAAGTTTCCAGAAACAGGGCTCTCCAAAGAAGAGTCTTCCAGCTCCCTGCTTAAATCAGAAGAACTACTAGGTTTTTCGCTAATCAATCGACCTAGAGTATCTCTTTTCCAAGCCCTATTAACAAAATCGGGCATACACTAAAAAAAATTCAAACAAAAATAAAAATCCTAACAGGAAGGTTCTAGCAATCACACAGCAGGCTGACTCGACTTTACCACAACAAACCTAAAGATTTCTAGCAAACAACAAGCATGATGGCTCCAATTAGATTGTTTCTAAACCAGCTTCTATTCCTTCGAAAAGGAATTCGTTACAATTTGTGCAAACCCCTCTGGAATCAATCCGAGTCAAAGTAAGTTGAATTGAGGCGAGGGAAGCTCAGTGGAGCTTTGATTCCCAAGGCCTCACCGATCCAATGCGGCGCAGTCACGCATTCAACTCGCAGAAACCGTCAAGAACTTCGAGGTGTGCTTAAAAGAGTAACCAATATTTTTCGAATGATTGTCCTGTTAAGCTCGATACCCTATAGGTCTCTTTCTAGTCCAAATTTTAGGCTTAGGTTCGCTTTAGGTTTCGTTTTCCTAAGGCGGGCAAGAAGGGAGCGGTGATGAAATCCGAACCCTTATCTTGTTTAGGCCAGGCCTTGCCCTTTACTAGGAATATAAAAACAGTCCGGTTCGTCCTCAAACAATTATCACCTTAAGGAATACAGTAACCCGCTTGCAGGAGATTCGCGAGTGTTTCGATTGGACTTACCTCCCGTACCAGACGGGCGATGAACCATTGAAGTCGACTCGGGCCACTGACTCCATTGTCAGTGTGCGAACCCGAGGGGCCGAGATGATATCGTAATCGTCGTTCTTCCCTGCAAACAGTTTGTATTTAAACTACCCTTCCGTAGGGTATAAAATAAAAAAAAAAATGTCCAAAGTTTAAAGTCCACAATCCACAAAAATAAAGTGCAAAAACAAAAAGTAAATTACAAAATATTTCCTAATACAATTCTAAAAAAATAATAATAATAAAACTAAATCCTAAAAAAAAAAAAATCTTCTTTTTGTCTTCTCTTTACGCTTTACGCTTTAAGCTTTTTTTTTCCAAGTCCTTAGTGTTCACTTCAAACCTGTAAATCAAAGACAAAAAGAAACGTAAAAAGGAACAAATAAAAATAAACAAAAAAAAAATAATAAATAATAAATCTAAAAAAAAATGCTACCTAAACACAAATCTGCGTCGGCGGCGCCAAAAATTTGATGGATTTTCAAATGATGTTGTAGTTGTGGTAAAAACTGGGTTCTTTTCAGACTTGTGAAGGAAATAATTTTTAGACTTAATAAAAATAAAGATAAAACATATTAAATTCAAAGGTGAAGTAAATATTATGGAAAGACCAGGGTTCAGGATTTCACCATACACCAAAATTCATGTGATTCAATGATAATTCTTATCATGCAATTCTAGACATTATAATTCCAATCAAAAGTAATTGTGATTCTAATCATTGCCTAAATCAGATTTTCAAAACATCCATTGTTAATCGCAAGCATGAAATATCAAAAGCAATAAACCAAGCATATTTCATCAAGAGAAAACACAATTAATTAATAAAAATCATTTATTCAATTTTCATTCGGTGCAATTAATCATAAAAGGATTGCATAAATAAATTTAAATGAATTTTACCACATAACTTTTGGAAGAATGGCTTCCTCCATCACCCCTGGGATTGGGTTTAGCTCCTCATCTCAAAAACACACTCACAAGATAAATTCATGGCTAAAATAGGTGTTTTTATTGATGAATATATGATGAAACAGAAACTTGCAACGCTGTAATGGTGTTACAGCGCCACTGTTACAAAAGGGAAAGGGCTGAAAATCAACGATACAACTCAAGTGCTGTAAAACAACGACACTGCGTTCCACTTTTAAGACTGTTGAAGAACGACTGCCTTAGCTAGTCTGTTCTTTGTCTTCTCTTCCTCCTCGAGCAGCAGCAGAAGCAGCACTGTAACTCGATTCTCCCTTCTCTGCAGACCTCTAAACTCTCCCCTCATGGTTTCCAACCCTTCTATGATATAAATACAACTATTTATAGGCTTTAAATCCCCTAGAAACTCGATCGAAATCGTTGAAAATGCGCATTACTCTTTACGGGCAGTTGGGAGAATAATTCCCTTTTTGTTGCGTTCCACTGTTTTGTTAGATATTCTATCGTCTCAAATATCTTCTAGGACTTGGACTCAACTTATTTGAAGTATATCCCACGCAAGACAATCCCTTAAATCTCTCAAACTAATCTCAAACCCTAAACAGAGAAGCCGTATCCTGTTGGGACTTTGATCAATTATTCCGACTTATCCAGCCCAATTGGATGGGTCTAGACGATTGCATTAGGCCTGTTATGTCTTCTAGAGTCCGCAAGTACCAAATACACCCGTTTAATCTCCTCAGAACTCGCTAAGAATTCAACTCCAAAACTGTTGTCGCTGCAGCCAATTCTTTCCGCCAATTTCTGTTTTGAATTTTGAAGATGACCTCTCCCTATCCAGTTCCGGTGTCCCTGTAGTACATGCCCTGAAATGGGGTGCCCCTATCCAAATTAGGGGTGCCTTTAGCAATTCTTCTGGGATGTTTTCCGCACTTTTTCAGGGTTCCTCCGGGGTATTTCCGGTACACTATCAACGACAATCCAAGGGCCACATTTTTAGCCAATTTTTGCCGCAAAGACTTATTTATCCAAAAACACCTACAAAAGCATAAAAGACCATAATAAGTACAAAATCGAGCACTAATAATATATACAAATAAGATATATTAGACACATAAATGTGTCTATCAGAAACTAAATAATAAGTCAAAATATGATCATGTGAAAATTTCCTTGAAACATCTTACATGATTTGTGTGAGACAATCATTTGACGTCGAATCGGAAAGTTTCGTATTGAGCATTCGATCACTTGAAAATTACTTATAAGCTAATAGTTTGTGTGAGACAACTATTCTCGTCTTCTAAGGATGTTTCAATGATTGAGATGGGAGTTTAGAAAATTAACCTTTGTATGGATACAACACAGTATGCAAACTTTTGTGGTATGATTCAGGTCCGAGAACCTTATTTGCATACCTAGTATGCGAACGGTTTTAACTGTTAAAGTACGGGAACCAAGTTTGCATACCAGTATGCAAACGGTTCTACCTGAGTTAAGGTCCGGGACAACAATATGCATACCCATTTGCAAACTGTTGGACAAGACTAAAGTACGGAAGCTATAGTTTGCGTATCTGTTTGCAAACTTAGTGGTTAAAGTTCTAAAATCGGTTAAGTATGTTTTCATACTCATGAAAAACATACATTTATGAATTAAGGAATGCAATCTTTGCAAACCGTTGCTTAATGTTCATGAATTGATTCTTATGAATCAATCCGATTTTGATTCAATTGGTTCATATATATTTCTATGAAATAGTGAAAAATTGAACAACTCTATTTGAAACACAATTAAATTCATTGGATTATCTTTCATGGTTGATTGATCATCATAGTTGATCTAGAAGTGTTAGATGAATGTGGCTAAGACAAAAGTATTCATATGGCTAACTTCGGTTAACTATTATTGATCCAACTCAATATACACGTTTAGGTATGGTTACCCATATCTTAATGAAGGTATATTTCATTTGTGTGTAACAAGCTAAGACCATCTAACGGTGGAGAGATATTACTTTGGTTTTAAGCAGACTTAGCTTGAATCTTAAATCAGGTTTTCATATAACGGTGAATATTGAATGCTTTGTTACTAAGCTATCTTAGCTTTGATTGAAAGCAAACCCTGGTTTGAAAGACTATATAAGGGAGAACTCTAACAACTGGAAAACCTATCCCGGCACTTTCTTGTGTCCTAGTTGTGACTAGAGTCGATTCTCCTTTAACCAAGGTTTTTCCAAAACCATTATAGGTTAACGACTTGAAGACTTCATTTTGGATTCGTGAAGCGAGACCCAACTATTTTATCTGTAGTTGCGTGATATGCTCTTACTTGTTCTATCGTATTGAGTTTTATCTTCTCTAAGATTTGCTCGAGATTTATCTCCGATAGGTAAGATATAAAAAGTAATCACAAAGCTTTTCGTCTCATTCTTTGTAATTCCATAATAACTTCTTCTACTACCATATAGTTAAGTTATTGTGAGGTGATTGATATTTCTAGGTTGTTCTTCGGAAGTATAAGACCGGATTATCAATTGGTTCTTGTTCACCTTGATTTATCAAAATACGAAACAAAACTTCATAGGTACTTCAGTGGGAGACATATTTAGATATCAGAATCTATGGGTCGTAGCAACTCTTAGTTGTGGATGAGATCATCTAAGGGAATCAAGTGCGCAGAATCCGGCGTGGTTCAAGAGGCGTAAGGAACGCGACTGTACCTTAATCGGTATGAGACTTGGTTAGGGATCAACTATATTCCAGTCCGAAGTTAACTTGTAGTAGGCTAGTGTCTGTAGCGACTTAATACAGTGTGGTGTTCAAATCTGGACTAGGTCCCGGGGTTTTTCTACATTTGCAGTTTCCTCGTTAACAAAACTTCTGGTGTTTGTGTTATTTCTTTTCCGCATTATATTTGTTTATATAATTGAAATATCACAGGTTGTGCGTAGTTCAATCAATTGGTAAGTCCGACCTTGATTGTTGGTTAGTAATTGATTGGCACTTGGGCATTGGTCTTTGGTACCGTCCAAGTTATTTCTCATATCAATCGGGCTCGCATATTCTATCTGTTCGATTGGAGATTGTATTGAGAAATTCAGATATAACTCTTTGGTATATTTCTTGTTTGAGCTCGCTTTATAATATGGTGCTCTCGGGATTATATTAGAGTTAGTCCATACAAATTATCGAACGAATTATTGGGTGTGGTTGTTATACCCACGCTTTTTCGCTAAGATGTCACAAGCCTCTTTCGATGTTTCACATGTAGACACGTGATGTTGAAGATCCTGGCTTATGACATGGATAATATCATTCGATCCATCAGTAAAGCATAGCCATTTTCCACATAAGTAATTTGTACCATCGAAGGATGGTGATACGTTAACACATATAAAACCCTTGTCAATAGATTTCATAGTGTTTTTGATATGGTAGACTGATTGTTAAAAATCAACTGACCATTGCTTGAATTATAATTTGAGATTAAATCAAGACAAGCTTGAACTCTTTTTTTTTATAATATAAAATATACTTCATATGAGATAATCTCATAAGATAAAATGGTAGATACTTTGAGTAAATAGGAAAAATCAGTCTTCACGTACATTTATTGAGGGTATTTGGTGATACCAGATACTCAACCACCATGCTCTAATCCTAGTCCCAGTCTTGACTTTAGTATTTTAGTAATCAAGATATAGTTTTATACATCTAACACTCAACAAGCTTGGGATAGCAAAAAATTTGAGTTCGACCGGGCGAGGCTTTAAGAGAATTTTCTGGTTGATAGGCTCTCCAAAGAAGGTAAAGCTTCTGACAGAAAGAGGAATTTTGGGTACACCTTCAATTCCCAAGTATAACTCGCTCGATTATATCTTTTTTTGAAGATGCGTTTCAAGTCATTTTATTTACTTGTTGGATGATAAAAAAATCTACGAAAGGGGAAGATTTTGGATTCGTCATCTCTTAGACAGTTGGTGAACGTCGTACATGTGGAAATTTGATAGCGCCTTCTCGTATCCATACTTCCAACAACTCAATCACCTCTTCCGTGGATGAGAAGGTTGAAGTCCGTTTCAGTTTCTATTGTTGTTGACATACAGTTTTAGATGGATCTTGGAATGGAGCTTGTCCTTGGGATGGTACTGGTGTCAGAGTCGGAGTTGGAGTTGAGGCTTATGTAAAACGTTTATTTCGTGGCACCTGTTGAGTCGGAGTCTCCCTCTTGCCTCCTTTTCCGCTAACAACATCAATAAATGGGTTAACACTATATTATTTGTTGACTAGACGTCTGCTTCTATAAGTACCTCCACGACCTTCTTCTAGCTATTATTCTCTCTAACAAGGCAAGTGCAGTTGTTGTTGATCTCTTGGTAGTTCCATGGAGTTCAGAGAAGGTCTTTAAGCACATTTTTCCTAGAAAAGTACGATAAATATGAATCATAACATTAACGCAAAGTTCCATTTGCTGCAGTTCAGTGACATTCATATCATGACAGTCGAGTGTCTGAGTTTTAAACCGCTTCATGAAGTTGTTAAAAAGTTTGTCATTTCATTGAAACATCCTCCCCAAATCCGGCAGGGCGATTTGCTCTTAAACAAATTTATTTTATAAAAAATACCGACCATCTCACCCTAGTTGGAGATGGTGTTGGGAATAATATTATTATACAAGGTGTACCCTCTCGGTGAGAGATTTTTAGATTCCTTGTGACATAATGCATGATTATATTTATGTTCCCCTAATGATTTCAGAAATAGAGAAACATGCTCTCGAACATTTCCTATCCCATCATACATCGAAAATAGAGGAAAGGAATATCCCATTAGCAAAGAAATCCTCTAGATTTCAGTTGGGTAAAGAGGCTGGTGCTGGTGAATTGAAGACGATCCCTCCTTTCCACGATTTTGTACGAGACTTTCTAGATCTTCACAAGTGATAAAATTAGATTGTTAACTATTTTTTAGTCTACTATCAGTGACAACACGAACTTCATCATCATCTTGGACGTGAACTCTGGGAGTGCTAGCATCAACATTGACATTGGAAGCATTTATGGTTAGTTCCTTATGAGATGACATTTCTCAAGTAATAGTTGCTCCGTCAAAGTCTTGAGGGAGCTAAATACTTTCTTATGAGTAATAGCCACATCTCCATGTGTCTTGGAAAGAGTTTCTTATCTCTGCACCAAATCAGCTATGTTGGCGCAACTTGGATATTTTGGAGCAGTGTCAGAGGGAGGAGGATTGGTGTTACCGGAGGTAATATTAGAAGGAATGGTCTCATAACAACCACTGCTAATATTACCAGAATTAGGATTAGAGGTTTTTAGGAATCCACGGGCCTAACTAACCTCGAAAACCGGCTTGCAAGGTTAGGATTGCCCGAGGCTTATTAAGCATGGGACCTAGGTTGCCCTAGGCGATGTGGTACTATTTAACAGAGGTTACTGAACCTGACTTTAGATCGACCATTTTGAATAATCGAGAAATTGATTTCGTAACTGATCAACCTCCCGATGTGACCGTAAATTGTTTTAAGGTAAAAATAAATATATTATAAAAGTGCTTAGGTTCGAAAAATCAAGATCGTATAAGACGAGCCTAAACCAAGAAATGGTCGTTCATGTCTTGCTTCAGTCAAGGAGACAGGTTGATCTTAAGGGGAAGAAAGCAGAGAAAGTAGAAAAATTACTCTGGAATGTGTTTGTAGTCTGAAGTTGTTGAACTACTGTGTCAAAGGCTGAGCTTGTGTATCATATTGTTTTTAATAAATTGAATTATCTGTTTATAGTTTTAGTGAACATACTGATTCCTCGTAAGGAGTGGAGGTTAACATTTCTCATTATTTGTTACCTTCTCATCATGGGTGTATTGCTACACCCGCATATTGCTGGAGAACACTAGATCGATACCCCAATGAGTATCCCCATGTACCATATTTGATGTCTTGTAGAAAATAATAAAGTTTATGTACTACAATTTAGGTTAAGTCATTGTTATGATTTGCTGAGAATAGATGCGTAGTTTTATTGAACAGACTGAACAACCTCAAGTCTAATGTAAGTAATAAGTCTATCAACGACTTATATATTAGTAAGTTTAAAAGCAAACTGCGTTAATATGATTTGAGCGTTGAATGCTGATGATGCCAACCGTGTGCAATGAGTAAGATGGTACTCAGTATGATTAGGAATTACGCGTGGTAGCGTTTTAAGTGATCTCAGCTGAGAGATTCAGTTTTGAAATATTTGCGCCTTAGATATCGAAAGATGGCTCAGACTCGAGATACATATGAGTGATGAAGATATTAATGTTGTACCAAGAGGAAAGTACTACTCCCTCCGTTCTTAAATAATAGGCTGGTTTCTATAAATAAATGTTTGAAAAAATAGGCTGGTTTTCTAATTGGGAAAGTCAAATGTTACTTTAGTTTTTTGGGACCACTTTTCTCTTAACTTATTTTGATGACAAGTGTTTATGGACAATTTCACTTTACTTCTTTTGCTGAAAAGTGTCATGGGGACCATTTCACTTCACTTCTTTTATTGACAAGTGTCATGAGGACAACTTTCAATGATTGATTCTCTTAATTTCCTTAATTTTCTCTAAAATAAAAACCAGCCTATTAAAAAATAACGGAGGGAGTATACAATACCAGTACTAATATGGCCTCGAGAATAATCGGCACTATCACTAGGCTAGAATCAGGAAACAATGGGTTGATGTCGGCAAAGGCCAGCGTCGTGATTGCTGGTGCTGGAGCTAGCAAGCTCCAAAGACAGAAGGTGCTGGCGCTGGCATATATGCTAGGTTTAGTAAGCTATGATGATAGAAAATGCTGGCGCTGGCAAAGGACACCGCCTTGAGTTACTGGATCTGGAACTAGTAAACTCAATCGTCAGCATTTACATGGCCAACGTTGAAGGGAATGGTTGTATCTGTGATGCGCCAGCACTGATAAGTATTAACAACACTTGTTTTTTATCCTTTGCCCGAGCCGTGCACTTGCCTATGTTGGTACTTGTATTTGCATCCACCGTAGTGTAACTATGAGCTAGTGATATCAGACAAAACTAAGAACTTAGGGTTAAACAAGAAGAGAACAGAAGAGACTAAACGTTTTGTTTTTATTAACTGAACTTAGTTTACAGACGAGATACAAGAGATTATTTATACATAAAGCTTCCTTGAACAGCAAGGAAGGTAGATTTCCTAACTTAAGACTGATTGCCTAAATTACAATTGCTTGAGAAACAGGATACCGTGTGTTATTTTACACACGGATTATATGTTGTATTAACACCCTCCCGCAAGCATAACGGGTTATCCTGAACCGTTAGCTTGAACCTTAAAAGAGAAAACCGATCTTGAGAAAGTGGTTTAGTAAAAATATTCGCAATTTGATCTTTAGAGGATATGAAACGCACATCAAGAATCTTGGAAGCTACTTGATCACGAACAAAATGATAATCAATTTCTATATGTTTCGTCCGAGCATGAAATATAGGATTAACTGTGAGATAGGTTGCACCAAGATTGTCACACCATAATATTGGAGGAGAGCGTGTAGATATACGAAGCTCAGAAATAAGTGATTGAATCCACATAATTTCAGCAGTAGCAATGGCAAGTCCACGATACTCAGCTTCAGTACTAGAACGAGAAACTGTTTTCTGTTTACGAGCACTCCAAGAAATAATGTTACCACCTAAATAGACACAATATCCACTTGTAGAACGACGATCATCAAGAGAACCAGCCCAATCAGAATCAATATATGCACTGAAAGATAGTTGTAAAGAAGAAGATGGCTTAAGAAGTATACCAAACGTACTCGTATGCTTGAGATAACGAAGAATACGCTTGACTTATCCCCAGTGAAACTATGTAGGAGCATGCATAAATTGACAGCAAACGCAAGGTCTGGACGAGTAAATGTTAAATATTTGCAAAGCTCCAACAATGCTACGATATTCAGTAGCATCCGTTAATAAAGTACTACGATCAGAAGAAATATCACCAGAAGTACTCAATGGAGTAGTAATTGGTTTGACTCCATCCATTTTGGCTCGAATAAGAAGATCATGAGCATAACGTTGTTGAGAGAGAAATAACCCCGAAGAAGTACGAATTGCCTCAATTCCAAGAAAATAAGATAATTGACCAAGATATTTAATTGCAAATTCTTGTTGTAAACGAGTGAGAATAGAGGTAATACCTGTAGTACTAGAGCCAGTGACAATGATATCATCCACATAGACCAACAAATAGATAACGCCATGAGTCCCATTATAAATAAACAAGGAAGAATCACACTTGGAAGTAACAAACCCAATTTGCAACAAAAAATTGCTAAGTCTGTGGTACCATGCACGAGGAGCCTGTTTAAGTCCATAAAGAGAACGATGTAACTTGCAAACATGTGTAGGAAAACGAGAATCAACATAACATGGAGGTTGTTTCATGTACACCTCTTTTTGAAGTTCTCCATGTAGAAAAGCATTTTGCACATCAAGTTGATGAATGGGTCAATTGGAAGACAAATCTAATGTAAGAATAATGTGTATAGTACACGGTTTGACAACCGGACTAAACATTTTAGAGAAATCAATCCCCTCTTGTTGATTGTATCCTTTAGCAACCAGGCGAGATTTGCGACGTGCAGTTGTACCATCAGGATTACGTTTGATTCGAAAAACCCACTTACAACCAATAACATTCATAGAAGGATGATATGGAACTAATGACCAAGTATCATTTTGAAGTAGTGTACTGATCTCGTCATCGGATGATGTACGCCATTGGGGATCCTTATGAGCTTGAGAAATACAAGTAGGTTCAAGAGTTGAATCACATATAAGAGCATATCTTGAATTTGGTTTAAAAATACCATCTCTAGCCCTTGTAATCATTGGGTGTGTGGTAGGAGCAGATATTGTTGGAGCAATGGACGCATCAGTAGAGGTAGACGTCATAACTGTGTCTGGTGCAGAGACCAAAGAAGATGTCGGCGACTGTTTCTGATGATTAGAAGAATTATGGACAAGTGGCGTCGAATGAGTAGCAGCAGGTACTGTCGGCAGCTGATAATTATCAGAGATTGATGGCGGCGGAAGAGGGACAAGAGCAGCTGTCGGTAATGATTGACAATGAGTAGATGTTGTCCGCTGATGAGAGACAGATTCTGACGACTGATGATTGGAAACATTTTCTGGCGGCTGATGATTGGAAACAGATGTTGTCGGCTGATGATTGGAAACAGGTGATGTCGGCTGAGAAACAACAACAGTTGTTGTCTGCTCATGATTGTCGGATGACGGTTCATGATTGACGAATACAGATGACGGCGCAACATTATGAATAATAGACAAGGATGGAGTTACCTGTGAAGAAGTCGACGCCGGCGAAGGTGATGAAGCGGACGCAAATGGAAAGGTAGACTCATCAAAAACAATATGTCGACTGACGTATATTCGACCCGTAGGAATATGAAGACACTTATAAACTTTATGAGATGGACTATAGCCAACAAAAACACAAGGGGAAGACAAAGCATCCATTTTATGAGACCTATATGGACGCAAGTGAGGATAACATAGACAACCAAATACACGAAGAGAAGTGTAATCAGGCAGAATACCAAAAAGGGATTCATATGGAGAGGAATTATTAACGGAAGTCGAAGGGACACGATTCATCAAATAACAAGCAGTGTAAAAAGAATCATACCAATATGAGGACGACACAAAGGCCATATTGAGAATAGTAAGACCAGTTTCACGAATATGACGATGACGACGTTCAATCAAACCATTTTGTTCAGAAGTATGTGGACATGAAAAACGATGAAAATTCCAAGTTCTTGGAGGTGTGGAGTGAGTTTACGATACTCAGCAGCATTATCAGATTGAAATTTTTTTATCTTTCGATTAAAAAGATTTTCAACATGTTTTTGGAATAAAAAGAATAAAGAGAAAACATCAGACTTTTGAGACATAGGAAACATCCAAGTAAAACGACTATACGCATCAATAAATATGACATAATATTTATATCCTTCATTAGACAAAATATGATAGGGTCCCCATACATCGGAGAGAATTAAATCTAATGGATTCAAATAAACAGTTGTACTGGATTGAAAAGGTAACTTATGGATCCTATGCTCATGACAAAAATAACAAAAACTAATAGTTTGGTTTGAAACCGGAAGAGAAAACTGAGAAATAACTTTGCGAACTGTGCGCATCATTGGATGACCCATTCTAGCATGCCATGCTTGTAAACTAGTACGTTCTCCTATGCAAGCTTGAGGAGATTGAGATGAAACATCAAGTTGATAGAGACCACCCTTCCTAATGCCGCGAAGAAGAACCTTCCCGGTATATCGATCCTTCACAAGACAAAAATTTGGATGAAATTCAAATAAGACATTGTTATCAGTGGTGAAACGAGAAACAGACAAAAGATTATGAGAGATTTTGGGTGCAAAGAGAACATTAAGAAGCTGCAACTTACGGTTGGGAGTTCCTAAAATAGAGGAACCAACATTAGAAATTGGTATAGAAGAACCATTACCCATCTGTATTTGATCAGGACCAGTGTACTCAGTAGGAAATTGAAGACGAGAAAAATCATTGGTGATGTGATATGTAGCACCACTGTCAGGCGTCCAAGAAGGTGAAGGTAAAAGATCAGGTCCATAAGCAGCATAAGCCCGAGGCATAGAGGATGGTGGTTGACGCCTAGGTGGTCGAAAATTCTTGTCATAACGGTTCCAGCAGTCCTGGGCCTCATGATTTTGACGCCCACAGAGTTGGCAGCGTAGAGATGAAGGATCAAAACTTACAGGCATACGTTGGTTGTCAAGTGGAGCAGGCCCATGCTGATTATTAAATCGAGCAGGCTGAGATGAACCAGGCCCATGTTGATTTTGATTTCGTTGATTGCCAGGAGGACGAGATGAAGAGATTTGATTGTTAGACGCTGCAGAAGAACCAGTTGGGGAAGAAAAATGATATGAGGATTGTCTGTTCTGCGCAGCAAGATTAGCAACTGGCTGAGAGTTGGACAGCTTCGTCTGTTGATCAATACGCAGTTCAAACGTCAGGAGGAAGCTGAGAAAATCTTCTATAGACAGTGAACTCATCGGGGTGGTTAATGATGTTACAATAGCATCATAGGTGCTATCCAGGCCAGCTAAGAGACAGTGACGGAACTCCTTGTCTGTGACCATAGTGTTTTCTGCTGCTAGACTGTCCACAAGATCACGAGCACGATCTATATACTGACGCATAGTTTGAGAGCCTTTCCTTAATTCTCGTAATTCACAATGAAGGTGATGAACCTGAGCATCAGACTTTGAACCATAGAGAGATTCCAGAGATGACCAGATTTCTCGAGAAGTCGTCAAACGATGAAGATGACGAAACACAACTGGGGTAAGGGAGGAGAACAGCCAGCTAACTAGAAGTTTGTCCTGTTTTCTCCAAGAAAGATAGGCAGGATTTGGTAGATCAGCAGCAAGAGTTGGTACATGACAGAGAGTTTCACCAGTAACATGACCATCCAAGTCATGTCCTTGAAGATAGGGAAGAAATTGAGCACGCCATAACGAGTAGTTGGTGTCGTCTAATTTTACAGTGATCATATGATGTGGTTGGGAAAATTGAAAAGAAGACATGGTAGAGTTAACAACGGTGGACACAATAGAAAAAATACTTGAGAGATCGTAGAAGAGACCGTTGAATAGACTGTAGAGGAGGTAGTTGATGGTTCTGTAGACATTATAGAATAGGATCGACTAACCTAATGATACCAAGACAAAATTAAGAACTTAGGGTTAAACAAGAAGAGAACGGAAGAGACTAAACGTTTTGTTTTTATTAACTGAACTTAGTTTACAGACGAGATACAAGAGATTATTTATACATAAAGCTTCCTTGAACAGCAAGGAAGGTAGGTTTCCTAACTTACGACTGATTGCCTAAATTACAATTGCTTGAGAAACAGGATACCGTGTGTTATTTTACACACGGATTATATGTTGTGTTAACAATATCGATGACAACCTTAATTGCATTACACGAGCCAAGAACTTCATTTAGTTCATAGCGTTCAGCTGAAATTAACCACAAACTGATTCAAAAACTCATTTAAGTGAATGAGCATACAATTGATATATACACTTCAAGTACCGAAGATTTATGTTGATACTGTTAGTACAATAATAAGTCAATATTGCTCAATCAAATAATCTGAACATTAATATGTATATAGAACGAGACAAGGAATTCATCATTGGGATTACTACGACTTGAGACAGGTTCTATATTTCTCTATACTAAGAGCACAATATTTTACTCAAGAATAACATTAGAACTTATTATGAATACATTTCCGGCAGAAATTGCAGCAAACACCAGCAATTGAAGGAAAATCAACACAAAAAGTCGATACTGAGTCATACAGGAACTCTGATGACAAGACATACAATACAAATGATATCAGAAGTTCAATTGGGTGAAGCAGTGAAGCTATAATGTGTGCATATATAAATTCAGAGAGGCCACATGATCACTATAGAATACCCATAACTATTTACAAAATTTATACTCTCGATTCTCTTGTAGGATATGAAATAAGCTGATATAAAAATAAAATAAAATAAAATAAAAAGGATTAATCCAACAGTACATAGACAATAAATCATACAGAACTATTGGTTGGTAGCCTAACAACAAGCTGAGCTCCAACACCTTTCTAAATACAATAAAATAAAAATTTATATTCTCGTCACAATTTTAGGACTTTCTCCCGTTCTTTGTCAAAAATAAAAAAATTCTCCCGGGCCTGTAAGAATGAAGCAAAGGAAATACGAGGTGAACAAAACACTTTTGTTATAGGGAGGGGGCATTTGGATCAAGGGAGTGATAAACTCGTAGTCGACTCACTAATTTATCAATGAGTCAAATTTCAATATTTTTTAGACCAAAAAATCCTTGAGGGCCGACTCACTAGAATTACCCTAACCCACAGATACATGAATGAGTTATGTTTAGTGTTGATCATCTATGATTGTTTGACGTAAAATCAATAAGAGTTAAACCTTTAATACTTACTTCTCCATTTTCAAAGCTAATAGAATCAAATGTAAAATTTTGTGATTCTCTGTTTTCAAATGCACTTGAGTTTGCCGTAAATGAAGAATCCGAGGAACCCAAATGATTAACTCAAGAATCTCTCTTCTTTCTAGGTATGGATAGAAAGTAGTATCAATATGTAAAACCTTGGTTCGTTCGCAACAATGGAAGAGAAATAAAAAATTCACGTTAATAATTCAGAACGTGAAATTCAAATTTCTCTACCGTAGAAAAGAAAATGAAACACAACAATTCACTATCAACATAGTATTGGTGAAATGTAACCTTTCCCTACCACCAAAGTGATGGGGAAGGCTGTATTTCATTATCATTGGTTTGGTTAATCTTACTAATATCACCCTTAAATTGATGTTCACTACAGTTATTCCAATTGTAATTCTCCCTAGGAATGAAGAAATTCATCCTTCCAATTGCTATCTTATGTGTCCTCCGAACATATTGAAATTTAAGTGCATTAAGGGATATTGATACTAGTACAACAACATACTCACCTTGGTGGTAGTTTGGTTTCATAAGAATCACAACAAATCTTATTTACTTTGATGAATTGGAGAAGATCTTAGGGTCGGGTCATCACATTTTGTCATTTTGCAACATTACTGCATGGGCATATAACATAAAAAAAACAAGCAGTTGAAATCCATTGATGCAAACTAACCAAGGTTTGTCTTGTCAGTTGATAATTTTAATTCTCATGCAGCAGATATCATACCCCAAAGTCCATAATATAAATTCCTCAAGGTCTAGTAATGAATTGGAAAAGGTTTCTTATGAGCTTTAAGCTTAAAGCATATCCTTCATCAAAAAAAAAAGCTTAAAGAATATTCATTAAGCAAAAACATCGTGCAGATTTTGGGCAAAAGAGTTTCAAAAGTTTACTAAAAATTCCATGGATTTCTTGTTACTAGTTCTACTTCTCCTTATCCCATGTTCTTTGTCTCGTCAGAAAAGTGTGAATGTGAATGTGAATCTGAATTTGGAGTTATCATCACCAAGTTGTGTATCTTTTCTTCTTTGTTGTTGTCTTGATCCTTATCTATAAGAAATAATTGATCTTCAGGAGTTGTTGATTTCTGCAAAACCAAGCTTTATATGACATCAATAGCAAAGTCTGGCACGTTAACGTGCTTAGGAATACAATGACCTGCAAGTTTTAGCTGTTCCTCGTGAACTTGAAGTGATCCATGGACCATGGTGAAGAATAGTTAACTCTTTCGACAACTGTCTAACTCTAATTATAACTCCACTAATCCCACCATGAAGCCAAGGACGTGCACTTAAAATTACGGTACACAAATTAGTAGGTATAAAATGGGAATCAAAAAGAAATCACAATTAAAAATTTGCATTCTAACTATTTCTACTACATGCAATGCTCAAAACTTGTAGGAATTTCGCCAGTATCCAATCCCCAATTCTTTTTCATTGTAGATGATCTAGCTGATTTAGACAACGAGTTCTTGTTCTACCATATAACAACGATTCCCACCATCGTAATATCAAAAAACACTTTATGCCATAATTTCACTGGCATTCAAGTGGTAGTGAAATCTTACATTTTCCCGTCACTTGTATGGCAGAGAAATTTGGTAATCATGTTCCGTAAAGAGAAAGTGAATGATTTATTTCTCTTCTATCCGCATGAAGGAACCAAGGTTTATAGACTCGTTTTTGTTTTTGTTTTTTATAAAGATATATAGAATAAAGAGATAATCATGATTTAGTCACTTGGGTATCTAGAATTTTTCTTTTCCAACAAATCTGGTACATTTGAAGACAGGTGTATCCAAAATGTTTCATTATATTTTCTTCGCTTTGCAAATTGTTCCCAACCTTCATAATCTAGATACTCACCCATCATTGTCGTTGAGACTTTTTCGAAGATGTAGTTTTGGTGATGAAATGTTCAAAATCCTGATGGTTTGACATCAGATCAATCGTAGATGAAATTGGATTTTAGAGTTTATAAGTGTTCTTCACGGTTAATAGTTAGAACAGAAGAAGAAAAAAAAGGAAAAGGTTATCTTTTGTTTTGAAACGCGTCTTGTGCAGGGGTTGTTTTATCCGACTCGAGCGAAAAATATGGGCTAGCTCGTATGAGGTGAGTCAAGCACGAGTTTATCACTTCCTTGATCCAAAAACCCCCTCCCTACAACAGAAGTGGAACAGAACGGCTCACCATCAGAGTTCCTGTCAGCATTGTGATTCCGCTACGTGTCATCTCCAAGCGCATAGAACAAAGGACCAGAGTCCTTCATCACTGGATATATATATATATATATATATAAATACTGTTTTTTGTTTCTTCATAGCACATAACTACACAAGACTGTAGAAAACGAAAGAAAAAACCTAATTTGATATCTTTTTTCTTTTTAAGTCGAAATTCAAATAATGATTTTGGTGATAGGTTTGTTGATTTTATCTCCATTCATTGGATTCATACTTAAACTATCAACTGCAGATGGTAATCCTGTCTCTTTCTCTTACCCCTCACTCCATTTTCCTTCACTCGGCTGTCAGATTAGCACTAATCTTGATTTTTCTTTTCTGTAGGGGATTTGACGTTGTTATCCAGAGGGAAAGCCAAACAAGAAGAAATTGAAGATAAGGTGAGTTTATTTGTTGCTCAAAACAATTTATTATTATTATTTTGATTTTGTTTTTCATATGATAATTTGGTTATTTAATAATTGGAATTAGGTTTTCTGGATTACGGGCGCAAGCCGTGGAATTGGTATGTGTTCAATTTACTCAGGAACATAATCTGGTATTGTGAATTATATGCATCTATGAGTAATGAGTTCATCAGTAGAAGCACTAAAGCAGGACCTATTTATTGTAGACTGTGTTACTGTAATTTATGGGTATTAAGAAGATCTAAAGACTTTTAAGAAACGAAAGAAACTGTACTTGAGTAATTACTCTCCCATTGTTCAGTTAAAAAAATACTTAATCTCAATGGTGATCCGGGAAGAAATAGTCTGTTTTTTGTAGCTTCTCGTGTATGGTTTAGCTATTCTAAGGGAGATGGATACTTGATACTTCATTCTAAGACTAAAATTAGGGGTAATGGAATAGGTTGTTTCACCTTTTATGAATATGATTAAAACTCTTACTAAAAATGAGGTTACTAGTTTTGACAATGACATACTATAATGTGCTTTCTTAGGGGAGATTCTGTGCAAACAACTTGCTAGTTTAGGAGCCAAACTCATCATTTCTGCACGAAATGAAGCTGAACTGGAAAGAGTCAAATCGCAGCTTGTTGGTAATCTCCCTCCAAACACTTTCAGTTCTTCTTCTTCTATTTATTCAAATTATAATACTTTTTATTTAAAAACCAATCCCAGGTAAACATGCACCAGAAGGAGTTAAGGTTTTACCTTTGGATTTGACAGCTGGTGAAGAGTCTTTAAAAGAAACCGTAATGACAGCAGAATCATATTATCCGGCTAATGGTGTTGATTATATGATCCATAATGCAGCGTATGAACGACCAGTGAGTGAATATTAACTCATAATAGATTTATTTGGTAGTAGTATTCTTGTCTTGCATAGGATTGTATCTAAATCTGTTCAAGTTATCACGTAATTGAGACATAATATTGATGTCAATGTAAAAATTTATTATCCTCCAAAAGATTCAATACTTAAAATATATACGGCTGCTCAAGGTAACTTTGTTTTGGCTGGTTTGAATCCGTGCTTGCAGAAAACATCTGCTTTGGACGTGACTGAGGAAAGTCTTAAGGTACCAAATAGAAACTCCCTGTGTCATTTGATCCAGACAGTAAGCTCAGTCCTTGACTATAAAAATTTCACCGAGAGTTTTGCCTCCATGTGTTGATTTGAATAGTCAAAGGCTGATCTACGTACTACTTAACTATTTTTATCTTGAAGTTATACAACAACAAGGGAGAAATAATCTCGACAGTTTGCATCCTTGTAACCAGGCTACTCTTGATGTGAATGTTGTGGGGACAATAACTCTCACTCAGCTCTTAGCACCTCTTATGGTGGAAAGAGGAAAAGGTCATTTTGTAGTGGTAAGTTTGAATCAATTCCCAGTTATAATCTTATATATGTGATGATGTCTTCAGTAAAATAAACAAAGTTATGATCGTATTTCATTCTTAAGCTACATCATGGATAAACAACTTTTTAAGATGTTTGTCGATGTCATCACTAATGATAAAATTCACAAAGCTTCTTATGGGGCATTTGGTTCATTTAAAAAGTGGTTATGACATATGATACTGGATTTGGTTTCCTATAAGGTGTTGTCTGTCCAAGAGAGGCTTTGTTATAGGTCGTCACTACGATCATGCGTAGCCTTGGTTAACCCCAGAAACTTGTGGTGGATTTTTCCTATACATCTTTAAGTGTTAACTAGGTTTATGTGCAGATGAGCAGTGCTGCTGGAAAGACACCTGCACCAGGTCAGGCTATTTATTCTGCCTCGAAATATGCTTTAAATGGATATTTCCATACCTTGCGTTCTGAGGTACACCCTTAACATCAATACCATCATTTTTTTAATCTCGGTTTTCTTGATAAGTAGTCAAATTAATAACAGTCACAATTGTTGTATTCCAAATTCTTCTCAATTTTTTCTGGAATCTGGATATTACGTATATGCTTCAACTATTTTCTATCTCATGAGTGCAGCTCTGTCAAAAAGGTATAAAAGTAACGGTCGTCTGTCCTGGACCTATAGATACATCAAATGGTACTGGAGCAGGCACTTCTGCTCAAAAGGGCTCTTTTGGGGTAAGCATCTCAATCTGGACTGGAGCTAACCTGAAGCCATATTTAACTGAATGACCAGTGGATTTGGCCTGGGTAATTCAACGGGGTGTCGTGTGTATAAATACAATCTTTGGGAAAATTTATGTTACACATGTGACACCCAAATGCCATGTTATTTTATTGTTGGCAGAAGCGGGTCTCATCAGAAAGGTGTGCCGAGCTAACAATTATTGCAGCAACACATGGATTGAAGGAAGCTTGGATATCTGACCATGTAAGTGTGTGTAATTTGGTTTCGTTCTTATTTTGCAATGATTTCCAGAGAAATCTGACATTTTGTTGGAAGCCATTAGTACTCGTACCAAAAAACATATCAAACTTTGGGATACTCAAAAACCTTCGTTTCTGAAAATGTCTGAGTGAAATTTCTTTCAATTGCAGCCTGTGCTTGCCATTATGTACTTGGTGCAATACATGCCAGCAATTGGCTATTGGATCATGGACAAGGTATGTGCTTAATATCTGAATAAGAACAGAAATCTTTGATAATGTAGTATCAAGATGCTAAGCCACTTCTGTCTGCACATTTACACACCATGACCTGCACCACCACTTCTATCTGCACATTTACACACCCTGCACCTGGTTAAGAGTATAGATCAGTGTGTTTCTTCTTTTATGTTTTCTCAGGTATGTGTTCCCTTACTTTTTTGCATCTATTCGCATCCAGTTTCCAATCGAATAGGCAAAAATCATGCACCATAGATCATTGAGGTAGGATCTCAATGAATGATACAAATGTTTGTTTTCCCCTTTTGTTGACAACGAGATACCTCCAATCACAAAACAAAAAAAACTGGAGCAATACATAATTCTTAACAGCGGGATGAGGCTCCTCAGTTAACCTCTTTTTTCTAGTTATTGCATTTTTTCTCTCTCTTTTTCGACTTTTGTCCACGTTATAATTATCCATGCGATCTCTTTCATTCTGTTTTGCTTTTCGGCATATTGAACATACATTAACCTTGTGCAAATTAAATATACGAACAGATCTAGCTGCTTCTTTTCTAAGGAATTATTTATGTTATTTACTTCTGGGGCTTATTTTGGGCATCCAGGTCGGTGGAAATCGAGTACGTGCTGCAGCAGAGAAGGGCAATACATACTCATGGAACCTGCTCTTTGGCAAGAATAAGAAAAAGGCAGCTTAAAAGTCGTGGATCCTAGGTCATGCATGTTATATTTTACCTCTTTTTCATCAATTCCAGTGCAAACTAATGATTATGCTCTTTACACGTGATTATCTTGCCTTTTTTCGAAGGACATCACGACTAAACTGGTGTACTTGTGTTCATCTTTCTTCCCAGGATTCCCTTGTAATATTGTCTCCATTCTTTCTTTGCTCTTGTTTGTTGATGTTCTGGAACAAAAGGTTATTTAGATTCCCATTACAGAAAATAATGAACGTCAAGCAACAGCTCTCTTTCAGCTGTATGTATTTTCATACATTGATCCTCTTTAACTTCTAAACCCAAGAGGGTTAATAGTGGGTGAAGCATTCAGAATGTTTTTTTTAGTTTGCAAGCTACAACTGTAAAGTGTTATAACTGTTTGTTTTTTTTGGAAATTTCCAATAAGTATTGATCTTCTGATAACTGCAGTTAGTTACAGTTATCCCAGTTGAGCTTTCTGGCTGCCAATAAGAATAATGTCTAGAAATGTCTAAAGCTAATTGCTCGGGTGTTCTAGATTTGTCATCAAAGACTCTAAGACACCTTTCTTTCCGTATGATATGCTGTATATAAATCTTTCCGTATGATATGTTGTATATAAACCAACTCTTGGTAGCCGCAAGTGCCATAGACATGTTGATTGTATTTTTTGACCAATTTTTGAGGAGTGAGGAGCTTAGAGCATCTCCAATGCAAGGGGTAAAGGTCTTAAAAAGACATGACACCTAGAATTTAACACTTATCTAACCAAAAATTTATCTCCAATGCCAAGGTAAAGATCTTAGCATGACATGGATGTCATCTCAAAGAGAAAGTCATATCTTTACCTTTTCCTTGATCCAAGGTCTTTTGACACATCATTAATTTCTTTATTCCAAAATTAATTTTACTCTAAGTTTGAGGATAATAATACCTTTGCATTGGAGATGAAATTTTAGGTAGGAAGTATAACTTTAACTTTTTTTAGCTACATAGGAATGACCCACGACAAAAAAATAAAAGTATTAATAGGACCTCCAACTAGGATTACCTTCACCCTAACATTGGAGATGCTCTTACAAATATTGGATGTTCACCCCAGCATTGGAGATGCTCTTACAAATATAGAAATATTGGATGTAGAAGGCTTCCAAGCAAATCATACACAAAAACTAACATCCTCCGGAGACAACCGCCAGATGCCAGATGGTGAAAAACAAATTCATGCTGTCTATGCTTCATTAAAAAAATTTAAAAAAATACTGTTCACGACACAACTGAAATCAACATAACAAAGACACATGAGTAATGCGGCCAACATCCCTTAGTTTTAAGGTTTAGAAAGAATCAGCAGCGCTATTTTTTGTTTTTTTATTTTTGTTCACAGAGAAACAAAATCATAGTATTTTTTATGAAAATATACAATAACAACAACAAAGTTAAATCATACAAGTTTTGAGTAGTAGACTTTGCATTTTGCCCTGTTGGCTCCACAAAGGCACTAGATGGGTTGATGATGAGAACAATTAGAACACATATTTTGGCAGTTGGAGTGGAAAATTCCCAGCTTCAACCCTAAAGGGACTGCTTAATGGGTTTGTCAACCTGCAAAAGTAATAATCAAAGCATCAGAAGTCTAGAAAACTATTTCATTTACATTTCATAAAAGCATCTTCAAGAAACTCAACAGCGACTTAGAGAAACTGGTCTCCGAGAAGCTCTCACTATAATGAATACTGGTTTTGGCTTTCCTCATGTGGCCAGCCAACATTCATTCTCTAAATCCATAAGCACCGTGTTCTGAAAAATTATTACTCTCCACCCTTTAGTAAGAAAAGTTAGCCTCTCTCTTTACTTCAAAGAGCAACTTTTTGGAGAGCTCTTTATTCCACTGAGTACCCTTTTCTAAAGTAGTAAACAACATTGCATAAAAATCGAAGATAGCATAAATCTAAATCCAAGTGGCTGTCTCTTCTTACAAAATCAACTCTCAACGCACTAGGTAAATATAGTCGATCTATGTGAAGAGAGAAAACCCCCCAACTTATGTTGAGCCATTGCAGAGAGATATTAGATATCAGTTTTCCCAACCTAATTTGTTAACCCCTTCTTTTGAGTCCCTTGACGCTCTTGAGGAAAGATGTTCTGCAGAGTAGGGAGCTTTCTAGGAGATGCTGTGTGAGCATTTGCGCAACCAAGGCACACTAATCAAAACCAAAACGCACCAGCAACCTAAATTCCAAATACATCTGAATAGACATGCCAATCATCATTTTATTATTGTCTTCCTGATATACAGAGGTGTAGTCATATAATTTGTCACTAGTTATACCCACGGGAGCTTACAGCCATTATTCTTCTGTGTTTATTTTTCTACTAATGGGACACTAAGTGTAGCTGAAATACCTTCCAGGAACAAAAGTGAAAGAACCTTCAACAGAGCCAGTAGAAGATGGTAGAGGTGTGCAACTTTGATAAACAAACTCCTGACCATCTGGAGACAAGAGTGGGTACTGTAGCAAACAAGAACATGAATAAGTAACTAATTATCAAAACAAAAGGTGCTTGTATCTTGAGAATATCGAGAGTTCGGTATTAGATAATTAGTAGGCACATTTTACAGCTCTAACTTGACCTACATCCTTAGAACAATGCAATAAGATGTACTTGATTGTAGAAGAATCCTACTAAGATTTGCTTATCCAACATGATGGATATCTTCCTTCTTCATCTGTTAGATATATAGTCAGTAGGTATATATTTTACAACTCTAGTTTGACCTACGTCCCTAGAACAACGCAAACGTAATACCAATTAATAATTTAAGTATACACGGTATATAGAAGAAGCTTCCAAATCATTTTTGTGAACATATTTTTGATTGCACTAAGAAGTACTCCATCGTAAGAGATTGCCATGAAGATTTGCTTACCCAGAGAAAAAAACAAAAACAGTAAGTATAGAACATGATTGATACCTGTCCTATTACAGCTTCTCCATTTACATCAGAGACAACAGCATCATCAGCTCGAATAATCCAGTGCCGCCAATAAAGTTGACAGGAGTTGAAAGGCATGCCATCTAACCGGCCACCTTCTTGTGAAAGGCTCATCCGGATTGAGTAAGAAAACCAATATTTTTCATTATCCTCTTGAAGATCACTTAGCTCCGGGACAAAGACAGCAGAAGCACGAATCTGCAAATAAATCATCGACATTAGTACAAGCTGACATTTCAGTCCCCAGACACAATCTTCCCCACAATTTGAATACAAACCTATGAGCAGAGACAACGATGCAATGCACATATGGATTTTCGATGGACATGCTAATACCTCATAACAAGACACACGAATGAACTAAAAACTAACTGTAGAAATGAAATCTCAGTTTGTCACAAAAACAGCAAATTATACTTCAGAATAAAATACGAAGTTTTTCCGGTTACCTTAACACCATGAGTAACTGCAGTAGAACACAGTGGGGGTGATTCAGGGAATAGATTGATACTTTTAACTTTCTCCACCTCATGAACTTGAATAATTCCACTATGTAAGCGACGGTTATGTTCTTCTAACCACAACAACATAGCATCTTGTGGCTCACCACCATCCCCACCATGCACGGAACTAATCAATTCCCTAGGCACACAAGGAACTGTTTCTCCATCTGCATATAAGTTCCTTGTACCAACATGAAGTTGCCCATTAATACAATTCAGGAAAAACAGCTTCTCAATGTAAGTAGACGAAGCTGCGACAACAACATACTTAGACCTGTTTGAAAATCCAAGGTTACTTACAAACTCCTTGGTTGCTGTTATGACATGAGACAAAGGTAACAAGTAGACATTTACATTATGGTCATAAAAGGAGTAACCTCCCATAAGGCCAAGCCCTGAAAACATATTATCTTTAACATCTTGACCATCGCAAAGGCGGTACAGAACCTTTGTAGATAATGGCAATTTCACTTTTAGACTCTCTTCAACAGTTTTAATATCATCCTCAGTTGCGCCTTTTCGCAATGTATTTCCAGCCTCTGGGAAATTTATGGCCATCCAATTTTTAAGTGATCCCCAGCATCTTTTCACTCTTTTCACAAGAGACCAAGGGTACATACTGAACTCCTTCCTCCATATCTGGTATGTTTCCTGTAAAAAACCAAGGGGAAAAATGATAAATGAAAATACAGATTGATTAGGTTGGTGAATAGGGATGATTAATGTAAATTTATACCTTGAAAGAAGGAGTTGGATTTCCAAAAGGATCTGTAGGAGAAGAGAGATCAAGATCTTGAGAACATAATTTAGACCAAATGATTTCTTCAGAAGCTGAAACCCTAAATCTCTTGTTAACGCAAGCTAGAATAGCTGCATCTTTAGGACCTAACTTTGATACTATTTCATGTATTGCTAATCCTCCTAAACCCTCTAATGAGGCTGATGACATCTCTCTCTCTCTTTCTCTCTCAAAATCAACTTCTTTAGTTTTATCCAGAAAGAGTGATGAGAATGGGAGTTTTAAACATAGAGAGACTCGGACATAAAACAGTTGATTACCTGTCGTTCATAGGCCGTTTCCTCATAACATGAGTCACGAGCCATGACTCATGCCGAGTGTCGAAAAGATTTTTTTGTTTGTTTGTTTGTTTGTTTGATAAACAAGGAACCTCTTCATTAATGAAATTCTAGGTTACAATGAGTTTAAGATCAACATACAGTAAAAATACAATACCGAGAAATCCGACAAGAAAAAGAGAAGGATTATCGAAGTAAGACAAATACAAGTATGAATAAGATCCGATTAAATCGGAAGAAGAATGGTTTTTCTCGGAATTAACTTCCAACCATTTAGTTTGTTTTTCTTCTATAGAAAGATGTGCTCCCAAAGTAGGAGTGATTTGCTCAAATCTCTTGAGACTAGTGATGAAGCTTCCGTCGTCAAAAAGACCACATATGGAGATTCTGTCGCCGGATAAGTTGATGATGAAGATTCCGACGCCGGAGACAGCCAAGATGGAGATTTCGTCATTGGAGAGCATCACTATTGATCTTAAAACCCAACCCAATAACCAAGAATCGCCATTAAAGCGAAGACAAACCTCAAAAGAGTAGATAAAACCACCATAATGGTGTAGATAAGTAGGAAACATAATAAAAACTACACTAAACTACTAGCTAACCTAGAAAACAAGGAATAATGAAGAAATCTGCTCAGATCTAGTCCATCATTGGACTAGATCTGAGCAGAGAAGGGTTGTTCTTGATGGTTTTGTTGGAGAAGAAGAAGTGAGAGAGAGAGAGGAGGAGAGTGATAGTTTGGTTACTGAACCGTGAATTGATTAGAAGATTTTCGTTTGCTACAAGGGGTAAGGCTTATTCCTGTGCATATAGCATATGGAAGTGGTTTTGCTAGTTTTGCACCCATTATGGGTACGTAAAAGTGGCAAACATAAGTAGTTAAGTGGCAAATATACCACGTAGACATAAACGGTAGGTCTCTACCGAGCAATAGAGTATTTTTTGCTCGATGCAATCGCTTGCTGGTCGTTAGAGCGCTAGCGATAGTCTTTATATTGCTCGACACTATGATCATCGCTCAGTTAGTTATCATCCAACGGTCAGTAATTCACCCTCTATAAATACTCAACTTCAAGTTCATTTCAACTCACAGCAAAATTTCTAAATCTCTCTAGAAATTCTCAAACTCACATATATTCCATGCTTTTTGTAACTCTTCTACAACAAAAAAAAAAACTCATATAATTTTCAAAATATGAACATATGTGAGTTCATAGAAAACAAGTACGTCGCGAAAAATCAAATAACTGTTAATGTGAAAAATCAAATAAGTAGGCAGGGTCCAAAATTTACTATTGCAGAAGATGAATGCATTTGTATGAATTATGTTTGGTTTACGGATAGTCCTATCATTGGAGGTGCACTCCAATCCCAACCATTCTCGGAAAACATATTTCTGAAATATCAAGAAGAAAAAATGAACCTCAACAAACGCAATGCACTCGCGTTGAGTAGCTAGTCGCTTAAGTGTTATCAATAAAGAATTTAATTTGTATATTGCTTTGGTAATGCCAGCGGGTTAAAACATGAGGAGTGGCGGACCTTGAACAAAGGTGCCCGGCGATTGGCGTCGCGTCAATGAAAAAGACTTCCATGAATCCTTTGTTTGTGTGACTCTTCTTTACCTTCAAATTTGTTTTACCTTGATTTTCCTTGTCTTGAACTCTTCTTTTGCCTCTTCTTATTTGCAGGTTTGAGTTGGTTAATATCTAAACTTGAGGACTTCTTTGTTTTTTACCTTTTTTTATCTATAAATATCACACATATCTTCTTAATAAAAGCTTCAAGTACTACTTCAGAAAAATCAAGCACTGAATCAAGTTGGGTTTAAAATTATGCCATTTGAGAAATTTTGAAAAAAAAAAATAAAGATTAAGAAAGAGAGTAATAGAGAAAATTTTGAGTAAAATTTTCGGTGTAAATTTTTATTTTGAAAATTACCTTATTTATAGGCTACTAAAAACTAGTCGTTGATGCTACACTTTCCAGCAAGCGATATTGATTTAATAGACAGCGATGAAACTTTATCGCTGGCTTTATAGTCAAGAGCGCTCGATAGAGTTTCGATCGCTTATATTTTTCCCATAGTGGTGCGACTGGTTTGTCATATCACCAAGTATGTCAAATGCTTTTCCATGGTGTATAGAAATAAGCCTAGAGGGGTGGGGTGGTTGGATTGCAAGTTTTATGTAAGTTAGTATATCGATTAAATGTTCTTCGCATTGTAAAAGTGTTAGTTATGATGCTCGATCAGAGCACGAGCAAATTTTTCCCGTAAAAGAGCCTATTTTTGTGCAAACTCCTCTAAAAATTGTATATTTAACATGTTAATTTGATTAAATAATTAGTTAAAAAAATAAACTTATTACTGTTTATATTTAGAATCTCGATTCTCGTTGCGTAACTCCTAAAATTAAATAAGTGATGAAAATTAAAATGTCACGTGTACGTTCACTAGAGAATCCGCATAGAATCGGACTCTATATAAGATGTTATTACATGACCCAACGATAAAAAGACCTAATATATAAAAAAGACATAAAATACCCATGAAATATAGAATCTGCAATTTTAAAGGAGACAACCTTAATATAGTAAAGGTAATCAAATTTAGCTTAAGTTAGATAGGCTAATAATAATGTTACAGTGATAGTAAGTATTCGTTAAGCTTGTTTCATTCCTGGAAAAGCACTTATTTGCCTCGAGAGTCAAACAGAATAGCAGACTATCTAGCAAAATGTGGAAGGTCTAGAAAAAGTACCTAGTCCTGGTTGAAGGATATTCTTAGTTGGTTGCACAATCTCATTAGGGAGAATATAAATGTAACTCAGTCAGATTACATTACATGTTAACCCTAATCTGGTTAATGTCATAATCGGATTGAAACTTTTTTCTCCATCTGACATTCCTTCCATATTTGATTATTTATTTGTAATTATTGAAGCATTAACATTATGCTGGAAATGCTACGTAATTTGTTGAAGTCATAAAAACTAGAGTGTTGGAGGTTGTGAAAGAGTTAGGGTACCAAGTACCCCACCAACTTTTTCGTTCGGCACCTTGTATGGACAAAACCTAATACAATTGCAAGTAGATCTAAATTAAAGATCCGTGAACAATATGTACATAGAGTTTTCTCTTATCTCTTCTACAATCAATACGTCTAGACTGATAAGTCCGTTAACCGGATTGTGTAGAAGAGTTCTTGGACGATCTCACAAATCAATATCCATAGTCGTGTCTATCAACAGGATCTCAATTATGAAAAGTATGAAACTTGTAGTCTATCTTTCAAGATAATAATTCGATATGAACAAGTCTGGTTGTTGACCACAATTAATAAGGACTTAGACTACCTAAATTGAATACGTATTACTTGTGTTATTCCTATTATAAAGACAAAACAATATTATACGAAATGAAAAGGCGAGGGTACCCAAATATACCTCAAGCTAAAACTTTTCCACCTATAAGTCCTTTCTCCAAAAGTGATTTTCTATGGACTGAGTCGAGACAATACAACTAATCGGTTTACACTTCGTGTGATCGTCTATGGATACGAGATCGAGACAATACAACAACGAAGTATGTTTACTTGATAAGAGGTTCAGACTTAACCAAACACAATGTGATTACTATCAAGTAAATCGGGATTAACGTTTGTGTAATTTACTTTAAATTATAATAACAAAGAATTATAATTTCGGAAAATAAAAGTAAATGACACAACAAGATTTTGTTAACGAGGAAACCGCAAATGCAGAAAAACCCCGGGACCTTGTCCAGAATTGAATACTCTCAGGATTAAGCCGCTATACAAAATCAAACCAACTTCGTGTAGTTGAGACCAAGCAACTAAACATATAGTTCACCTAGTTCCGTCTGTATTCCCACGCCTCCAACTTATGAATAAGTCACATACTTGGAACAATTCCTTTGGTTCGTATTCCAAAAAGTAAAGGAACAACAAATCTGTTTGGTAGCAACTCTCTTCAACCAAGTGATGTGAGTTCGACAAAGGATCTTCTGTTTATCTCAATAAACTCATTCCTCAAGTTCTTAGATCTATCTTATGATCAACTACCGAAGTAATTGTTAAGAGTTTGCAATCAATACTTTTAATCATAAAGAATTGTATTGATGTCGATCTACACAACTAATCAATCTAATCTTCCACAAGGATAAACCGATTATAGTTGGATCCTCTATACCGAAACAAGTATTGTGCACACCAAAGATTATGAAACCCAAATCAGAAATCTTCAATATCTTCTTTGTCTTCAAATCTTCTTAAATCTTCAATAAACGCTTGCATGCAACAACTTGAATCTCTTGTGATCAATCACGCACAGAACGGAGTCTGTTAACAATGGATTATCACAAGAAGTATTTAGATCTACAAACAATCTAAAGATCCCTGTCGAAACTTCGATCTAGTTTGAGTGAATCTTCTATCAGAAGAGAAGATTCTCAAGCATAAACAAACTAGGTGCAATCAAAGTTCAACCACCGTTAGTCAATCAAATCAATCAAAAACAAAAGATAAACCACAATTATCTAGTTTTCCACCAACGGTACTAATAGAGCTTCTCAATCCCAAAGAAGACTTTAAACTGAGCGGCCGTAAGAGATTTCTCCTATTAGGTTACTCTCCTCTCCGAATAGGCGGCTTCACCAGTAACAACACAACCGAAGAAGTTTGCTGTCACGAAGGATTAGTTTGCTCGAAATGCAAACTTCAAGTATTTATAGACAAGGAAGTTTGGACACCAAGGAATTTCCAAAACCGAAAATATTCTCAAGATATGCAATATATTCCAAATTCGGTTTTCATAATTCCTGGAATCTGTCCAAAATATTGAACGAAAATCTCTTTGGAAAATCTCCAACTAGTAAATGCACATTACTAATTCTCATTTTCGTAAAATAAAATTAAAAACCTTAAACTAAAGATTCTTAACTTATTTATGTTTCGATCCTGGGATTTTCTTCCTTTAGCTATTAAGGAATAACTTCGAACAATTAAAGATAAGCGTTACTGCACATGTTCAAAGTATGTCGACATCCTTACTTTGTAAGTCCTCTTTCATACTTAAAATCTTGAAACCGATTTTCCACACTTCCAAACAAGTTTATAATTGGTTCATCTGACTTTGAAGAACTATGTGATTGATCAAGAACACTCAATCACCAATCATGGGTTTAACGGTTCTACCAAAACAAGTTTCGGTTCTACCTCCATGTGAGTACTGTGCATAGTTACACTGGCTTTCCAAAATTCGGTTGAATAGGTACTAGGATCGGTTCCCCATATATATATGGTATCTAACTTTAATGTGTTGCACATGTCCATAGGATCGGTTCCCCTTTGCCTAAAAACATGTTGCACATGTCCATAGGATCGGTTCCCCTTTCTGCCAAAACATGTTGCACCTCATACAAGGATCGTTTCCCCTTTGTGATAGGTTGCACCTCTTACTAGGATCGGTTCCCCTTTACCCAGAGTCGGTCTTACCAATAACACAAAATCAATCATACCATCTCAGGTGATTACTTAAGATCGGTTTCACTAATAAAAGTCATACCAATACAAAAGTCAAGCCTTTGTGAATAGTTTTACCAAGAACACAAACAAGTCATGAGCGGTTATACTAATCACACATATTGGTTGTTCACAAGATATGCAATGAATAACAATACCAATAATGCCAGGCGATTTTCTTTTCGATTCACAAAACAAGTTCATGAATTTACTTCCTTAAAACACATGTAAAACACTGTTTCCTAAGATGAAATCCTCTCCTCATACCCATACATAATCACAATAGCATTTAAACAATTATGTCGATGTCTTATCTACAAAGTTTAATGGTTAAGCAATAAACCTCATATTGTATTCCTTAATACTATGTCTATCTAGAGTGTTCATGCTTCACAGTTTTGTTTTCAATATGCACGACTTGAAAGATACGTTAGGGAATGAAACAGTTCAAGTCAAATATCACTAACCTCAAGTGGAAGGATGATGTTGTCGTTGTAGCTTCTTACTTCTTCACTTCTTCAAGTCTTCGCAATACTTGTAATGTCTCATATCCTAATACTTTCAAGCTAACCTATACGAAGTTGACTTTATTACATAATCAAGCGACTCTTTAAATGAGTTTTGATTCACTAAAATATGACAACCAAACTTGACATACCAACGCTTGTTGGGTTCAACCGAGGTATGCTCTAACAATCTCCCCCTTTGTCAATTTTAGTGACAAAACTCTTACAACATATGGATAAACAAATTACAAGAATTCATTACACATACGCTTGATTCCCGAATTCAACAACACAATAACCTGTATTACATTCAATCCTTAAATGCCGCTTTTGACATTATAATAACAAAGCTAATACTCCCCCTAAAGGTGAGATAGGTAGATTTTCAATTCGCACGTCTTTGTTATTCGTATCATATGATATGCTACTCCCTCTTAGTCTATGCTTTTACTCTTTCTTTAGATAAACGTTTAAGCACCAATGTCCTTTTCCTTAGTGATACCAATCAATATAAATCGATGCTAGCATCACTTGTTTACTCCATATATTTCTCCCCCTTTTTGTCACAAAATGACAAAGAAATGAAAAAATAAAGGACAAACCGAAAAGGATCTCACAAATCTCAAAATAGACTTGGAACCTATAGAGTTAAACACGAGGGTTCCACACACCATTTTTTATAACCAATATCAAAACCGAAACTACAAAGTAATTTTGTTTTGATATGTTACCAAGGAAATAATTACCCGAAGCAATTTTCCTAATTTAGTTTAGAAAACCAAAAATCAACTAAGCACTTTAGTTCCTTTGCTAAACCGATTGTACAAATACAATCGCTTATTCGATAAGACCAAAATAAAGATAACTCTAGTTTTCTCATCGGGTTCTAATTATCCATATAACTTAGACCTTTCACTTTTAAACAAGACAAGTAATAGGTTAGTTAACTAGCATTTCTTGTTAAGGCATTCGATTAGACTTGAATAACCGAAACCTCCACTTTGATAAGTCTAACTAAGATCATAATTAACTTAGTTTCTCTTATCCGGAATCGAATTGGACTAAAAAATTCATCCCATAAACCTTTTCTTTCCTTAAGCCATAAATAATTCATACAAACCAAATAAATCAACTTGCATAATTATTCACCTCAACCAGAAGCAATTGAAACAACATAGACATTAAAGCACCGCAATTGCACCGAAATTTTGTAAGCCTAAACAATTGATACCGCAGAATAAAGAAAGATAACAATAGTTTTTCTTAACCGAAACCAATTGAATCACACACACATCCATACAAAAATAACGGAATAAAGCATCAATTATACCGAAATTTTGTTAAGCAAAAACAATAAATATATGCAATAAAATCAGGCTTTTCTTAAACAGGAAAAAAATTAACTAACAAGATTGTTACCTCAAATTTCGTATCCTCTTCTCCAATATGTTTGTATCTTCTTCCAGGGAGAATTGATATCGAAATATCATTATGTTGTCATCCTTATGCAAAACAAAAGAATAACAACAACCAACCTTTACCAGAGAAAGGTTGAAAACCGGTTTTTAACTATTGCGAGCAAAAGTTGAAAACCCCGAAACACATATGCTTTTATGCTAAACCAAAACCGATTCAACATATTGTGACTTTTCACATATTGTTTCTATCAGAACCCCTCATGATCCTTTGATAAAACCTACCAACATGAGCTAGAACTTAATCCTGCTAAATCAAAAAGTCACACAAACTATAAGGGTTCACAACATTATGAGATCGAATATCTAGGTAATAAAACCGAAATCAAACATCCCATAAACATACATAGCAATAAGATAAAGCATTCAAGCACAGGCTATGTAAATCAAAACTATCACAAGAAAAATTATAAATCAAATAATTTTATTCATAATCATAGTTTTATTCATAGTAGACTTAATACAATTATCGAAAGAAATCAAAAATTGATGTCTATTTTCTCATTTTTGAGACTCTAATCATTGGGAAGAACATTCCTTGGGATCAAGTGCTTTTTGTCGCCCTTCTTCAATTTTTGATTCTTGATCCCAAAACTCTGATTCAAAATTTTGAATTCCTTTAAGAGTTTCTGCATCTTTTCGAGTAGCAAAGCCCATCTGTTTCTGAAAACAGTCAAGTTGTTTACCAAGATTTTCAAGATGAACAAGAAGAGACTTTTTGTAGAAATTTGGTGAAATTCTTTTAACACCCATTTTATTACTGGATTGTCCTCCAATCATTTGACCTATAGTCTTATTAGAGACGGCCGTAATGCTTCTCATATCATAGATTTCATCTCCTGAGATGAATCTGCAAATCTCTGTAATTATACATGGAAAGCCTATATGCCTTTTTATTCCTGAGGAAGCTATAGAATCTGAGATTTTTATCATTTGACTACAATAATTCCGCAGAGATCAATTTGAGAGTCTCCTTTCAGCAGGAAATAGACGAATTCTGCAAAATCCTTATCCCAAACTGACTTATCTCTTGTACTTGCAAATAGGGTAGCTAAAGCAAGTTTACCGAATACCCTTAGGTGGAAGGGTATATGTAGCGCCCCCAAAGCTAGCAACTGGATAATCCAAGAGATTAACTAAATAAAGAGGCACTAAGAATCTAAATCATTTACTTAAACATTCAATTAAGAAATCTGCTACAAAACTTAACCCAAAACTAGCCCCGCTCAGAAATATATATACAAGAACTTCTCTCAAATGATACATATACAATAGTCATTTGGTTTACAAATAGAATATACAACATAATAAACATAGCAGAAGTAATCTAACAAACGGATTCAACTCCTTGAAGCTTTCACTGCGCAACTCCGATCTGTCTCTGAAACTGAAAGTGGGAATGGGTGAGCACATCATCCCTAAAAGGGGTGCCTCGTAGGAATAACATTTAACTTTCATGCAATCATTGGAAATGATTCGAAAACAATTCATGTTTTCCATAAACACTAAACACGACAAATTTACAGAGATAAACAATCATGTATATGGAACTAACTCCTTATAAACAATGTAATAATATGGTGACTCGTCCCGCACCTAGATAATAATATGGTGACTCGTCCCGCACCAGTAAATGAAGGAGCCGTATCCTATATACCACAGATGGAAATTCTTATTTCCAAACAATCAAATGGAAATTATTATTTTCCAAACAATTCATAAAGACAAACAAGGCATTACAATTCCTTTCCAAACAATGGAAAGATTAAAAGAGATAATGGAACTTTCGGAATTTAAAACTAAACAATGCATGGAATACACAATCAAATAATGCATGAGTTTGTTAAACATAAACTTTTGTAAAAGAAAACAACAATAATCACAAAAGAGATAAATGTATTCCCACCTCTTTTGATGACAAGCCACGCCTACCTCGAGATCCACGATCCGCTAGTTCATCCTTTGAATCGATCGTTGTTAATAACTAACTGTTAATCACACGAGAACTCTAAGAATCTAGCCACAATGGCTCACACAAGAATCATATAGTTATATCTAATGGTTCTAAGACCATTTATGGTTCTACATCTTTATCATATCTAAGGTCTACTAATTCCATTTGATTAGTTCTATAGTCAATTATCTAAGTCTTATGAACATCTACAACTTTGTAGAAGGAACCAAAAACTAATTCGGACCATACGGGTCCAAACATCAATCTAGGATGACTAGCCCTAAGCCCAAGTCCACTTAAACAAACCCATGAGACAGGGCCTGACCCAACTGGGTCAATCTAACGGTCACTGACAGTCAAAGGGGTCAACTAACAGTCCACGTCCAGTCAAGGTCAAGGCCAGGGTCAAATGGTCAACTCAGTCAAAGTATGGTCAAGAAGTCAAACTGGAATGGTTAACAGTTCAACTCAGGTCAAACCTATGAAAAATCGGTGAGTCGACTTAGTCCACAAGACTGATTCAGGTTATACAAACCAAGGCCCTTGCTCAGGCCAAACATTCTGCTGCACCCTCATGGTGCAATAGCAACAAACTCTATAGGCCAAAACCCTATTATAAACTTCATTCATCTCTATTTATAAACAACAACACTATCTATATCAATTCAGTTATAACTATCGGCAACCAAAGTTCTCAGCAATACACATTCTCAAATCAAACTTCATAATTCGATTACAACTGATAAATCAGTTTACCTGCAATTGCAGCTCTATGTAACACCTTCTCTAATAATTCTCATGACCTGCAATACATACACCACTATTACAGTTCCAATATTTAGTTCAACTCATGCTTCTCAAGTCACTAATCTTTCCCCAACTGCAACTTCCCAATTCTGTTTACCATTAATATTTACAATCATTCATCCATTCTAACTCTCTTAACATCTCCAGGATCATACACTTACCAACCTTCATCACCTGCAACTTCAACAGCACCACTACAACTCATAATTCAGCACAACCACCTACAATCAACATTTCAGAACCAACAAAATCATCACCACCATTTCAGGTCTCATCTTTCCCTCCACCAGATTGTATCACAACCACTTACTTCTCCTTCTCCCTGTAATTCACAACCATAACTCTAAGAGCCCAACTTCTGAGTCATCTCCACATGAACCCTTCCTTGATAATCACATAAACCTAAACTGCAACTACATACAGCTTCATTCCATCCCAAACTCAAGTCTTAATTCCAATAAAATCTACTCAACTCTACAATTGAAACAATTCAATTCAGAAAACTAAAATTAAATCAATTTAGAAGCTTACCCAAACATTAGCGTCCTCTGAATTGCTGTCTTCCCCAAATCATCTCCACTGAACCCTAGAGTTAACTCTCATCAGCACCCGCAACAAACCACCAGTTCAGTCCACGCAATACCGAAACACTCCCATCATCACTAACAGCTCTCAATCATATTCTAATTCAACTCCGAGACCTCCATTAAAACAGAATCAAACCTCAACTACCAATTTCAAGCTATACTTCCACTTTAACTCTTAATTCACGTTAAACCCACCTCCAATCGATCTTCTAAACCTTCAATATCATCTTCCCTGACTTTTCTTTACAAACCCTAATTACCTTCCCAGTAATTGAATCTTCAAATTAACATCATTAATTTCGTATTCACCTCATAATCTTCAAAACCCATCCTTCAATTTCTTCTTAACCATCAATAGTTCGATTTCTAACTTTATCAACAGAAACCCTAATTCTTTGATTCTTCATCAAATACAGCTAACATCTTCAATTAAACCACAACCCAATTATTCTTCATCCACCAACAAATTAATTAACTTATCAATTCCATAAGAATCCAAAGATCAATCCTGAAGCCCCAACTCTGCTTCATAAAACATCAACACCACTTTCAAATCTTTATAAACACCAGCAGAAACTTCTACTGCATCTGATCTTCATCATATATTGATTCTCTCAATCGAATTCACAAACTCAACTCTCAAACGTCGGCAGAAGAAGAGCAGAGAAGAAAGAAAGAGAAGAAGAAGGAGAATGAGAGTTATCCTCTCGATCGGCTGGGGATAAGGTTGACCAAAATGTTAAAGGCACCCGTCACTTGGATATGGGCAGCCAATGCGGCTAAACGCTGTTCAAACAAATCTGATGACGTCTTCTTCGTACGGTATCCGATTGACACGTTCGGGCAGTCCAATCCGCATAACTTTTCGAGATTCATCTAACGATACTAGTTTCTTATCTAAATCGTTGTTAGATTAATTTCTAATAATTAACGTTTGTGTTAAACTAATCGAGTTACTATCGACTAATTCGTCACTTGACTGGTCTAATAACGTTGACGAGCTTGAGGGTCTTTACATTATATCTTTTGTTGGTAGTCTACCATTTTCCCATTCTGTTGATCTTCCAGTGAGATGTGTTGAAATGATATCGTGTTCAATTTCAACTCCAGTAATCAAGTGACTACATTCCTCATTGTAATTAATAACATTAGATATTGTCTTACGATCAACATAGTAGATTCCTCGACCAACAAGAGTAACAAAAGAAAGTTTTTCATGATCAATATTATGGATATTTGCATAAAAAAACTCTTACCATATCATGTGAATATTTTTCAAAACCAAAAAGTTTTCCCCAGTTTCGATCTTGAACAAACTTCACATAATCTTTATCTTGGACATCTGGATCAAATTTCTTTTCAGTGGTAAAATTCATGCTCTTGAGAATTTCGTATTTCCTGAAACAAGAGCTGTCAACAAAACAAGCGAAATCATGCTTGTTATCAATACTGTTAGGAAATCTGATTTTATCAATATCTTGAATCCTGACCCAATCATCAACTGGTTTGGTCCTTGATTTCCTTTTTCCCATATTTTTAAAAATATGAAAAATCCTAGTTACAGTCTTGACCAATCTTCCCCAATATGTTTGAACACATACCAAGAGATTATCTTTTATAGGAAGAATTGATATTGAAAACCGGAAATAACTAGTTTTAGGAAATCTTGTCAAATTCGGAAATCAAGGCTTGTGGGAAAACAATTCTAATTTTATATCTAGGTATTTCTTTTGGAAAACCATTTTTTCATGGAATGGATCTTTATTTCGGATTGACTTCATGTTTTTGTCCAAAAACCTGTTACTATTTTATTACCAGATCTTGATAATATCACTTGAAATTTATTCAAGAGTTTACTAGAGTATTCTGAAAAAGCGGGGGGGCTAACAACCACACCCAACAATTCGATTATCGATCTGTATGGACAAACTCCAATATACTTTCTAGAGAATGAACTAGACAGTCAGACTCAATCTAGATGAAAAGTATATCAAAGAGTTTATATCTCAATCTCTCGATTTGATATATACTCAAGCAAATAGAAATATGCAAGTCTTTATCAAATACTAAAGAGATAACTTGGATGGTACCAAAGACCAATATCCAAGTGTCAATTAATTTAAATCAACAACCCAAAGGTCGGATATTCTAATTGATTGAACAACGAACAACCTGTGATGCGGAAAAGAAATAACACAGACACCAGAATTTTGTTAACGAGGAAACCGCAAATGCAGAAAAACCTCGGGACCTAGTCCAGATTGAACACACACTGTATTAAGCCGCTACAGACACTAGCCTACTCCAAATTAACTTCAGTTTGGACTGTAGTTGAACCCCAATAAATCTCACACTGATCCAAGGTACGGTTATGCTCCTACGCCTCTAATCCCAGCAGGATGCTACGTACTTTATTCCCTTAGCTGATCTCACCCACAACTAAGAGTTGCTACGACCCAAAGTTGAAGACTTCAATAAACAAATCTGTATCACACAGAAAAGTCTACGGTAATAGATAAATCCGTCTCCCACGAATATACCTACGAGTTTTATTCCGTCTTTTGATAAATCAAGGTGAACAAGAACCAATCAATAAAACGGTCTTATATTCCCGAAGAACAGCCTAGTATTATTGATCACCTCACAATAATCTTAATCGACGCAGCGAAAAAAGATATTGTGGAATCACAAACGATGAGACGAAGTGTTTGTGATTAATTTTCTATCTTGCCTATCGGAGATATAAATCTCGAGCCAATTATTACAATCGTACTCGTAACAATAGAAGATGCAAGATCAGATCACACAACTACAAGAAAAGTAGTATCGGTCTGGCTTCACAATCCCTATGAAGTCTTTAAGTCGTTAACTTGGTTTAGAAGAAGAAACCAAAGTTTAAAGTAGAATCGACTCTAGCTATGCAACTAGTATCACACGTAAGGTGTGGGGATTAGGTTTTCAGTTGCTAGAGTTCTCCCTTATATAGTTTTCAAATCAGGGTTTGCAATCAATGTTATCTTGGTAACAAAGAATTCAATATTCACCGTTAGATGAAAACCTGATTAGATTCAAGCTAATATTTCTCAATCGTTGGATCGAAAACTTAGCTTGTTACACACAAATGAAATGTCCAATTTTGGGTTTACGAACCATTCCCAAACATTAACATTTGTTGGTTCAACAATATTTAACCAAATTGTTAGCCATATGATTACTTTCATATCAACCATATTCTTCTTCACCATAACTAGTTCAAATGACTCAAGTGAACTAGTTAGAGGGTTGTTCAATTGCTTAGATCTTATGTAACTATACAAGACACAATCGAAGCAAAAACTGTTTGATTCACTCGAATCGGTTCATGAACTTTATAGCCATTGTTTGCAAAAGCATTCCTTAGTTTAAATAAACATGAGTTCAAGAACAACCGATTTTAGATATAACCTGCTCAAGTTCTCGGACTGGGTTCGCAGACTTAAGCTCATGGAAGGAGTTCACAAACTCCAGCAGAAATTCTCGGGTCGAGAACTTCCGCCAGTTCGCGGACTTGGCTCATGTCACTTCCATTTCTCTTGATCAACAAATTTCGCAAACTTTGGTTCAAGGAATAAGGAATTATACATATATGTGTTTCCACAACAATGCTTATATCCTACCAATGGTTATGTAATCTAAACTCTCATTTCAATCATTGAAACATTCTCAAAGGATGGATATATCCGTTATTCACATACCATTTTTCGTCAGAGCAATTTTCAAAGTGATTGAAACATAACATGACTTTCGTCACTAGGTAAAGATGAATTCGGCTAAAGTGAAAGCTTAACAACACATATTTCGAGAAATAGATAGGCGAGATAAACTCGGCTCGAAATAGCAAATGTGCATAATGAAAGTCTATATATCAAAACGACTTTTGTCTCAAGAGTAGGAGATAGAATAGATAGACTTTTGAGTGACAGATAAGTTCAAGTCTCCACATACCTTTTAGTCGATGAATATCCACCAGTTCCTTGAGTTGTCCTTCGTCTTGTATGATGATTGCCATGGAGTTCTTGAGCTCAACTACACTTTCTATCCTAGTCCGAGACCTTTAGCTATGTAGGCTAGAAATCAAGACTTATAGTTTTGATCATTAACATTGACAAACATGCTTGAGATAGCAACGGATGCGAGTTCGACCGAGCAATGCTCTAACAATCTCCCCCTTTGTCAATTTTAGTGGAAAAACTATGAATACATATGGAATATAAATATATAAATAAATTAACTTTTGTAGATCCTATTCCACATGCCTAATCTTCAACATTACTCGAAATCTTCATCACTTCCAAGTACTCCAATGATCCCAAAGGTTGTAAGTTTAGCATCATCGTTGTTGAAAATCCGTAGCTATAACAACAAGAAAACAATAGTTCTCAATCATTGTTATACAATGTCATAGTATCATTACACAACGTCAAAGTTCAATTGTATCACAACTTCAATAACAATACTATGGTGATATGTATCACTCCCCCTTAGTTACTACTCCATCTCACATGGAAACCACTCCCCCTTACATAATGATCCGAAAACCATATGTATTTGTAGTGTGAACCACATATTAATTCTCCCCATTTTTGTCAATAAAATTGGCAAAGGTACAAGAACGGGATCCTAATGAAATTTCCGAAAGAGACATTTCTTGACCAAAAGAAAGCAAAAATATCAACTTGTTCTTTAGATGTAATCATAAAGCCGAAGCTAAATGCATTCATCAAGGAGTTTATAAAGATACAAGATAACCCCTATAATATTCCACGGCCGCACTCCCCACAAAGATATGGCAATTAAGCGCAAGTTCAAAAGAACCCTCCCCCATTAAATGTCATTCCCGAAAGAACAACAAGAGCGACCTTAATTTCGAAAGAAAAGAAGGATTTCTTTGGGCATAACGAATCACATACAAGTATGAATTTGAATCCAAAAATTTCAATTAAATTAACCACAAGATAACCCATGATTAATTTAATCGACAAATGCTCAAACATAAGTGAACTTATGGAGACTTAAAAGATACAATTAGATTAATCACAAAAGAACCCATAATTAATCTAATTGAAATACACAACCAAATTAATCGCAAAATTAATCAATTTAATTGGTCATGCTCGACATAAGAAAAACTTACGGAGCAACAACTAAATAACCAAACAAGATGATTAACTTAGTTGAAAATGCTCGACATAAATTACCTTACGGAACAACAAAATATCTAATAAAAAATAATCAACTTTGTTGTTTAATGCTCAACATAAGACACTTTACGGAGCCTCACAGTAATACATAAAATATGGATCGGGGAAAATCAATTACTGCGGAATACACAAGGATTCATTCTATTTTCCATCACTATGTGCACAATGACATACAATAGACATAATCCTTGCAAACAAAAGATTTTAACCTGTCTTCCATCAATAATTGACAATATAGGCTTAACTTTTGTATTTTTCAAAAGTCCATTCATTCTTTTATCAATACATGCATATCGACTTACGAAAGACTTTACTTTTGACAAGATATGGGACGGTCAAGTTCACGGACGTAAACACACAAATCCCATAACAATATTGCAATATATAAAACCATAAAAATTAATACTGTAAAAATCATCTTCCAAACAAGTTTAGAATTTAAACCAATAAATCTAAAAACATGAAGATGAAAACGTTGGACATAGCTATGTGTAATCACAATAATGGCTATTCCAAACTCTAGTTACTCTTCTAATAAAAACAAGAAAAATAGAAGATTTACTAGGCAAATAGAACACAAATTACTCATCTTCATCCTCATCGGAGATACTCCAAGATGCTTGATTGTGTTCAATTCTTCTTTGAGATCGGGAAACTTCGTTGCAACCAAAGACAATTGTTCTTGGACACACTTCACTCTTGAATCGACCTTACACATACTCTTATGAATTTTTTGAAGAAGACTCAAAGTGGTAGGGTCACAATCGTTAAGTGAAGCATCTATTTGTCTTTTGCACACATTTTCCCTTATGCGTCTAAAGGTACACGGACGAACCAGTTTGGGAACCCCGAGAGAGTTGCCAATCGAAACAAGACCACGATCATGGAAAATTTGTCCAATCAATCAAGGATATCCTAACATCTTGATGGGTGAAGTCATCGAAATCATTTGATAAATGATAAAACCACAAATATCGAGACTTTGAATACCCGATTCAAGGAAATAAACTAATTCCGCAAACTCATGTTTCCACTAAGAATTCTCAATTGTGGAGGGACAAAGATTGGGGATACCAAGTTTCCCAAATGCCAACAACGGGATACTAAGATCATTAGTAGGAAACTTCCCTTGATTCCAAATTACCTTATTGCCACAAAGCCCAAGAGAGATTTCATCACATGATGGACGTTCTTCACTTGGTCTAGGAAGACGCACGTTTCCCAACGGAATGTTGGTAATCTTTGAAATTAATTCTCTATCAACAAGAAACCTTTCTCTATTTATCATGGATTTGAATTCTATCTTATTAATATCAACATCATGAATGTTGGCATAGAAAATTCTTTTGAGAGAATCAAAACCTTGACCACTACCATCAAATATATTTCCAAGCTTGAGTTTTTTGAAGCAAGCTAAATCCTCTTCATGCCCACTAGAGAAATCCAATTTCTTTTCTAGGATAAAACCTTTAGATGAAATTTTTTCAAAAATTCTAGCACAAGAATCATCCACAAACCTAATCCTAAGAGAGTTTTGGTCACAAGGAATATCCATGCTAGAGGTATTTGAGTTTTTGGAGCTCCTTTTTGAGCCCTTAGAATTCATCATGAGATCTAAGAAATTGAAAGGTACAAGAGGAATTTACTTACTTGGAGTGAAACTTGAACACCCTTTCTTTCAATTTCTCCAAGATGGCTTCAATGGAGAAAAACACACAAAACCCTAGAGGTTCACGTACGCGGACGGGTGATGAGGAAGAGGGCGCGCGAACTTCTTCTTTAAAATACCAAAGATGGGCTTGGACCCGTTTGTGAACCGTGACCCACACAAGGAAATTGGGATTTTCTTAGCCATTTGCACATCAAAGGCTATGCATCCCGTGACAACACACTTTTAAGAGAGACGATGAATGCAGTAGAAAGCTTTATTTGGTATTCTAAAAGAGAATAGAAAAACTGTACACAACTCAAATATTTCTTGCCCCATTTCAAGATATATACAAATGGGGTGGTGTCAGGCTTGTTACCAAGAGGCATAATGTGCAGAGGAATTCTCATGCAACATTTCTGGTTGATATGTGTGAACAGTCCCCGTGACATAATCAACGTAATGATGATAATCTGGGAAGTCAGGGATTTCTATCCTTTGTTTAATCTGGCTAGAAGGAAATTTTTTTCGAACTCTAGGTTGTACAATATTATTCGATGGTTTATCATGTACAAAACCTTTTTCGGAAGGATTCTTAGACTTAACAGAATTAAGTTTTTCTAAGAGATTAAAAACGCCTTCAAACGCTCTAAATAGATCTTTATCAATTGATCCATTATGATAGTATTCCTCAAACAGATCAAGAGTTAATCTAGTGAGAGTCCATATCCTTGAGCGTGATGAACGTTTCCTCAATCTTTCCTTCTTTTTATTTTTTCCTTTAGATTGGAACTCATCATCTAAATTTCCTTTTTAGATGATATGAGATTATCATGTAAACCCAGAGGTTTTAACAATAATAATCCTTGAGAAATCTTTAAGGACTTTTGGCGAGCGTTACAGATGCCAAGAGAAAGTTTTCCAAAGAAATTTCCCATGGGACAATTTATAAGGAACGAACAAACACAAAATTATTAGGTTTAAAGTGTTTGCCTGCTCTGATACCAATTGAAAAAGCGGGGGTCTAACAACCACACCCAACAATTCGATTAGCAATCTGTATGGACAAACTCCAACATACTTTCTAGAGAATCAACTAGACAGTCAGACTCAATCTAGATAAAAAAGTATATCAAAGAGTTTATATCTCAATCTCTCGATTTGATATATACTCAAGCAAATAGAAATCTGCGAGTCTTTATCAAATATTAGAGAGATAACTCGGATGGTACCAAAGACCAATATCCAAGTGTCAATCAATTTAAATCAACAACCAAAAGGTCGGATATTCTAATTGAATGAACAACGCACAACCTGTGATATTTCAATTATATAAACAAATATATGCGGAAAAGAAATAACACAGACACCAGAATTTTGTTAATGAAGAAACCGCAAATGCAGAAAAACCTCGGGACCTAGTCCAGATTGAACACACACTGTATTAAGCCGCTACAGACACTAGCCTACTCCAAATTAACTTCGGGCTGGACTGTAGTTGAACCCCAATCAATCTCACACTGATCCAAGGTACATCTATGCTCCTATGCCTCTGATCCCAGCAAGATGCTACACACTTGATTCCCTTAGATGATCTCACCCACAACTAAGAGTTGTTACGACCCAAAGTCGAAGACTTTAATAAACAAATCTGTATCACACAGAAAAGTCTACGGTAATAGATAAATCCGTCTCCCATGAATATACCTACGAGTTTTGTTCCGTCTTTTGATAAATCAAGGTAAACAAGAACCAATCAATAAACCGGTCTTATATTCCCGAAGAACAGCCTAGTATTATTGATCACCTCACAATAATCTTAATCGACGCAGCGAAAAAAGATATTGTGGAATCACAAACGATGAGAGAAGTTTTTGTGATTACTTTTCTATCTTGCCTATCAGATATATAAATCTCGAGCCAATTATTATAATCGTACTCGTAACGATAGAAGATGCAAGATCAGATTACACAACTACAAGAAAAGTAGTATCGGTCTGGCTTCACAATCCTAATGAATTCTTTAAGTCGTTAACCTGGTTTAGAAGAAGAAACAAAAGGTTAAAGGAGAATCGACTCTAGTTATGCAATTAGTATCACACGTAAGGTGTGGGGATTATGTTTCCAGTTGCTAGAGTTCTCCCTTATATAGTTTTCAAATCAGGGTTTGCAATCAATGTTAGCTTGGTAACAAAGCATTCAATATTCACTGTTAGATGAAAACCTGATTAGATTCAAGCTAATATTTCTCAACCGTTGGATCGAAAACTTATCTTGTTATACACAAATGAAATGTCCAATTTTGGGTTTACGAACCGTTCCCAAACATTAACATTTGTTGGTTCAACAATAGTTAACCAAATGGTTAGCCATATGATTACTTTCATATCAACCATATTATTCTTCACCATAACTAGTTCAAATGACTCAAATGAACTAGTTACAGAGTTGTTCAATTGCTTAGATCTTATGTAACTACACAAGACACAATCGAAGCAAAAACGGTTTGATTCACTCGAACCGTTTCATGAACTTTATAGCCACGGTTTGCAAAAACATTCCTTAGTTTAAATAAACATGAGTTTAAGAACAACCGGTTTTAGATATAACCTTCTCAAGTTCGCGGACTGGGTTCGGGGACTTAAGCTCATTGAAGGAGTTCACAAACTCCAGCAGAAATTCTCGGGTCGAGAACTTCCGCCAGTTCGCGGATTTAGTTCGCGGACTTGGCTCACGCCACTTCCATTTCTCTTGATCAACAAAGTTCGCAAACTTTGGTTCAAGGAATAAGGACTTATACATATATATGTTTCCACAACAATGCTTATATCCTACCAATGTTTATGTAATCTAAACTCTCATTTCAATCATTGAAACATTCTCAGAGGAAGGATATAGCCGTTATTCACAGAACATTTTTCGTCAGAGCAATTTTCAAAGTGATTGAAACATAACATGACTTTCGTCACCAGGTAAAGATGAATTCGGATAAAGCGAAAGCTTACCAACACATATTTCGAGAAATAGATAGGCGAGATAAACTCGGCTCGAAATAGCAAATGTGCATAATGAAAGTCTATATATCAAAACGACTTTTGTCTCAAGAGTAGGAGATAGAATAGATAGACTTTTGTGTGACAGATAAGTTCAAGTCTCCACATACCTTTTAGTCGATGAAGATCCACCAATTCCTTGAGTAGTCCTTCGTTTTGTATGATGATTGCCATGGAGTTCTTGAGCTCAATTACACTTTCTATCCTAGTCCGAGACCTTTAGCTATGTAGGCTAGAAATCAAGACTTATAGTTTTGATCACTAACATTGACAAACATGCTTGAGATAGAAACGCATGCGAGTTCGACCGAGCAATGCTCTAACATATTCAGAGATAAATTTGAACAAGATATGATACTTGTTAAAGGTACCATCAGAATCATAAACCCTGTAATATTTCAAAAGATCACTTGCTTCATTAATACAGTTGTGAGGTGCATGAAGCAATCCATTGTTAATAGAATTATTAACTGAAAAATCATTCCTTGTAGGAATACATATTTTCCAAAATCGCCTCCTAGACGACAATACATTGACAGCCTTTGCTCTGAAAATGTACATATATATACTTTGGTAATTTATCCAAAATATATTTAAGATTCCATATTTTTCTAGAACTTAATAGTCATGGTTCATATAATGAAAAATTATGAGAGGAATCTTATGCATTTTTGAGATACAATCTGTCTCATATAGAATCGTATCATTAGTAACAAACACAATGATATACAACTCTATAGGATCCAAAGTATTATGCAAGTCACTCAAGACATACATAAGCATAATTCCTAACAGGTTTAGGAATAAGAGTCTTACATACTTCATACGTGTTTCCCACCACGATCTTTTAAAGTAGTCAAATCCTGCCATTATGTTAACTGAATCGACCATTAGATTCAATTTCTTATAGGATGGATCCCACCAAACACAGATTGTTAGATCTTTTCGTGTTTGCCTGCTCTGATACCAATTGAAAAGGCGAGGGTACCCAAATATACCTCAAGCTAAAACTTTTCCACCTATAAGTCCTTTCTCCGAAAGTGATTGTCTATGGACCGAGTCGAGACAATACAACTAATCGGTTCACACTTCGTGTCATCGTCTATGGATACGAGATCGAGACAATACAACAACGAAGTATGTTTACTTGATAAGAGGTTCCGACTTAACCAAACACAATGGGATTACTATCAAGTAAATAAGAATTAACGTTTGTATAATTTACTTTAAATTATAATAACAAACAATTATAATTGCGGAAAATAAAAGTAAATGACACAACAAGATTTTGGTAACGAGGAAACCGCAAATGCAGAAAAACCCCGGGACCTTGTACAAAATAGAATACTCTCAGGATTAAGCCGCTATACAAAATCAAACCAACTTCGTATAGTTGAGACCAAACAACTAAACATATAGTTCACCTAGTTTCGTCTGTATTCCGACGCCTCCAACTTATGAATAAGTCACGTACTTGGAACAATTCCTTTGGTTCGTATTCCAAACAATAAAGGAACAACAAATCTATTTGGTAGCAACTCTCTTCAACCAAGTGATGTGAGTTCGACAAAGGATCTTCTGTTTATCTCAATAAACTTCTTCGTCAGGTTCTTAGATCTATCTTATGATCAACTACCGAAGTAATTGTTAAGATTTTTCAATCAATACTTTTAATCACAAAGAATTGTATTGATGCCGATCTACACAACTAATCAATATAATCTACCACAAGGATAAACCGATTATAGTTGGATCCTCTATACCGAAACAATTATTGTGCACACCAAAGATTATGAACCCCAAATCAGAAATCTTCAATGTCTTATTTGTCTTCAAATCTTCTTAGATCTTCAATAAACGCCTGCATACAACAACTTGAATCTCTTGTGATCAATCATGCACAGAACGAAGTCTGTTAACAATGAATTATCACAAGACGTCTTTAGATCTACAAACAGTCTAAAGATCCCCGTTGAAACTTCGATCTAGTTTGAGTGAATCTTATATCAGAAGAGAAGATTCTCAAGCATAAAAAAACTAGGTGCAATCAAAGTTCAACCACCATTAGTCAATCAAATCAATCGAAAACAAAAGATAAACCGCAATTATCTAGTTTCCCACCAACGGTACTAATAGAGCTTCTAAATCCCAAAGAAGACTTTAAACTGAGCGGTCGTAAGAGATTTCGCCTAATTAGGTTACTCTCCTCTCCAAATAGGCGACTTCACCAGTAACAACACAACCGAGGAAGTTTGCTGTCACGAAGGATTAGTTTGCTCGAAATGAAAACTTCAAGTATTTGTAGACAAGGAAGTTTGGACTCCAAGGAATTTCCAAAACCGAAAATATTCTCAAGATATGTAATATATTTCAAATTCGGCTTTCATAATTCCTGGAAATGCTCTGTCCAAAATATTGAACGAAAATCTCTTTGAAAAATCTCCAACTAGTAAATGCACATTACTAATTCTCATTTTCCTAAAATAAAATTAAAAACCTTAAATAAAAGATTCTTAACTTATTTATGTTTCGATCCTGGGATTTTCTTCCTTTAGCTATTAAGGAATAACTTCGAACAATTAAAGATAAGCGTTACTGCACATGTTCAAAGTATGTCGACATCCTTACTTTGTAAGTCCTCTTTCATACTTACAATCTTGAAACCGATTTGCCACACTTCCAAACAAGTTTAGAATTGGTTCATCTGACTTTCAAGAACTATGTGATTGATCAAGAACACTCAATCACCAATCATGGGTTTAACGGTTCTACCAAAACAAGTTTCGGTTCTACCTCCATGTGAGTATTGTGCATAGTTACACTAGCTTTCCAAAATTCGGTTGACTAGGTACTAGGATCGGTTCCCCGCATATATATGGTTTCTAACTTGAATGTGTTGCACATGTCCATAGGATCGGTTCCCCTTTGCCTAAAAACGTGTTGCACATGTCCATAGGATCGTTTCCCCTTTCTACTAAAAAATGTTGCACCTCATACAAGGATCGATTCCCCTTTCTGATAGGTTGCACCTCTTACTAGGATCGGTTCCCCTTTACCCAGATTCGGTCTTACCAATAACACAAAATCGATCATATCATCTCAGGTGATTACTTAAGATCGGTTTCACTAATAAAAGTCATACCAATACAAAAGTCAAGCCTTTATAAATAGTTTTACCAAGAACACAAACAAGTCATGAGCGGTTATACTAATCACACATATTGGTTGTTCATAAGATGTGCAATGAATAACAATACCAATAATGCCTGGCGATTTCCTTTTCGATTCACAAATCAAGTTCATGAATTTACTTCCTTAAAACACATGTAAAACATTGTTTCCTAGGATGAAATCCTCACCTCATACCCATACATAATCACAATAACATTTAAACGATTATGTCGATGTCTTATCTACAAAGTTTAATGGTTAAGCAATAAACCTCGTATTGTATTCCTTAATACTATGTCTATCTAGAGTGTTCATGCTTCACAGTTTTGTTTTCAGTATGCACGACTTGAAAGATACGTTAGGGAATGAAAAAATTCAAGTCAAATATCACTAACCTCAAGTGGAAGGATGATGTTGTCGTTGTAGCTTCTTACTTCTTCACTTCTTCAAGTCTTCGCAATACTTGTAATGTCTCATTTCCTAATACTTTCAAGCTAACCTATACGAAGTTGACTCTAGTACATAATCAAGCGACTCTTTAAATGAGTTTTGATTCACTTAAATATGACAACCAAATTTGACATACCAACGCTTGGTGGGTTCAACCGAGCTATGCTCTAACACGAAAAATAAATAAAAATACAACACCCGAAGTCTTGATAACGAGAAAAACTGTACCTGCAGAAAAACTCGGCTCCACATCCAGCTTTGAACACCAAAACTTTATTAAGCCGCTACAAACACTGGCCTATTATTAGACTTTGGACCGGAACGTAGTTGAAACTGAATTAACCCTTCAGTTCAGCTGCAGTCGTGTTCCTTATGTCTCTTAAACCTCGCAAGGCTCTACTCAATTGATTTCTTTAGTTGACGTCCTTTATAGACTAAGAGTTGCTTCAACCTAAGTGTATAGTTATGATATCAATCTTCCTCGAACAAATAATCCTATTTGATTTCCCTTTTGATCTTCCAATCTAGGTTTGCAAATCTATTTTGCAATAGACAAAGTCTAGCAAATCGCTCGAATCCGAAACAATTACACTCAGTTACCTCAAAAGCATGGATTACTAACCACCTCTTGAGAACAATATAAACAAATCGATGAAGAAGAGTTTAGATATATATTTTGAGGAATCACAAAGTCTGAGACGAATGGAACTTTGCGATTTTTATCTATCTCGTTCATGATCGGAGATTGACGAAAACCTCAACGATCAATGAGAACGAGATCAGGACAAACGATCTATCATGTAAAGATAGTCGGACATAGCTTCACGAATATCTAAGTGAAGTTTTCGAGACTTAAACCTAACTTTATTTCTCAAAAGAGTTAATAGAGGATGACTCTATCAAGCAACTAGGACACAGAAGTGTCAGGGATTAAGAAGTTCTCTAAAAAATAAACAACTTCACTGAATAACCCTTGAAGATTGAAGACTGGAGATCAAAAGAAGACATTTGGAAAGCTTCAAAAATAAAGATGTATGTGAATAGTGAACTATCTTATTTACTCACAACATTTACCATTTTATACTATGAGACAATGTCATATGGTTTTAGTAGATTCAATATTGGAAAGAAAAAAATTTCGAGTCGAGCTTGTCTTGATAAATCTCTCGAAATATGATTCAAGCAATAAATGTTCGTAGATCCTCAATAATCTTGGTTAAGAACTGAATACACTAAGTTTGGACTATGTGAAATCATCGAAACCAAGTCGATATGTTCTCTTTTAGTCATGAATAATCTCTTTGAGAATTTCATTATGATCCCGCTAGTTACCTTTGCTAATTTATATTGACAAAAAGGGGAGAATTATTTTTTAGTTCACACTACATACATATGGTTTACGGATCATTATGTAAGGGAGAGTGGTATTCATTATGAGATGAAATATTGACTAAGGAGGAGTGATACATATCACCATAGTATTATTGTCAAAGTTGTGATACAATTGAACTTTGATGCTGTGTAAAAATACTACGACATTGTATAACAATTATTGAGAACAACTGTTTTCTTATTGTTATAGCTACGAATCTTCAACAACAATAAGGCTGAGTTGAACACGTTCAGAATCGCTGGAGTACTTGAAGTGACGAAGAATTCAAGGAATGTTGAAGAACCAAGGAAATCAAGCATGTTGTATGAGAAGCTACAAATTTTATTGATTTTGTGATACATATGTATTGATATATTTTTCACTAAAATTGACAAAGGGGGAGATTGTTAGAGCATTGCTGGGTCGAAATCGCAAGTGTTGCTATCTCAAGCTTGTTTGTCAAGTTTAGGTGATCAAAACTATAAGACTTGATTTCTAGTCTACTTATAGCTATGTCTCAGATTAGAATAAAATGTGTAGTTGAGCGTTAGACTTCACCGCGTTCATTGATTGAAGACGAAGATCTACTGAGGAGAGCTTGGAGGAACTTCATCAACAAAATGTACGTGGAGACTAAAACTTATCTATCACTCAGAAGTCTATTCTATTCTATCTCCTAATGAGACTAAGTCATATAGCTATATAGACTTTTACATTATACACATTTGATATTTCGAGCCGAGTTTAACTCGTTTATATATTTCTCGAAATATATGTTGGAAGCTTTTTGCTTTAGCTACGTTTATCATTATTCTTGACGAGTTTAGTTGGAAAAAATTTATTTGTTGGAAACTAAATAATAAGTCAAAAGATGATCATGTGAAAATTGCCTTGAAACATATTACATGATTTTTGTGAGACAGTCATTTGATGTCGACTCGGAATGTTTCGTATTGATCTTTCGATCACTTGAAAACTAGTTATAAGATAATAGTTTGTGTGAGATAGATGTTGTTGTCTTATAAGGATGTTTCAATGATTGAAATGGGAGTTTAGAACAATTAACCTTTGTCTGGATACAACATAGTATGCATACCAGTATGCAAGCTGTTTTGGTATGATTCGGGTCCGAAATCCTAGTTTGCATACCCGTATGCGAACGGTTTTAACTGTTAAAGTTTGGGAACCAAGTTTACATACCAGTATGCAAACGGTTCTACCTGAGTTAAGGTCCGGGACAGTAGTATGCTTACTCGTTTGCAAACTGCTGGACAAGACCAAAGTCTGAAACTAAAGTTTGCGTACCCGTTTGCAAACTTAGTGGTTAAAGTTCTAAAATCAGTTAAGTATGATTCCATACTCATGAAAAAAATACATTTATAAATTAAGGAATGCGATCTTTGCAAACTGTGGCTTAATGTTCATGAATTGATTCTTGTATAAGTAATTTGTACAATCATGAATCAAAATCCGATTTCGTTCCAATTGTGTCTTATATACTTCTATGAGATATAAACAATTGAACAACTCTGTGAGTAACACAATTAGATTCATTTGATTATCTTTCATGTTTGATTGATCATCATATTTGATCTATAAGTGTTATATGAATGTTGTTAAGATAAAAGTATTCATATGGCTAACCTCGGTTAACTATTGTTGAGCTAACTCAATATACAAGTTTAGGTACGGTTACCCATATCTAAATGAAGGTATATTTCATTTGTGTGTAACAAGCTAAGACTATCTAACGGTGGAGAGATGTTGCTTTGGTTTTAAGCAAACTTAGCTTGAATCTTAAATCAGGTTTTCATCTAACGGTGAATATTGAATGCTTTGTTTCTAAGCTAACCTAGCTTTGATTGTAATCAAACTCTAATTTGAAAGACTATATAAGGGAGAACTCTAGCAACTGGAAACCTAATCCCGACACTTTCATGTGTTCTAGTTGCAACTAGAGTCGTTTCTCCTTTAACCTAGATTTTTTCCAAAACCATTATAAGTTAACGACTTGAAGACTTCATTTGGATTCGTGAAGCCAAACCCAACTATTTTCTTTGTAGTTGCGTGTTTTGATCTTACTTGTTCTATCGTATTGAGTACTATCTTCTCTAATATTTGCTCGAGATTTATCTCCGATAGGTAAGATATAAAAAGTAATCACAAAGCTATTCGTCTCATTCTTTGTGATTTCACAATAACTTCTTCTACTACCAGATAGTTAAGTTATTGTGAGGTGATTGATATTTCAAGGCCGTTCTTCGGGATTATAAGACCGGATTATCAATTGGTTCTTGTTCACCTTGATTTATCAAAAAACGGAACAAAACTTCATTGGTACTTCTGTGGGAGACAGATTTATTTATGAAAATAGACTTATCTGTGGGAGACAGATTTTTTTATAAGTCTTTGACTTTGGGTCGTAGCAACTCTTAGTTGTGGGTGAGATCAGCTAAGGGAGTCAAGTGCGTAGAGTCCTGCTGGGATTCAGAGATGTAAGGAACGCAACTGTACCTTAATCGGTGTGAGACTTGGTTAGGGCTCAACTATATTCTAGTCCGAAGTTAACTTATAGTAGGCTAGTGTCTGTAGCGGATTAATACAATGTGGTGTTCAAAACTGGACTATATCCAGGGGTTTTTCTGCATTTGCATGTGGTTTTCTCGTTAACAAAACTTCTTGTGTCTGTGTTATTTCTTTTCCGCATTATATTTGTTTATATAATTGAAATATCACAGGTTGTGCGTAGTTCAATCAATTGGTAAATCCAACCTTTGGTTGTTGATATAAATTGATTGACACTTGAACATTGGTCTTTGGTACCGTTCAAATTATTCTCATACCAATCAGTTCACGGATTCCATTATGTTGATTTGCTGATTGATTTGAGAAAGAGATATAACTCTTGGATATCTTTCCTAGATTGAGTCTGACTGTCTAGTTGATTCTCTTGGAATTATATTGGAGTTAGTACATACAGATTTTCGAACGAAATATTGGGTGTGGTTGTTAGACCCCCGCTTTTTCACTATTTATATCTTACCTATCAGAGATAAATCTCGAGAAAACCTTAGATAAGATTAAACTCAATACGATAAAAAAGTTAGATCAGAATACGCAACTACAGAGAAAATAGTTGGATCTGGCTTCACAAATCCCAAATGAAGTCTTTAAGTCGTTAACCTAATAATGGTTTTCGAAAACCTAGGTTAATGGAGAATCGACTCTAGTTTGCAACTAGGGCACACGAGAGTGTCGGGATTAGGTCTCCTAGATGCTAGTGTTCTCTCTTATATAGTATTTCAAATCAGGGTTGTTTACAATCAAATCTAAGATAGCTTAGTAACAAAGCAATTGATATTCACCGTTAGATGAACTCCTGATTTAAGATTCAAGCTAAGTCTGCTTAAAATAAGCAATCAATCTCCACTGTTAGATGGTATTAGCTTGAAACACACAAATGAAATATACTTATATTTAGATATGGATGAACCGTACCTAAACGTGTATAACCAGTTAGCTCAATAAAAGTTAACTGAAGTTAGCCATATGGACACTTTTAGTTTAGCCGTATTCATCTAACACTTTTAGATCAAATATGATGATCAATCAATCATGATAGATAGATAATCAAATGAAACTAAATGTGCTTTAAGAGAGTTGTTCAAATGTTCACTATCTCATAGAAATATCCGTGAACGATTTGAATCATATTCGGTTTGGTTTGTAATTGTACAAAGTACTTATACAAGAACCAATTCATGAACATAATGCCCCGGTTTGCAAAAAAAGTTCACATACCTTATTTCATTAAAGTTTCAGGGACTTTAGTTCGCAAACGAACCTGAGTTCATGAGTATGAATTGACATACTTACCGAATTTAGAACCTAACCACTGTGTTTTCAAACTGAGTACGCGAACCACAATTCCGGACCTGGCCTAGTCTTTCCATTCGTAAACCACAATTCCGTACCTTTCACATGTAAACCCGTTCGCAAACATAGTTCGCAAACATGAGTTCCGGACCTGAACTAGAACTTCACAGTTCACATACTAGGTACGCATACTGTGTTATATCCAGACATTGGTAGTAGTTCTAAAACTCTTGAAACATCCTTAGAAGACAACAATGGTAATCTTACACATACGACATACCACTAGCTTCAAGTAATTTTCAAGTGATTAATTGATCAATACAAAAATTCCCAAGTTAACATCAAATGATTGTCTCACACAAATCATGTACGATGTTCAAGGTAATTTTCACATGATCATCTTGACTTAAATTTTGTTTCCAACAAATAAATTGCCTACAACTAAACTCGTCAAGTAGATGATGAATTTTAGCTAAAGTTAAAAAGCTTTCAACACGCATTTCGAGAAATATATAAACGAGATAAACTCGGGTCGAAATTTCAAATGTGTATAATGCAAAGTATATATAGCTGTACGACTTAGTCTCATTAGAAGATAGAATAGACTTACGAGTGATAGATAAGTTTTGGTCTCCACATACCTTATGTTGATGATAAGTTCTAAATGCCAAAAGGAGATGGTTGAAGTTCAAGTTCAGGTTCAAGCTTCCCCTCTTTTTTCTATTGTTGCTCATAGTGACAAGGTTGTTGTTTCTAATTATGCTATTGTGGCATGGTATGAAGAGTCAATGAAGAAACAACAATCTAGAGTCCAATTTATGGATTTGGGAGATTCAAATACTTCTTTCTTCCATAATATTTTGAGTTTATGTACTTTGGATGATGAGGTGTTGGCTGAGGATAAAAACATAGCTGCAGAGTGTAAATTTTTCTCTAATCTTTATGATGAAGGTAGTATTGCTGAGCCAAATGTGAATCTGATCCAACCGTTGTAATTTGATAGACTTGTGGATGTTGATGCTTCTGTTGATCTCTCTAAGCCTGTCACCAGGGATGAAATTATTGCTTCCTTGTCTTCTATTGGTTCAAACAAGGCTCCTGGGCCTGATGGATTTTCAAGTCATTTATTCAAGGTATGTTGGTCTATCATTGGTGATGACTTTGTAGCTCTTGTTCAAAATGTCTTTACTAAATCAAAGCTTTTAAAGGAGGTCAATAGAACCTTTATAACTTTAGTTGATGAGAAGGATAATCCTAGTCTGATATCTGATTATAGACCTATTGCATGTTACAATGTCATTTATAAATGTATTGCTAAGATTATTGTCTTATCTGGGATCAATTCAAGATAATATCTTAGTGGCACATAAAATTGTTAGGAATTACCGTAGGGCTACTGGTACTCCTAGATACACATTGAAAATTGATCTTAAGAAATCGTATGACTCTGTTAGCTGGCATGTTATTATGTGTACTCTAAAGAAGATGGGATTTCCAGATATTTTTATTAGTTGGATTGAGGTGTGTATTATTACTCCTAAATATTTCGTACTTGTTAATGGTTCTCCATATGGTTATTTTGGAGCTACTAGTGTGACTACTCGTTTTCCCGTAGTCTACATAATGTATACAACTCTGAGAATCTGATACTAAGTAGTATTGATACCTCCGTTGAACCGATATTGCCAAGTAATAAATGATATCTAAAATCACAATAACAACGAAGAACACAAGTATAATGTAAAAGATTCTAAGTTATCATGAGACACAAGAGATTTACGTGGTTCGACATTTGTCTACATCCACGGGGTAATGAGTGCTTTTTTTTGTATTAAGTTGTGGTGGTTATAAAGATCTTAAATGCTTCCCAAAGTAATAGAGAGAACTCAAGTGGAAGTAAATACTTAAGTTCTAAACATTAAAGAGGTGTAAGCTTAAGACTAGATCTTCTCTCCTAGATATTGAATGCCCTTAGTTTGTTGGTGAAGCTTGATATTTATAGCCCCTCTTGCTCCAGGTATATCTTTGCTGCCTCTGGGTCCATCATCTGCTGATATACCTTTCGTACCAATGGTACCTTCGTCCACCGCGCACTTTCTCCAGTTATATTTCGCCACCTCAGCTCGCCCACGTTCCTTCGGGAACTACCCAACCTTAGTACAGGTTGTACCTTCGTTCACCGCCAGCTTCCGCCAATCGGGTTCTGCCACACTTTCTCTCTCCACGTGCCTAGATTCATGCGTGTAGATAAGAGATTTGAGTAGTTAATGCTGATTGGATGCGTCATCTACCTATGTCCCCTCGCCAGCTGACTCTATATAGACTAGGATTTTTCCTTCCTTATCTTGACCGTTCACGCCTTCTTTCTTGGGATGAGATAAAGTAGATCTGCGGAGGTATCCCTTGTTACTCAGGCTTCTCTGTTTAACGAAGGCTACACAGTTAGGTATATATGCAGCCACTAAGATCGTGACACGTGCTCCACAAAATATTAGTATTCACAGTTTGCCCCTTTTCTTTCATCTTCTACCGTTTGGTAGAAGTGGAAGAAAACTTCCGTTACGCCGCCAATTTTGCACATACCGATTGGGCGGTCCCTACATGTCCTTTCATGCATAACTTCCCGTTGAATTTCGGGACATCCAAATTTTTTGGATTTTCCAGCCTCCTATAAGAGGGGAACAAAGAGAAGGGAATTTTACTAACTCCTTTTCCTCTTCTTCGAACTGTCGCTCTCTATCCCTTTTATTGAGATACTCTTTTGCTGCTAACTGCTCCCCTTTTTCCTTTGCTGAGGAGGAATTTTATTAACTACTCCGCGTGCTTTGGCTCCACTCTGTCGATCATACAAGTAAGTGATACCCGTATTTGGTCTTGATTTTCTCCATGCTTGCCCATGTTGTATCGTTGTCGGACTAGGAGATTTATTGATGTTGCTTATTATGCTTGCACGTGAGAATTCCTGTTTTTTTTTTTTGCTTGTTTACGCTGTATGGGAACTTGGTTTTTGTTCCATTTTGATTTTTGATGATGGCTTCGGTACGATAGTTCTTCGCCTGCAACTTTGATCATGTGATCAAAGGTTTTTGATTTCCCTCATGATATGTTTCGACTGTCCCCTTTGGTTGGTTAAGTGAAGCCCATGCCCAAAGTTCGTCGGTTTTTTGCCCCCAATTCACTTTTGAATGAATTGCAATCTTCTTCTGCCATTGTTGATGGAGATGTTCTTCCTTATGGTGTTAGGCATCATGAGGCTTCCAAAGAAACCTACGCGTAAGGGTCCAAAGATATCTTCGTCGACTGATCCTCCTCCGCGAATGGATCATACTGATGCTACGCCATCTCCTCCCCATGAGGATTCTGAGGTGCCTGCTGGTACTGAGGTGGCTACGGTCGCTAAGGAGGAATTTATTATCGAGGATCTTCCACCTCCTCCTCCTCCTCACTATGAGATTCAGAGGCTCCAACTGCAAGGATAACTTTGCTCATTTGTCTATTGATGAGATTACCAAGTCTTTTCGCCTTCATAAATTCGAGATTTTCTTCGTCAATGGCCATGATGTTTTCATTGAGTCTCACATTCGGGATTTCCCTTATGATGAGAATAGTCTTTTGATTAGCGTTGGACAATTGGCCACAGGTATGCTTCTTCCTCTGTATAGTAGAAAGGATCCTTTCTATTATGACGTCTTGTCCACCAGGGATGACCCGGCAAACAAGACTCAGGTCCGAGGAATTTACCAGTATACTGGTAATTACTGGCGTGCCCTTCGCGAAAGCTGGTATCGTATCAAGGGAAAGACTACTTTGAAGTCTTATGACCCCTTTGCTGAAGGGATATCTAAGCAGGAGGACTATACCCCTGCCAACTTCAATGCTACATATGCTGATGCTATTCAAAAAAGCAACCTTCTTCCTTGGAGTGTTGGTCCTCGTCGTATTCATGTTACTGCTAGGCATATTAAGGAGGGTAATAGAATTCGCTTGCTGGAGGAGATTGATAAGACTGGTTTGACTACCATCCCTTATTCTGCTAGGCTGCCTTTGCCAAAGTATGACCGCATTCGTCTTGATCATGATGATCGTTGGGATCATACTCCTCTTCGTGTGGTTGGTCCTTGGGCTTATGGTTTCACCACTACGGACCCCTCAGTCCCTCGTATAGCTCGTTCTTTGCCTGTGAAGTATGATGGGTATCCGCCTTGGATTTTTAATCCTGCTGCTTCTCACGAGGTACCTTTGCTATTAATATCTTTGTCTGCTTATATATCTTTATCTGCTTTGATATCTTTGTTCTGATGGTCTTCTTTTGCAGTCTTCCCCTGCTTCTTCTGCTGGGACTGCTTCAGGCTCTGCTGGTGTAGTTGCAGGAAATCCTACACTACACCCCTCACAAGATTTCATTAACATTCAACTCATTTTAGATTAACAATCTTAATTTTATTGATGAATCTTTGAACAATCTTACAAGAAAAGATAAAGGAATCAAGAATAACCACTACTCTAGATTTTCTCTCTCCTATTTACTTGCTTCTCACTCAGAAAAAGATCTCTCTCTTCCTTTACTATTGAACGACTATTTATAGGGAATTACATAGTGGATGACAGCTAATATGTCCTTTATTTTCTGATATGGCTTGCAATATTCTCGCAACCTTACAAATGTTAATCTCGCAAACTCTCTTATTTTCGCAGGACCATCACATTTTTCTCATGATTTTAGCTGACGTCGTTTATTATGTCATTTCTGAAATTGTTCTGCGACTCTGTTGTGTTGTGTTGTTAATAATTTCGCTGAGGCATTATTGCTGCGAGATTCTGATCCTACATCTTGCCTCTTCTCATATCTTCTCTGCGAAGTAGAGAATGATATGAGAAATGCCGCAGCTGTTCATCTCTTCATATTCTGCATTTATCACACGTATCCTTTCTTCCATCTATTTCTTGACACGTCTTCGGTAACCGCTGCTTTTTAACCGCTCACGTCTTTTCATACTAACGGTGTTTATTTCTTCGAGTAAAAAATCCTCTCTATATATTCTTCTTACTCTTCTTTCCATTTTCTTTTTACTTTCTCTTCTCTTTTTATTCTTTCATCTCTGCAACTCTATTGTTCTTCCATAAATTCTGCCATTGCAACTTTTCTTCTTTCTTCTTCTTTTACCCTTTTTATTTTCTTCTTCATCTCCATACTGTTCCCTCTGTAGATCGTCACTGTTCGTAACTTTCTTAATTTTTACGAATTAATCTTCCTGCTAGTGTTTTCCATAGATTCATCGAGGTTAGTTTTCTTTTTTCTTTCTTATGGGTATTGCTGAAATTGATCTTGCTTTACTGCTTATTTGATGATACTGTTTATGTGATTCCCATACTGTTGTTATTTCAGCAAAAACGCCTCTAACACCAGATTTACGGTTCAGAACCCTAATATTCCCGAATCGCAGCATAAGATTGTTGTACACAGAAGAAAGTCTGTGAATCAGAAGGTAGTAATAAACATTATTCTTTTCTAATAACAATATTATTGCCTCTGTTTCTTATCTGGATTGTAATTCGCAGGGTGATAAGGATGCCAACAAACCTCTCAAGAAATCTCGCCACCTTAAAACCGTTGAAACCTCTGTTCCATTCCACTTACTTATTTCTTCTAAATCTCCTGCGACATCTTCGCAAGTTAAACCATTATCTCTAATTCGCGAAAAGGCTGCCTCAGATTTTATTTCTTCAACTGACCTTTCAATGATTGAAACCCCCCTTATTGATCCTTCTGTGAATGAAACTTCTTCTCCTCCTGTTGATAATGTTTCTCAACCTTCTATCATCGCCAGTTCTCTATCTGAGCCTCTTCCCTTTTCGAAAGAAACCGTGGAAGGAATAGATATTTCTTTCAAAGTTTTGTCTGAGGTCCTGGATGATGGCAAAAAGTCTCCCATTGATCCTGTCAAGTCTGATATTTGCGAAATTCTGAGTAAATATTTTGGCTCTGACAGAGCTGCTTCGCAAACAGCTTTGAAAAAAGAGTGTAATGCTCTTCGTCTCGAAAATCAAAAGCTTCAGAATATTTCGATGGATCGCGACAATCTTCGCAAGAAGAATGATGAACTGAGAGGTATGATTTCCTTATCTATGTCTTCAATTTGCCTTTCTAATGATTTTATCCTTTCCATATTTAATTATCCTTGAAATCCCTCTTTCGCAGGTTAAGCCTTAAACCATAAATGAATAATGGAGAGATATCAATTTGAATCTGCTGTTGAACAAGCCCGTGTTGATAAAGAGATTTTGATGGATCAATATAACCAATTAGATAACCTCTATTCATACTCTGTTGATCATATAAATAATCTTACCAATGAAAATACCAAATTAGTTCGGAGGCAAGATTTATTAAGTAATGAAATATCTCGCCTCTCTTATTCTTTAACTAAAGTTAATCTTGGGATGGAATCTTTATCAGATGAGAATAAAACTCTATCTCAAGAGAAACGAATTTGTTTAAATAAGATGGCGATATCTTCGCAACAACTTAGTATCCTTCAGAAAGTATGTGATGACCAAGAGCAATCTCTTTGCTCTTTGAGAAATGAACTTAAAGAAGTAACCGAGTCATCTATCGCTGAAAGAGATACACTCATTCAAGGTAGAATAACTTTAAGTGTAAAGGCGAATCAACTTAAAGAAAAATATTCCAAATTAGAAGAATCTTATTATTTTCTTGCGATGAAAAATGCCTTTCTTATCTCTAAAGAGAAAAATCTTCAGTCTCGACTTAAAGGTTTAGTTGGAGATAAATTTGATGATGCGATGGACCGTTGGGAGAATAGTTGTCTGACCTTGATTCAACATCTTATTTCGCAAAAGGAAGGTAGTCATAATAGTTTGTCTGCCTTAACTATCTTTTCTTTGTCATATCTTTTTGAGTTCTTCATCTTACTGAAATTTTGTATTCTACTTTTCGCAGAGTCTGAGAAAAATCTTCATTCCTCCATTTCTGTTTTGGAGGCTAAATATGTCAAAATTCGCAAAGAAAATGCACTACTCGTCTATGTCCTTACTGGTTCTCGCGACCGAGTAGAAAGAAGACTTGATTATCTTGCTTACTTTAAGGATATTCAAGATAGGAATCATCAGAGAGCACTTCTTCGTCAAGTTCATCTCCGGGCTGAAGTCCTTGTAAATGATATTTTATTGTCTAAATATCTTCCTCCTACATCAATCGAACCTTTGGAAGTAGATGATGATGAAGTTCCTCGTCATGCTGACAGTGATTATGATTATAAAAGTGGTGAAGAGAATAGTCTTTTGGAAGATGGAGAAGAGATTCCTTCTAAGGAAGCATTTGTTGGTGCTAATCAAGATGAAAACGAAAAAGAAATCTCTTCCGAAGAAGTAATTGCTGGCGATAATCAAGGTGGCGGCGAAAAAGAAGTCCCTCTCAGAGGAATTATTATTGGTGAAGATCAGAATCGAAATGAAGGAGAGGTTGGCGATAATGAGAACATTGGCGAAGAACGTCTATTATCTCCTTCTACTGGAATTAATACTGAAGCATGAGCTTCTTATCTAGTTCTATATTCTTGAATTGTCTCATCTTTATTATTTTTTGCGAATAATATTCTTCAACCAACTTTTGAATCAATTTTCTCTTTTAGTATTTTGCTGGTGAGAAATATAATGCCTCTTGTTTACTGATTCCCATACTTGCCTCTCATTATCTTTATTGCGAGAAATGATCTGTTATGAATACTTATAAATATTTTGTTTTTTCATGTGGTCTTATTTTTCCTTCCTAATTTAAGGTCTTATTATGCCACCTCTTGTCATTGCGACAAAATCGCAGGTTGTTCTTGCACTTTCATGCAAGAACCCATTGATCTTGCCTTAACTTTTTCTTTTGTATTATGGCCTCTTCAGGAATGTTGCGACAATATGACAAGCCTAAATATTCTTGCGAAAATAAAGCCTCATGACATTGCCATCTTGCGACGAAATCGTAGGACGTCTTCGCACTTTCATGCGAAAACCCATTGATCTCGTCTTATCTTTTTCTTTTGTATTATTGCCTCTTCAGGATTGTTGCACAAATATGACAAGCCTTAATACCCTTGCGAGTAAAAATCCTCATGACATTTGCGTCTTAAGCCACTTATCAGCTCCCTAATGGAGGGTGCCGCCCTTATCCCCCCTGGTTACCCCTTCAAGGAGGCGTACTTATACCATACAAGGTTATCTCCTCCCATCCAGTCTTAACAACAACCAGTTGTTTTCGCAGTCTCTTATCCCTTTTACCTATAGGGTTTATGGTTACGAGACTGCACCCTAAGTGGGGTTTTCTTCAGGCCGAGTGCAGTATAAGCCAAGACTTGTCAAGAATGGCAAGGTACGCTCCAGACGCCCCAGGCACTCTTGACTCAACCGTGTACCTCGGCGCCTTGATCAGATTCTGCACTCCTTGGGAGAGTCCTTATTACCTTAGTCGCCCAACCTAAGTCATATGCTTAAGCTGAGAATCCAAGGTGCCTCTCCCGGATGGGCTTTATTGACCCCAAATCTCCATGACTCAGGTTTCGGTGGCGGTGTAGCCTTTCCCTGAGCCATGCAACAGGTACCCCCTTATATGACGTACTTTAGGTCTTACATTTGCCTCTTGCGAAATTTTATTCGCGAACTAGGGTGTACGCCATAAAGGTTCGCCCCTTCTTTTATGTCATTGTTCTATGATTATCTCTGCGAAAGTTTTGCACATCATGATCTTGTTTTGATATGAATAATCTCGCAACTATTCTTTCAGAATCCATAACTTGTCAAAGCTTCTTACGGATAATATATTTTTAAGTACAATCTGTTCCATGGTCTGTCAAGTCTATGACCAACATCTCTACCTTCTGGATCCATTAATTTATAAGCTCCTGTTCCAACTATCTCCTTAATGATGTAAGGTCCATCCCATTTTTTCGCTAATTTTCCACCATTTTCTCGCTGATATATTGGTGTCTCTCGCAGAACTAAATCTCCTGGTTGGAATTCACGTACTTTAACACGTTTATTATATTCTCGGGCTAATCTTCGCTGATAATTCTCCATATGTTGTAAAGCTATTTCTCTTTTTTCTTCTAATTCATCAAGTTTGTTTAAGATCAAACCCGCACTAAGATTTTTCTCCCAATCTTCTCTCTTTGTTTTCGGAATAACAACTTCTGTTGGTAACACCGCTTCAACTCCGTATGTTAAACAAAAAGGTGACATTCCAGTAGCTTCTCTTCTAGTTATATTATAAGCCCATACTGCATTATGTACTTGTTCGCACCATGCTCTATGATGTCCTTCTAATTTCTTCTTTAATATATCTGCAATTGTTTTGTTTGTTGCCTCTACCTTCCCATTAGCTTGTGGATACAAAGGAGTAGACTTTCCACATTTTATCTTAAATGCATTAAGTAACATTTCTATGTTCTGTCCTTCAAACTGTTTCCCATTATCAGATACCAACTGCGCAGGAATTCCAAATCTGCAAATGATATTTTCGAATATGAATGTAAAGATATCTTTGTCGCGAATATGCTGTATTGCCTTCACTTCTGTCCATTTTGTGAAATAATCTGTTGCGACTATTGAGTATCTTCTTTGTCCAGAAACTGGTAAAAATGTCCCCACAATATCTAAGCCCCACTTTCCAAAAGGCCACACACTGGTTGAAGATGACAATGGTGCTCTGGGTGCATGTATTTTCTTTCCATGTTGCTGACAATCTTCGCAATGTCTTGATATTTGTTTTGCATCTTCGTGCATGTATGGCCAGTAATAGCCTTGCATTTTTGCTCTATGTGCCAAAGATCTTCCCCCGCTATGATTGCCAACATCTCCACTATGTAAAATTTTTAGCACTTTTTCTCCTTCTTCTCGTGTCAAACATCTGAGTGATGGTCCATTAAAGGATTTCGGTATAGCAGCCCATCTCTTATTTCATAATTTGTTGCGCGGCTTTTTAACTTGTGTGCCTCCAGTCTGTTTCTTGGTGTTTCTCCTTTCGCCAAATATGCATGAAGTTCTGTTCTCCAATCTGTGACATTGTTCGTTTGTTCTTCTTCTTCACCGTCTATTATCATCACGTTCACTTCTTCTTCTTCTTTATTGATTGATGGTGACAGAAGTGTTTGTATTTTTATGCATCTCGCAGTTGGATCTGTCATCATGCTTGAGATGAAAGCAAATGCGTTTGCGAGTCTGTTATCCTTCCTTGAAATGTGCCTCCATTTTATTTTTGGGATTTTCGCTGACAATTCTTCAACGAGCTTCTTGTATTTCTTCAAGGATGGTTCATTTGTAGTTTACTCTCCCTTTATTTGGCGAATAACTAGCTGCGAATCACTAGTGATCCTGGCATTTTCTAGTTTCATTTCTATTGCGAACTTTAAGGTATGTATCACAGCTTCATATTCTGTTTCGTTATTGGTGGATGCAAATTCCAATCTGAATGAAAAAGCCATCTTCACTCCTTCTGGCGAAAATAAAACAATTCCAACTCCATTGCTTTCTCCATTTGATGATACATCTACCAATATCTCCCATCTATTTGGTTCTGTTAATAAGTCTTTTGGATCTCCGTGTTCTTCTTCTATATCCATCATTTCTTCTACCGCTTCATCTTCTTCTAAAGGAAATTCTGCCAAGAAATCTGCAACAACTTGTGATTTTGGTGAAGATAAAATTTCATATTTAATATCAAAGTGGCCTACTTGTGCATTCCATCTCTCCACTCTTCCTGATCTTTTTGAATTCTTCATCACTAATTCAATTGGTACTTTTGTTAATACCTTTATCTTGTGCGCTTGAAAGTATATGCGGAGCTTAAATGATGCATAAACTAGTGATAAGATTAGCTTCTCAATCTTTGAGTAATTCTTCTCGGCAGTATTAAAAGTTTTCCTAATGTAATAGATGGGTTTCTCCACTCCTGCGTCTATTCGCAATAACACGACACTTAGTCGCAAGATAGATTAATAATTCTTCTCCTGATTCTGCTTTTTGTAAAATAGTTGTATTCATAAGATGTTCTTTGATCCCTTGAAAATATTTTTCGCATTCATCAGTCCATTTGAATTTCGCACCCTTCTTGAGTATATCGGAAAAATACTTGCATTTGTCTGATGATCGCGAAATGAATCTCCCCAGCGAAGCTAAAAGTCCATTCAATTTATGTACATCTTTTATTGTTGCTGGTGTTGGCATGTCACGAATCGCTTGCAACTTTTATAGATCAACCTGTATTCCTTCCTTTGATACAATGTAGCCTAAAAATTTTCCCGATGCAACTCCAATAGTACACTTCTCAGGATTCAGTTTAATGTTATACTGCCGCATTTGTTCAAAAATCTCCTTCAGGTCCTGTACATGGTCTTTGGATTCTTTACTCTTTACTAACATGTCGTCCACGTATACTTCTAATTTTTTGTGTATCCATTTCGCGAACACCTTCTCTACCATTCTTAGGTATGTCGCTCCCGCATTTCGCAAACCAAATGGCATTTTCGTGTAACAATATAAACCTCTAGGGGCGAAGAAAACAGTATGCTCTTGATATTCTTCAGCGAGAGGGATCTGATTATATCCTTTGTACTCATCTAAAGACGATACTCTATCATTTCCCGCTGCGGATTCCACCATTTGACGAATATCTGGTAACGAAAAGCTATCTTTAGGGAAAGCTTTGTTTAAATCAGTGAAATCTATGCAAATCCTTATTCCTTTGTTTTTCTTTGGAAAAATGACCATATTCGCTATCCACTCTGGGTATTTAGCTTCTCTTATGATTCTTGCATCAAGCATTTTCTGTAGTTCTTCTTCTATTTGGGAATGGTAAGCTGTTGCGATTTTTCTTATTCTTTGTTTAAATGGTCTCACATTCTTGTTAATCTCCAACTTGTGACATGCAATTGATAGATCTATTCCCGGTATCTCATCCATGCTCCCTGCGAAAATGTCTTTATATTCTCGCAAAAGGTTAACAGTTCTTTCTTCTTCTTCTTCTACATCCATCTTGGTTCCAATTCTCAATATTAGAGGTTCTTCTATAGTCCCAACGTTTACTTCTTTTGTTGGTTCTGCGGCAGTGCAACTGGACTTGGGTTCTCCCATTGGTGTTGGTTCTTTTATTTTTTTCACAGGTCCTTCTCCTTCTTCCGAAATTTCGCTGGGTATTCCCCTGCCTTCTTTTGCCCTTATCGTGTATACTCTAAATTCTTCTTCTTTCTTTGCCTCCTTTGCCAACTTTCTGAGAAATTGTTTCTTTTTTGCTCGTCCTTCATAATGCTTTACTTCAATTTGATGACATAATTTCGCATTGTCAACATCTCCTCTGATTTCACCTATTCCATTTGGTGTGGGGAATTTAATACATTGATGCAACGTTGATACTACAACTTTTATCGCATGTATCCATGGTCTTCCTAGCAACATATTATATGGCGATTCCATATCCACCACGCATAGTGTCACGTGTGTTTCAATCTCTCCTAGTGGAATTCGTACCACTATTTCTCCTTTAGGTTTTGTTGTGGATTTTCCAAAGCCATGAACAAGATATGTTGAACTTGACATTTTTTCATCTTTAAATCCCATTCCCCTGAATGCATGATAAAATATTATATCCACTGAACTTCCTATATCGACTAAAGTTCTGTTCAATATCCATTCTTCCGTGGATTTTGTAGTTGTACCCTTCTCTTTTCGCGTAATAGGCACTGTAATAACCAATGGAGATGTGTGGTTCAAATTTTCTTTTGGTATTTCTGTCGCCATGAATGTGATTTTTTTCTTTTCCTAATCTTTCAAGGGTGATGTCTTTTCTACCGCCATAACCTTCCTTCCTTCAAAATTTCGTTTATGTATCCTTCCTTTGATGTTTTCATGGAATTCATTAACCATTATTTTTGTTATCATATTACACTCCAATCTTTTGTCATCTTCATTGACTCTAATCATTTTTCTTTTAACTGGTTCACTGATTTGTTTAATCACTTTCTTGATTTGAACAATCTCAACAACAATCTTCAACTTTCGATCTTCAGCCTCCCCGTTTCTAGCGCCATTATGTAGTTGCAGGAAATCCTACACTACACCCCTCATAATATTTCATTAACATTCAACTCATTTTAGATTAACAATCTTAATTTTATTGATGAATCTTTGAACAATCTTACAAGAAAAGATAAAGGAATCAAGAATAACCACTACTCTAGATTTTCTCTCTCCTATTTACTTGCTTCTCACTCAGAAAAAGATCTCTCTCTTCCTTTACCATTGAACGACTATTTATAGGGAATTACATAGTGGATGATAGCTAATCTGTCCTTTATTTTCGGATATGGCTTGCGATATTCTCGCAACCTTACAAATGTTAATCTCGCAAACTCTCTTATTTTCGCAGGACCATCACATTTTTCTCATGATTTTAGCTGACGTCGTTTATTATGTCATTTCTGAAATTGTTCTGCGACGCTGTTGTGTTGTGTTGTTAATAATTTCACTGAGGCATTATTGCTGCGAGATTCTGATCCTACTGCTGGTAATTCTGTGGCCACAAGGACTAGGAAGAGAAAGGCTTTGGTTGAAACACCTGCGGAGGTAAGGATCATTATCATACCTTTGTGCTTGTAAGTTCCTTAGTACCTTTCCCCCGATTCTTAGCCGACGCATGTGTTTCTTTACAGTCTTCCCAGAGGAAGGTTAAGTTGAAGACCGTGATTGATCTTGATGCTTTGGATGATGATCCCAAGGCTGCTAGTGAGGGACCCGGTGACGAAGACATGGAGGATATCGAGGATACTGGCCTAAGTCCTCATTTGGATGATATTGAGGAGGATTTTTCCAAAGATAATCCTAGACCCGTCCGAGCTGCTTCAGTTGAGGGTGAGAACCTTCTTGTTGGTACTGATAGATACATTTTTGTGTCTAAGTTGTCCTCAATTTTCTATATTGTTAGCACTCAATTTTGTACTAATTTTGGTATTTTATGTGTTTGTAGGCATTTTTGGGAAATAAACATTTTTGGAAAATTCGGCTCGAAAAGTTGATTTTGGCACCCGGAGGGCGCATGTTATTCAGACTCTCACTTTTGGATAAGGGAAACTCAATTACTAAGGGGCACCTTAGTTGGGCACCTGCTAATCGCACCCCGTCACTGGTTAAGGGGACTCCATCTTCTTCCTTGATTTGAAAAGAAAACTGGCGGGAAAATCTGGCAGCAACGAAACAGAATTAGGGTTGAGTTTTTAGTCGTGATTTAAAGAAACTCAATCACTGGAATTTACTGTGGTTATTCTATTCGGACAAACAGGGTTGGTAAGAGTGATAAAAACGGTTAAAATTGGCTGGATATTCAGATAAATATAAACAGAGGAGTACGAGATATAATGGTTCAAATTTCCGTGATTTTCTATGGAAGATTTGTTGGTGATTTCGTGAGATTTTCTCGAGGATTTTAATTGGAGATATCCTGTTATGCTGAAACAGGATCGGTAAGTCAGTTGGATTCAAGGAAAGAAGAATATTTTCACGGTTGGAGAAAAACAGGACACGAGGATATCTCGAGTCTTCCATGAGTCAGTTAAGATACGTTTGGAGGATTTTGTGTGTTGAGGCGACTTATACTGGATAAACATACGTGCAGTGAAGAACAGAAGGAGTTGCAGAGAAGAAAACCAGAGAACAGCAGGCAAAGACAGTCGCATAAAGTGTTACCTTATCTTTCAAATTCATTATCTTTGTAACAACTTTTGCAAAAATTATTTCGAATTCAGTACTGCTAGGGTTTCTATGTAACAGTTGGTTTTGTAACAGTTATCCCTGTTACAAACTCGCTGCATTATATTATTTCCAATGAAAACACCTTTTGAGCCATGTTTCTATCTTTTGGGTGTGTTTGCGACATGAGGAGCTAAACCCCAACACTGGGACGACGGAGGAAGCCATTATTCATGCATGTGGTAATTCTATTTAATTCCTTTATGACTATTTGCATTATTATAATTGATTTATGATTTTTCTTGATTATTTGTGATTTCGTTAGATGTCACATGCTTAGTCTTAGGTACTTTTGATGCGTCATGCTTGTGATTTACATATAATTCATTACAGAATCTACCTTGGCAAAGATTTAGAGTCGATGTTTATTATTTTATGAGCTTTAATTGTCCGGAATTAATAGTTGAACCGCATGAATGTGGGAATTGGTGGAATCCCGAGTCCCAATCATCTCTTCATCCCATCACGATTTTTGTATATAATTTCCTTATTTTCTTTATTAAGTCTTAAAACAAATTATCAACAAGTCTGAGTGAACGACAACCTTTAGCACTATATAAAATTCGATCAATTTTTGGCGCCGCCGACGCGGACTTGTGTATAGATTTGTTTTTAGGTTTTATTTTTATTTTTATTTTTTTTGTTCTTTTTTACGCATTTTGGCATTTCTGTTTGCTTTCCGATTTGGAGCGGAGCGAAAGAAAAAGATAAAGTGTTGAAAAGAAAAGCAAAGCCAAAATAGGAAAGAAAAGAGAGATCCGAACGGAGTGAAGAAGAAAATTTTGTATATAGTGTTATTTATTTTTATTCTTTTAGAAACTGTAATTAGGATTTTGTTTGTTGTAATTTTTCTTTTTATTTTTGGACTTTATTTTTGGACATTGGACATTATTATTTTTAAAACCCTAAGGAAGGGTTCGTTTAAATAAAACTGCTGCAGGGAAGGACGACGGTTACGATACCGTCTCGGCCCCTCGGGTTCGTACATGACATAGGAGTCGTGGCCCGAGTCGACTTCAACGGTTCATCCCCCGTCTGGAACGGGAGGTAAGTTTTTCTGAACACCCGCGAATCCCCTGTCAGTGGGTTTATTTTGTGTTGAGAATGTCGAACTGGTATTACAATAGCCCATACAACGAATATAAGACTGATTTTCAAAATGGACATTACTTTGACCATAGTGTGAATAGTGGTTGGGAACGCCAATCTTTTGAAGGTTATGGTCCTGTAGATGGGGAAAAACGATTTGCTGGTTTTTAAGGAATTAAGGAGACGACCTTATGGAGGAGACTCCTCGAAACGAGCGAAATGTTAAACCTCACACAGATGCACCGCTGCAAAGGGGGTGCTTTAGATTCGAGAGATAAATCTATACTACTCCGGCCTAAATCAAGACAATGACCGTTCCAGAGTAAATTCGGTCACAAGAGAGGATGGGTTGATCTGTAGGAGGGAAGCTGAGAAATGTGTGGAATCAATGGTAATCAAAGATTGTGGGCGTGTGAATTCTGAATACGATAAGCTCTGCGTGATTGAAATTGCTCAATTGAGAGTAGTTGCTCAATTGATGAGTTGATGATCTCGTGTTGTCAGTTTGACGTGAGATTGATGATACTAATGATGCCGATCATGACTCAGAGACTTATTTATATTGCTGGAATTTTAGACACCATGATCCCATGAAGTGTGACAGTTGATGGAATCAAGGAGTGGGAAAGTGGAGATCGTGTTTGAAACCAGTTGCTCAACATGTGGAGACTTGGTAGATTTTCCACCCACTACCTCGTGAATTCATTCAACTGACTGCACGACTTGCTCACATTCTATCGTGTGTTTGAACATACGTGCTGTAGACCGCCAGACCAAAACCCCAAGTGATATCCCCCAAAGTGACATGATTGACGTCTCGTGGTTTGTTAGTCAATTGATGACTTCGTGGTTTGATGGGACGATGAGTCCATGTAGTTGCTGAGTTGAACATGATGTTCTGAAACTCATGAATTAAACATGTCATGAGACAGAGGTATAGTTCTCACGATGAAGTGAGCAAGTATTGCTCATTCGATGGATCATTGAATATTGATTGTTGAACCAATATTCCTTGGTTTGAGCAAATATTTATCATATGAGCAAGTGTTTCTCATATGATGAATTGTTGAATATTTGATCGTCTGAGCATGTGTTGCTCGTCTGATGGATTATTGGCAGCGTACCAAAAATATCAATTAGAATACTGGTCGTTGAACCAAGCATAATTAATAAAATTAATGACCATGAGGTCGTCGTAAAATTATTAAGGTTAGAATCTGGAATGATGATCCTTGGATTCAAAAACCCTAATTTGATCAATTGATGATCAATTCATGGTTCGTCAGAATTTCAACCATGGGACGAAGGAGGAGCGACTACATGGGATCGTGGATCAACCATGTAGTGTTTATATGCTCAGTGAGCAAATACGAAGAACTCCTGAAGAGTTGACGATTTGTTGGTGGAAGAATGATTAAATGCTGGCTTAATCATTTATTAAAAAATGCTCGTCTGAGCCTTAGGTGAGAAAACCTAATTAATTATGACGAGGTGAGGGACCGACAATGGAGTCATTAAACCAGCCCTGGGTTTTCCCGTGACCGCCTGACGATCACTTCATGAAAATCCGAAGTGTTTGGGAGAGTTTTGGACCTAATACGAGCAATTGTGCAAATTAGGTCAAAACTGTGAAGATTGATGGGACCGGCTTCCGTGAGCCAAAGAGCCAATCTTGGTCGGTCAAGATAGCATGCTCGTGTCCCCAAGGCGTCCGCGTCTCAGTCCTGAGAATTTTGATATTTTCTGGCGTGCAATTGAGCATCCATTCGAGTAAATATGCCAAAATTAGGGTTTCGACGAAACTGAGGAAGACACCATGAGATGATGAAAAATAATTATAAAATAAGGAATGAGGAGGCGTGGGACCGCTGTGGTCAAGGCATGGTCGGCCGGTCGTGACCACGGTCCCGTGGTGCCTTTTCCTTAATTTTATAATATTTTGATGATTTTATGAAAAATTCATGAATTTTTAGAAATTTGATGAATTTAGGGAGTTTCCATGAATTGAAGGAGTTTTCATGAGTTCAAGGAAGCAAAAAATATTAAAATAATAAAAACAAGGACGTGTGGGATCGTGGAAGGCATGGCCGGCCGGCTTGGGCCGGTCCCACGAGTTTCCCTAATTTTTTGTGTATTTTTCATGTATTTTTGATGAATTGAGGGAATTTTCCTAATTTGAGAGAAATACCATGAAATCAAGGAATTTGATGAATTCAAGGAAAACTAATAATAAAATAATAAAACAAAGGGTGTGTGGGACATGCTAGGGCATGGCCGGCCGGCCAAGGCCCGGTCCCAGAAGTTTTCATAATTTATTTTATTTTATTATTATTTGATGATTTGTGCAAAAATACCATGAAATCAAGGAGTTTTTTCATGAAATTAGAGAAATAATAATAATAATAATAAAATAATAAGGAACCGTGGGGTATGGGGCCGGTTGGGACCAAGGCATGGCCGGTTGGCCAATGGTCACGCCCCACACTCCTTTCCTTAATTTTATATTATTTTTTATGAATTTATGGAAGTACCATGAAACCGAGGAGTTTCCTCGAGACGAAGGAGATTTGATAAAATGAGAGAATTTTCATCAAATCATGGAAAATAATAGAAATGCATTAAAAATATAAAACTGGCGTGGGATTGACCACGACACGGTCGGTCGGTCGTGTGTCCGTGCTCCCAGCACCCTGGTCAATATTTTTAATTATTTATTATTTTCTTCTCTATTTTGCATAGGTTCATCGTTTCGTTGTATTTTTGAAATACTCGTTCGTGCGGTGACTGTTAGTGTATCGTCGTTGAATACACCTTCACCATTTGAATCGGGGCTTACTTAGAGGTAGCTCAGACGCCCAGTTGTTGATTATTTATCACTAATTGTGGAATCCAGTGGAGAATAATTCACAAAACTGAGTTATAAGATGTTTATTATTAATTCATAGGATCAGCTGAGGATTCGACTACGAATTCAGAATAATAAAGTGAGCATTACCATTCCATGGGATCGTAGATTCGACCATAGAATCAGAGTAATTAAGATTTATCTATTACCATTTATGAGACCAGTTGTGGATTCGATCATGAAATCGGAGTAATGAGATAATATAGTTATTGCTATTCTATGAGATCAAGCCGTGGATTCGATCATAGAATCAAAATAATTGTTTATTGCCATTCCGTGGGACCAGTCGCAGATTCGGCCATGGAATAGGAGCAATTGTTATTGCCATTCCATGGGACTAGTCGTGGATTCGACCATGGAATAGGATCAATTGTTATTGCCATTCCATGGGACCAGTCGTGGATTCGACCATGCAATAGGAGCAATTTTTATTGCCATTCCATGGGACCAGTCGTGGATTCGACCATGGAATAGAAGCAATTGTTATTGCCATTCCATGGGACCAGTCGTGGATTCGACCATGGAATAGGAGCAATTGTAATTAGGAATAATTAACTTTGTGGCTCTATACTAGCAGAGCAAGATGTCTAGGAGCATTAATTATCCCGATATGAGCTTGTCGGTAAGTCATATCCTTTATATAGTCAGGGTAAACTCGTTGTTTGTTCCTGAAGACGTTATCGCTCTATACTAGCAGCGCAAGCTGTCTAGGAGCCGTCCATCTCGTGATACTATATAGAAATAATCACTGAAAGTATTCAGTATTCCTGAGATACGCCGTTGTCCAGTCGTGAGACTACATATCTACATGTACTCTGAGAGAAAGTACTATCCGTCAGCATTAAATGGTGATTTTCCGGCCATAAATAATAATACCAGTAATTGAACTTAGTCGTAAGTTGAGACGTTACCGGATTTAGAGAGCATGAGCAAACCACGACTTGATGAAGGCTTCAATGTCATGATTGGAGCGTCGTTTGATGAGCATAAATTGGTTTTGAACCTCTGGTTTGGACGACGAGTCCATGGTCGGTTAGGATTCGCGGGCCGGGCCCAATAAGGAAATCCTTGTTTTAGGAACAAACGCTCGTTCGTTCGTTAGTTTAGGGAACAAACAAAATAGACCTGAGTCTAATGATATAAAATTCGTCTATGAGCTTTCACGAAAACCGGAATTTTATATTTTAAATATGTGAGATTTCACAAAGTGGAATAAACTCTCGTTTCAAAGGTGGATGCTCGTACGAGAGAAAAGTTTTTTTTTTGATAGACGTGCGTCTGTTAGTTATAAAATTTTGTTTATGAGCCTTCATGAAATTTTTTATCTTCGAGCTTTCGGAAATCTTTGAAAATATACTCTCGCTTCAAAGACAGATGCTCGTGCGAGGGAGCAAAAATACATAGATATATTTTTCAAATTTACGTGAGTTTCACGTTGAATATATATATTTTGTAAAATCAATGTTTTGATTTTGAACAACTGTTGAAAGTAGACAATTATACATGGTGAAATAATGTCTATATGTGAGTTTTGCGATTTTATAGTGTATGTACAATGTAGAAAATCAGCGAATGTTCACATGAAAGGTTATGTGAATTATTCATAGTTTCACGCAAAATCAGGTGTTGACTTTAAATAATGAATTTTGCTCGTCTTGGCAAGTTTGAAGAAGCGAGCAAGTTTTTCGAGGTTTTTACGTTATTATCACTAGGTTCTTGAAACTGTAAATAAGTAAGAGTTGAGGATTACCATTTTTGTTGCGTGTTTGTTATTGGTATATACATGACTCCATGCCTTGCGCCTCAGATAGTGGAGACTTCTGGTTAAAGCCACTCTTCGAGATCTTCCGTGGAGCGCTCCAAAAATATCAAGTCAAAGATGAAGACTTCTGCGGATGCTCATACTGAGGAAAATCAACCTTTCAGAGACACTGGAAGCTGACAAATTGTATGTCTCTCGATCATCCGAGAGTCGTCCCTCATTAGCAGAAGCACCGCCGACTTCAGCCAGTGAGACTATCAGCTGAAGATGAAGTTCGGCTTTGTGTTGATGGTGTAGCTCCTGATTGGATGAATGAAGAATTTCGTCATCAGAAAATTCAGAAGTTAGGCCTTCGTTGAAATTGTTGTAGAATCTTCGTCCGATGTCGGATTTTCGCGGTCGACCCATGTATCCTCATGCCCAGGAAATTTCCAAACTTTCACAAAGAGCCTTTTGAGTTCCGATCATGTTTAGGATGTGAAATCGACGAAACAGTAAACTTCCAAGAGACCTTCAGAAAATTTTCAGCTGGCATGTGGTCCAATGTTTTGGCCACAACTCTTTGCTCGTTTCTCCAATTGTTTTGAATTTTGGATATGTTCTAGAGGAATTTCATACGAAGAGAATGGTATATGACCCATCCCTAGATTCTTCACCAATTTCTCCCAGATCGTCGGTTTGTACAGGACAGTGTAAAATAATCTCAGCCGAGCTTGCTGTAAAACACTCATGTTGTGTTCTTCGACCATTCGCTTGTGTATTGAACGGTTGGTGAAGGATTTTAATGTCGTTGATTCGTTTGAGATCAGGACCCCTTGATTGATACATGATCATGGTGCTTGCAGCGCCATCTTGCTTCTGTCAGTCGTAGAAACATCGCTTCTGAAACCCTGGTCATGGGACCATAGCTGAGGTTGCTCTTGAGAGGGGATGATGTAATGACCACGGTTTCATGTCCCTATGGTAGCATTAATTTTATGATGAATGATTAGCACATGAGAGTCAGGTGCCACGAGTCTTGGACTGTGAAACTGGTCGTCATGGTCAGTGGATCGTCAGTCCCCAGTATTTTGGTTAGATCTCTCCTCTTCGTTTTCTCTTCTTCTGGAAAGACTTGGATAGAGGACCCAGGTAGAAAAATTGATGTAAAGACCTAGATGGTCGAAGTTGGAGGTACCTTAATGAAGTACTTAGTGGAAAGACCTGGTGGACACCGATCGACTGTGGAAGTCATGAATACCGTCTAAGAATTGTTGCTTGCATATTGTACGCTCTGGAAGATGTAGGAACCTCATACGACGTCTAAATTTGATGCTTGACCCCAACTTTTGAATCTAAGAGACTGAGTTATCCCATGAGACAATAATCACTCAATTTGGAGTTGTAGAGGTCATCCAACGAAGCGTGCACATTTGTAATTTTTAATCCCGTACAAATTTTTCAGATTTCGTAGACCTGACGGTAAAGGCCATATCTTTCAGCTCGTACGTCCGATTGATGCGCCCTTTTGGTAGGTTGTATAAGAGACATATACGAATATCTTTTGTTGAGGAAGTATCGTCTCATTCCTCACTCGCTGGTATGTTTTTGTAAAACCATTTGCTGAAGTATGTTGTATCTCATTTGTAGAGGTGATGAGAACAACTTGTAGAAGACTTTGGTGTTGTGCCCGCCCATCGTGCAATCTTCAGAAAGACTTTCATGTGAGCATATTTCATGTCTACACTCCTTGATATGAATCATTAGTGCTTCGAGAAGTCCGTTTCCTCGAGCAATACTTCAGAGAATGGTTAGTTGATGGAGCCTTGTCATGAGGATGTTGCTCCTGAGACCGTTGTTGGTGCTGAGACCATGAATTATTATGCTCCAGATATCCTTGTCGATGCTAAGATCATGGATGGTGTTCCTCTAGAGATTATTGTTGATGTTGATACCATGGTTGAAGTTGCTCTAAAGACCGAAAAGGATAGAACTATGATTATAGATATAATTTTTGTTCCTTCATCCAGTGAGCCTTTTACGTTCACGAACTAGTTAGTGAGTTGAGAATCTGGTATACTGGGAGTTCAACCTGAGTGCTCTTGAAAGCATGACTATATCGTGAAGAGGCTTTGTAAGTGAATCCACGTTGTTGTGGAAGATAGCAGCAGAAATCTCCATTCTAGATCGGTGAAGGGAACAAGTTCCTCAGTCATGTAGGGTTTTGTGATGTAGAGAAGTCCCGTCGATGAAGTTTCACGGAATCACCTCAGGTTTCCCAGTGTATGTTGAAGGAGTTGGTAACATTCTTATGTGAATGATGTTGCATCTGCTTCAGAAGTCTTATAATGAGATAATGAAGACTTATCGAATGTAGTGCCGTGCTGGTGTTGAATCAGTGTCGAGATATTTGTGTTGAAGCCAGAGGCGCCATTATCGAAGGTGTACTCTTTGATTGGGAGTACAATTTTGAAGGCTTCTTAGATGATTGAGCATTGAAGCGTCATACCCCTTGAGCATGTCTTAGGTTTAATCGTCTGGGACCCGACTTTCTTCTGTTGATTCAACATTCCTTTCATTGCAGCGGTGGGATTCAACACTTGTGCAGAAGTCAAAGCTTTCTAATTTTGTGGCACACATGGACGCTCCTGCAAGGCTATGTAGAAACTCCCAAAGTGTTCTTTGCCATGTTTGGACATCATCTCAGCAATGAACGTCTCAGTGATCGATTCAGAGAAATGTCAGATTCAAACACTTGGTAAAATACTAATGCGGTGAAGTTACCATTCATAACGTCTTGCAGAGTTGCTAGCAGAATTAAGTCCCCATGCTACATAGCATGTGAGGAAATAAATGACGTAGACATGGGAGGAATGTGACTTTCCTGAGTGTGGAACCTCTTGATGAATGTCTATGCATCTTTTGCAGGTTCTTGCTTCAATCTCGTCAAAGTTCGAAATTCCTCCAAGTGCTCTGATGATGGAATGTTCGTCAAATCTTCTGGATTAGAACTTTCTTTGTTGGAGAGATATGTAACCAAAGACGCTTTGTAAGTACCCATCTTTTCAGCGTGGATCTACGCTCTTCTGAAGGACGTGTCATATCCTGGATCTTCCTGATTATGTGAAACTTGGTTTCTGTCCAGGTTGAACTTATGTTCACTTTAAGAATGATGTAGCCATAAGTATTTCCGAGCGCTCCTTCAAGGTCTCTGATTGAGATGGAGCATGATTATCTTCTTGTCGAGTGATGCATGTGGATCCGATGGTTTTCAGTGGAATGTTGTTGATGGCGGTGTCAACATCGATCAACGTTCTTCCCATTTCGTTTCTTCTGAGATTGACTGTGGTAAGCAGTCCCCAGTCGTACACCTCTTGGTCCGTGGATGGAGGCTCAAGAAGTATTTTCGGAATGGAATTCTTGACATGATGTGTTCAGTGCTGTGAACATGTCTCTCCTTCGTGCCTTCGACAGATAAAGCAATTCACGTTCGACCAGGATTGAACTGCCTCTTTGATAGGTTGTTCAGAGAGAGTGTAAAGCTTCTGATTGGGAGAGGACTCTTGTGTACTCCTTCAGTCCCTCGTTGAAGCTATTGTGGATCAACCTTCTCTTTGAAAATTTGCTTCAAAATATTGCAGTTACTTGTTGGATGATTTGATGAATCTATGAAGGTGACAGTACCTGGGTTTCTTCATTTTTCTTCAGTTGGCTCTCTATGATGAGCAGCGATTTGATTGCACCATCTTGAACCCAGACTTCTAGTAACTCGATCACTGCTTCATGATAAGTTTGAGTATGTCCGATCATCTCCCCGTTCGTTAATGCCGGATCGAGGTTTGTGTAAGATTGGTTATCCTTTCTTGATGCTTTTGTAGGATGAGGTGTTGGATGTCTCATGTTTGAGCAGGAGCTTTCCTTTTGCTTGAGAAATAACGTTCATGGAAGGTTGGACATTGTATTGTTTGTTGATCAGGCATCGGCTGCTCCGAGGTTCCTCGACCTTGTAGACTTTGCTCGGCAAAGCAGGTGTAGTAGTCGCTGATCGTTTGGCTACTTCATGAAGTTCTGAGAGAGTCTGGAGTCGCAGAGAAAGGCTCTGTAGATTAGGATCATTTCGTTTTGTTCATGCTCTCCTAGTGCCTCAAGGAATCGAGAGACGTGTTCTCGAGCGCTCCATGTTCCGTTATATAGTGCAAACGTCGGGGAAGTGTAGACCTTCGGGAAAGAAATTATTTGCGTAGCAACAGGGTATGAAGGTTGATAACGATGAACAGATGATGCTTTGTCTTTTCCTCGATCCTCCATGAAGCGTTCCAGGTCCTCACGAGCGATGAAGCCTGCAAGTTCCTTTGCTGGAGAGTCATCTGCAGCTTTGCGGAATTCTTCATCTTGTACAACATGGATTGGAGAGATTTCAGGATCAGCAGTTGAAGATATTTCTTTAGCTTCTCCTTTTTCGCGCTGAGGCTGAGTTCGTTCAGACGCAAACTTGTCTGTAAGAGTTTTGAGATCAGCATACAACTCTTTCTATGTTGCAGCCACGTCAGTATGAACCTTCATGAGATCAAGATGATTTCCTATGGTTTCTTCAGGAGACCAACCGAAGAGTGTATTGTTGATGGCGCCAGTGTCGTCACTTGCAGGGGATATCACTGGAGCACCAGTGCTTTGAAGAGTGATAGTAACATGTGACGTGATATTGCTAGCCGAAGGAGTGGTGTTAGCGCTACCACTAGAGCCTGCAACGTTAATAGGAGTAGTACTTGATGGGAGTAACACTAGGACTTGCAATGTTAGAGTTGGGTGTTGAACCCGGATTGGTAACTATACCTAAGACCGACCATCCTGCCGAATTGAGATTGCAACCGAGAGAATGATCTCCCACTGTGGTCGCCAATCTGTAGATGGTGAAAAACGATTTGCTTGTTTTTAAGGAATTGAGGAGACGACCGTACGGAGAAGACTCCTCGAACCGAGTGAAATGTTAAACCTCACACATATGCACCACTGCAAAGGGGGTGCTTTATATTCGAGAGATAAATCTGTAGTACTCCGGCCTAAATCAAGACAATGACCGTTCCAGAGTAAATTCGGTCACAAGAGAGGATGGGTTGATCTGTAGGAGGGAAGCTGAGAAATGTGTGGAATCAATGGTAATCAAAGATTGTGGGTGTGTGAATTCTGAATACGATAAGCTCTGAGTGATTGAAATTGCTCAATTGAGAGTAATTGCTCAATTGATGAGTTGATGATCTCGTGTTGTCAGTTTGACGTGAGATTGATGATACTGATGATGCCGATCATGATTCAGAGACTTATTTATATTGCTATAATTTTAGACACCATGATCCCATGAAGTGTGACAGTTGATGGAATCAAGGAGTGGGAAAGTGGAGATCATGTTAGAAACCAGTTGCTCAACATCTGGGGACTTGGTCGATTTTCCACCCACTACCTCGTGAATTCCTTCAACCGACTACACGACTTGCTCACATTCCATCGTGTGTTTGAACACACATGCCGTAGACCGCCAGACCAAAACCCTAAGTGATATACCCCAAAGTGACACGATTGACGTCTCGTGGTTTGTTAGTCAATTGATGACTTCGTGGTTTGATGGGACGATGAGCCCATGTAGTTGCTGAGTTGACATGATGTTCTGAAACTCATGAATTAAACATGTCATGATACAGAGTTATAGTTCTTACGATGAAGTGAGAAAGTATTGCTCATTCGATGGATCGTTGAATATTGATTGTTTAACCAATATTCCTTGGTTTGAGCAAATATTTATCATCTGAGCAAGTGTTGCTCATATGATGAATTGTTGAATATTTGATCGTCTGAGCATGTGTTGCTCGTCTGATGGATTATTGGCAGCGTACCAAAAATATTAATTAGAATACTGGTCGCTGAACCAAGCATAATTAATAAAATTAATGACCGTGAGCTCGTCGTAAAATTATTAAGGTTAGAATCTGGAATGATGATCCTTGGATTCAGAAACCCTAATTTGATCAATTGATGATCAATTCATGGTTCTTCAGAATTTCAACCATGGGACGAAGGAGGAGCGACTACATGGGACCGTGGATCAACCATGTAGTGTCCATATGCTCACGTGAGCAAATACGAAGAACTCCTGAAGAGTTGACGATTTGTTGGTGGAAGAATGATTAAATGCTGGCTTAATCATTTATTCAAAAATGCTCGTCTGAGCCTTAGGTGAGAAAACCTAATTAATTATGACGAGGTGAGGGACCGACCATGGAGTCATGAAACCGTCCCTGGGTTTTCCCGTGACCGCCTGACGATCACTTTATGAAAATCCAAAGTGTTTGGGAGAGTTTTGGACCTAATACGAGCAATTGTGCAAATTAGGTCAAAACTGTGAAAATTGATGGGACCGGCTTCCGTGAGCCAAAGAGAATCTTGGTCGGTCAAGATAGCGTGCTCGTGTCCCCAAGGCGTCCGCTTCTCAGTCCTGAGAATTTTGATATTTTCTGACGTGCAATTGAGCATCCATTCGAGAAAATATGCCAAAATTAGGGTTTCGACGAAACTGAGGAAAACACCATGAGATGATGAAAAATAATTATAAAATAAGGAATGAGGAGGCGTAGGACCGCCGTGGTCAAGGCATGGTCGGCCGGTCGTGACCACGGTCCCGTGGTGCCTTTTCCTTAATTTTATAATATTTTGATGATTTTATGAAAAATTCATGAATTTTGAGAAATTTGATGAATTTAGGGAGTTTCCATGAATTGAAGGAGTTTTCATGAGTTCAAGGAAGCAAAAAATATTAAAATAATAAAAACAAGGGCGTGTGGGACCCTGGAAGGCATGGCCGGACGGCTTGGGCCGGTCCCATGAGTTTCCCTAATTTTTGTGTATTTTTCATGTATTTTTGATGAATTGAGGGAATTTTCCTAATTTGAGAGAAATACCATGAAATCAAGGAATTTGATGAATTCAAGGAAAACTAATAATAAAATAATAAAACAAAGGGGCGTGTGGGACCGGCTAGGGCATGGCCGGCCAGCCAAGGCCCGGTCCCAGAAGTTTTCATAATTTATTTTATTTTATTATTATTTGATGATTTGTGCAAAAATACCATGAAACCAAGGAGTTTTTTCATGAAATTAGAGAAATAATAATAATAATAATAAAATAATAAGGAACCGTGGGGTGTGGGGCTGGTTGGGACCAAGGCATGGCCGGTTGACCAATGGTCACTCCCCACACTCCTTTTCTTAATTTTACATTATTTTTTATGGATTTATGGAAGTACCATGAAACCGAGGAGTTTCCTCGAGACGAAGGAGATTTGATAAAATGAGAGAATTTTCATCAAATCATGGAAAATAATAAAAATGCATTAAAAATATAAAACTGGCGTGGGATTGACCACGACACGGTCGGTCGGTCGTGTGTCCGTGCTCCCAGCACCCTGGTCAATATTTTAATTATTTATTATTTTCTTCTCTATTTTGCATAGGTTCATCGTTTCGTTTTATTTTTGAAATACTCGTTCGTGCGGTGACTGTTAGTGTATCGTCGTTGAATACACCTTCACCATTTGAATCGGGGCTTACTTAGAGGTAGCTCAGATGCCCAGTTGTTGATTATTTATTACTAATTGTGGAATTCAGTGGAGAATAATTCACAAAATTGAGTAATAAGATGTTTATTATTAATTCATAGGATCAGCTGAGGATTCGACTACGAATTCAGAATAATAAAGTGAGCATTACCATTCCATGGGATCGTAGATTCGACCATAGAATCGAGTAATTAAGATTTATCTATTACCATTTATGAAACCAGTTGTGGATTCAATCATGAAATCGGAGTGATTAAGATTTATCTATTACCATTTATGAGACCAGTTGTGGATTCGATCATGAAATCGGAGTAATGAGATAATATAGTAATTGATATTCTATGAGATCAAGTCGTGGATTCGATCATAGAATCAAAACAATTGTTTATTGCCATTCCGTGGGACCAGTCGCAGATTCGGACATGGAATAGGAGCAATTGTTATTGCCATTCCATGGGACCAGTCGTGGATTCGACCATGGAATAGGATCAATTGTTACTGCCATTCCATGGGACCAGTCGTGGATTCGACCATGGAATAGGAGCAATTGTTATTGCCATTCCATGGGACCAGTCGTGGATTCGACCATGGAATAGGAGCAATTGTTATTGTCATTCCATGGGACCAGTCGTGGATTCGACCATGGAATAGGAGCAATTGTAATTAGGAATAATTAACTTTGTGGCTCTATACTAGCAGAGCAAGCTGTCTAGGAGCATTAATTATCCCGATATGAGCTTGTCGGTAAGTCATATCCTTTATATAGTCAGGGTAAACTCGTGTTTGTTCCTGAAGATGTTATCGCTCTATACTAGCAGAGCAAGCTGTCTAGGAGCCGTCCATCTCGTGATACTATATAGAAATAATCACTGAAAGTATTCAGTATTCATGAGATATGACGTTGTCCAGTCGTGAGACTACATATCTACATGTACTCTGAGAGAAAGTACTCTCCGTTGAGAATTCGATGAGAGACCCGTGTCTCAATGCTCACGTATGATTGCTGGATCAGAGCTTCGTATAATTTTGAGTTTACGATTTTATCCCTTGTCGAAAATCCACCATCTACAGGTCCATACCATGGTGAGCCCAATTACTATCCACACGCCAACCGGTCATACAAGCAAAATTCCTCTCTACTAGAGTCAACTCGTAAGTTAGCTGAGTCGACACGTAAGTTAGCAGAAATGAATAACTTAGTTATCGACGAAAGCAATGAAACGAGTGAACCTTCTTTCCTAGATTCAATCAGGAAGTCATGTGAGTCGACTCAAAAACTTTTGTTAGAGGTCCAGAACAGAACTGCTCGAAATAATCTTAATTTCCAATATAGTGTTTCCAATAGTACCTTTGAAAATGAGGATAGTTATATGCATAATCAAGATGACGAGGTTAGAATTGGTAACACTACTTTTTTAGATGAGGTTCGACTATTTTCATGTTATTATAATGATTATGATGAGGACAGTGTTGACGAGGAATCAGACACATATAGGCATAGTGATCAGGAATTTGTTACTCCAATTGAGTTGTACAATGATAATATTATTTCTAGTTCAAATCCAAATAGTTTTAATAATTATTCACCTATTCAAAAGGAAGAGTATTTGACTAGAGATACCACCGTTTTAGACGATGTAGTAGTCCCTTATGATTACGAAGCCGATGATAGTTTTGAGGAACGAGTTTCTTTTGAGAATAGTGTTTTAGAGTCTAGCGATTTAGAAACATTAGTCTTAGACAAAGAATATAGGCTCGTAGAGAGTTCAAATATGAGTGAGGATGTACCTCCCGATTATAACTTAGAAGAATCAATTGACCATTTTCAGGAATCTGATGACCTAGAAATTAGGGAAATTGTGACCAGTCTATTTAGAGACACTGAACACTCTAAGTTTGGGGGTGATTATTGTTCTCCATTTGATTCACCTTTGACTCTTGTAGAGATCCCTTACTTGGGACTTGATATATGTGCCTCAACCATTGTGCCAGATTACCTTCATACTAGCTCTCCGGAACCTAGTGATGTCCATAAGGAAGTTCAGTTATTAGAAACTCATCCTCTGGTTGATGTGGTTAACCCAGGTTATGATACCAAGATTGACTTTGTTTTCCCACCAAATATTTTTCAACCAAATGTGGGAACATATGAGTTACAGATGTGTCAAATATTGAGTTTTGAGACTAAACCTAATTACTTTATGAGATTAGGGTCGACACATTTGCTTAAGGAAGACCACCACGTTCATTATGGTCAGTTGTGTAAGTCAAATTTGATTGACTTAGAGGATCCCCAGTTATTCAGGTTACTTTTATGTGCTTCTAAATTCTTAGTTGAGTATTTCCAGACTCTACAAACTGACCTTCAGTATCCTGCCTTTGAGGAAGTCCACCCGATGAAAACCTTTTATCTAGACCCAGTTATAGAACCTGAACCTGAACCACAACTAGATATTGTTGTCTTAAAGTTAAATAATGGTATGTTCGGTATCTTCATGGTCTGTTGTGATTATCTCTTCTTTTGGGTAACACTTTTTGATTCAGATGACCCGTAATTATTCCGGCTGTTGCTATATGATTCTTCGTGGTGACTAATCCTTGCTTAGTCTAGCTGAAGACTTTAAACTTAGCACTTCTTGGGAGGTAACCCAATATTCATGTGACACGGTAATATCTTTCCTTATCTCTTTTGCTTCAATTGGTAACAGTTTCTCCTTGTTCATGCTTTTAATTTCATCTTTAGAACATTGAGGACAATGTTAGATTTAAGTTTGGGGTTATGGGAGAAACTTCTTAGTTGCAATAAATAAACTCCAGAGACTAGAAATTTATGCTTATTAAGGTTGGCACTAACTAATATAAGTGGATAGGAACATCTTGGTTGTAGGAGTTGAGGAACCAATCTGATTAGATGGAAACATCTAGAAGAGTCTATTCATAAAAGCACAGAGCTCAGGTGTTAGAAAAGAAAACATGGTAGTTTCGCCATATCCTCGTGATGGAAACATCGAAAGAATCCTGATCACTTCTTTATTTTTCTTTTTACCATTGCTAGGGTGAAATAGGGTGACTGAGATACAAAAAAAAAAAAAAAAAAATTGAGACCAGACCAACTGGAATAAATACAATAAAGTCGACCACTGGTACCCTTGTATATGCCAGCTGAGTTGACCTAGAGTTAGGATTAGACCATTGGTTCCCTTGTATATGCCAGTATGTTGATATTAGTCTAGACCAGTATCTCAGTCCATTAGGATAGGTTCACCTTAGTCAACATCATCTACGTTTTTTCTCTACATCCATCTAATTAATCTATCCATGTGATTGGTTGCCTCCGGTTTATGATGTCCAGAAACTATCTGAGTAGAGCTCTATCACTTTATATGAATTTTAGTATGCTTGAGTGCAAAATCGTGTACAACAATTGGAATTTCGCATCAGGGTACTTCCTCCTGTAGTCAATGAGAGTATGTCAACCAAGGAAATTCTTTAGTGCCGTCCAAGGTTCTGCGTAGGTAGCTAGGGTCTGGAGTAAAGGTTTTGTGGGTACACCTCTGGTAAACCCTCCGGAGACAACACTCCGCCACTAAGGCCACCTAGGGGTTTAAATGATTTATATTTTCTAGAATAAATTTGCTCGAGGACTAGCAAATAATAAGTTTGGGGGTATTTGATAGACACATTTTTGTGTCTAAGTTGTCCTCAATTTTCTATATTGTTAGCACTCAATTTTGTACTAATTTTGGTATTTTATGTGTTTGTAGGCATTTTTGGGAATAAACATTTTTGGAAAATTCCGCTCGAAAAGTTGATTTTGACACCCGGAGGGCGCATGTTATTCAGACTCTCACTTTTGGATAAGGGAAACTCAATTACTAAGGGGCACCTTAGTTGGGCACTGCTAATCGCACCCTGTCAGTGGTTAAGGGGACTCCATCTTCTTCCTTGATTTGAAAAGAAAACTGGCGGGAAAATCTGGTAGCAACGAACCAGAATTAGGGTTGAGTTTTTAGTCGTGATTTAAAGAAACTCAATCACTGGAATTTACTGTGGTTATTATATTCGGACAAACAGGGTTGGTAAGAGTGATATAAACGGTTAAAATTGGCTGGATATTCAGATAAATTTAAACATAGGAGTACGAGATATAATGGTTCAAATTTCCGTGATTTTCTGTGGAAGATTTGTTGGTGATTCCGTGAGATTTTCTCGAGGATTTTAATTGGAGATATCCTGTTATGCTGAAACAGGATCGGTAAGTCAGTTGGATTCAAGGAAAGAAGAATATTTTCACGGTTGGAGAAAAACAGGACACGAGGATATCTCGAGTCTTCCATGAGTCAGTTGAGATATGTTTGGAGAATTTTGTGTGCTGAGGCGACTTATACTGGATAAACATACGTGAAGAATCTTTTTTGGAGTGTGCTGAGTTGTAGAAGACGCGTGAAGATCAAAGAAAAAGAAAATTATTCCCATGCAGCAGCAGAAAAGGAAAGAAGATCAGATAGAGTTATTACGCGTGATCTCTCAGTCCTGTTGAGTATAAATAAAGTGTTGGGGTTCAGAGGAAGAAGATGGAGAGTTTGGGGAGTTGAGGGGACCGATTGGGAAGTTGCAGTGAAGAACAGAAGGAGTTGCAGAGAAGAAAACCAGAGAACAACAGGCAAAGACAGTCGCATAAAGTGTTACCTTATCTTTCAAATTCATTATCTTTGTAACAACTTTTGCAAAAATTATTTCGAATTCAGTACTGCTAGGGTTTCTATGTAACAGTTGGTTTTGTAACAGTTATCCCTGTTACAAACTCGCTGCATTATATTATTTCCAATGAAAACACCTTTTGAGCCATGTTTCTATCTTTTGGGTGTGTTTGCGACATGAGGAGCTAAACCCCAACACTGGGACGACGGAGGAAGCCATTATTCATGCGTGTGGTAATTCTATTTAATTCCTTTATGACTATTTGCATTATTATAATTGATTTATGATTTTTCTTGATAATTTGTGATTTCGTTAGATGTCACATGCTTAGTCTTAGGTACTTTTGATGCGTCATGCTTGTGATTTACATATAATTCATTACAGAATCTACCTTGGCAAAGATTTAGAGTCGATGTTTATTATTTTATGAGCTTTAATTGTCCGGAATTAATAGTTGAACCGAATGAATGTGGGAATTGGTGGAATCCCGAGTCCCAATCATCTCTTCATCCCATCACGATTTTTGTATATAATTTCCTTATTTTCTTTATTAAGTCTTAAAATAAATTCTCAACAAGTCTGAGTGAACGACAACCTTTACCACTATATAAAATTCGATCAGGTACTGGTGCTCAGCTAGTATAGCTTGTTAGCGTTCAAGCCCCTGCACCTACGTTATCCTTGAAGATGCTTTCGTTTTCTGCTCCTAGCAAAGATTTGCCCGCTATTCCTCCTGCTGCTGGAGCTGCTGTTGTGGATTCTAAGAGTCTCCCTTCGTCTCCTACTACATCCCTTCAATCAAGTGGTTCGTTTGCTAAGGTTGTTACCCCTGCGGTGAGGGCTGGTAGCTCAGATTCTCAGCAGAAGAAGAAGGTTGTGATTTCACTAGCCAGCTTCTCCTTCAATGTTGTTCCTGCTTCACTAAGGAGTGCTCAGTCTGTTTCTACTGCCCCCGCTAGCAAAGCTGTTGGACCCCCACCTTCGTCACCAGATTGGACCGGACTGGGTAATATTTCTTCTGCCGGTGACATGGATTTGGGCGGCTCTTCAAGCTCCTCTTTATGTTCCTAGCTCTTCCACCATGCCATCTCTTCGTCGTGGTGAGGGTTCAACAGTCGTGCCCCTTGTTCGTGTTCAAACAAACGAGGGAATTGCCGCTGAATCTAGCCAAGGTAGGTTGCCGGCGACCTTGAGCTTGGTAGTTCCGATGACGCTATTCTTGAGGCCATCCTGCGGGATTCCAAGGGTCCCTTTTCTGTTGGAGTTGATCATCATCATCTTGGTAGTTCTTTCGAGATAGCTTCACAGCTGGACGTGTTATCTGCCCAATATCGTGCTGCCAAAGATCTGTTCTTTGACCTTGATTGTCTCCGCTCCAGTCAGAGCTTTGGTGAGATCCGTAGGGGTAGCATCCAAGAGATGGAGGCTTTCATGGATACCTACGCTAACTTCCTCCCCCGTCTTTCAGCGTTCTCAGTAAGTGATTCTTACCTTATCGTTTTTCTTCTTAATCTGATCCTTCGTCCGTCCTTATACTCCTTTGTTTGCAGCTTTGCAAGCAGATCGATGTTGGTTATATCTTATTCAAGGTTTATAGGGCTAAATGCACTCATTTGAGTGCCCTGCTGGAACGTGCTCGTCAAGAGTATGCTCTTGCCGTTGCTCAGCATCCTTCGTCGAGTGATGCTACTTCTGCTGCTAAGATATATTCGTTGGAGGATGATATGAGGAAAACCCAGAGATCTCTGGAAGCTTATTTATTGGCTCTTAAGAGAGCTGATAATGCTGCTAAGGTTGCCGAAGATGGTCGCAAATCTTCTGATGCTGTCTTAGCTGTCGAGTCTTCTAAAGCCATAGGTTTGTTTCTTCTTCTCCTTAGATTTTTTCTTTACTTTCTAGTTGCATAGTCCTAATACAACCTTCGTCTGCCAGCCGGCAGCTCTAGTGAACTTAGATGTCTTCGAGATCAAGTGGCCAAGTTAACCTCCAATGTTTGATATTATCAAAAGAAGTCTGATAGGCTAATGAACGTAATTGTTCATTATGAGGCCCATCATTTCCTTGAGTCCGCTCATAATGCAGATTTAGTGAAGCAGATGGCTTCGCTTCGTGAGGAGTGTGATGAAGCCCTTTGCTGGAAGGAGAGTCTCATTTTAAAGCAAAAGTAGGATATTTCCTTAGTCGAGAAGCGTCTCTCTGCCCAAGAAATTTTTCGCAAGAAATATCATGTCGATTTTGAAGCTGCTTGTGCTTCTTTAGCTAAGGTTACTGCAGAGCGTAATGTTTTAACTTATGAGGTATGTTCTCTTAAGAACAAACTTATTGATGCCAACTCCGTGCCTTCTTCCATGTCTCATCCATCCTTAGTAAAAAGGTTTGAAGAGTTAGAGAATGTGTACCAAGTTTTATACTCTGAGAATGCTTCGCTCCGGATAGATGTTGATGATCTTCGGACGGAGAGGGATACCCTTGTGGAAGACCTTGATGCGGCTGAGGTAGACCTTGCTGAGGCTCAACATAGTTTAGAAGAGTCCCTTGGTCATGCCGAAGGTAGCTTAGGACAATTATTTTTTCCGTAGAATCCTTTGTATCTTTAGCTCCTTGTTCTTGTTGCTGATACCCTTTGTGTATGCAGGCCTCCAAGAGCAATTGGTGGGTGCTAACGCCAAGATTAACCGCCTTGAGGGCCAGATATCTCAGCTGGAGATATCTCGCCAGTTTGATGCTGCTGCTAAGTTTAAAGCTGAGGCGCTTCAGCAAGCTAATGATCAACTTAGCGCTCAGATTAGGGAGCTTCGTCAGGAATCGGCTTCGGACCTAGCGGCGCAAGCTTCCCAAATGGAGGCGCAGTTCAAGCGTTCTGCCATTGACTATATTAACAATGCTTTTGCGGAGGCTGAGCTCCAAGCTGAGGGTGTTGTCTTCCCTCGCCTTCCTTACCCTTGATTGTGCTATGCTGACCTTGTTTTCAACCGAACTCCTTTGATGTATTGTGCCCCCAGCTGAGGGGCCTTTGTTGTCTCCTTTCCTTGAAACAATGCTTCGTTATTTTCTGAACCTTCGTCATCTGCAACTTTGAGATGTGTTAGTTTTATTTTGGTAGTACTTATTTTAGTACCTTTATTATTATAATATATAGACGTATTATGTCTAATTGTTTGCACATTCGAGTCATCACAAGGTGCTAAGGTGTTTTTAACCTTTGGTGGAACATTCATCATCCTACCCAAGTATCCTTTGGCCAGAAGGTACCGTGGTGGCGAGGGCTCCTACGTGGGTAATAATTTTCCTGTAATACCGCGTTCAGCGCGATTGCTTTACTTCGACAAGGTATCTCTCTTTGTGGGATATATTGCTTATTATTTGCCTTTCAGTGGGATTCATTTGCCCTTAGGATCCGAGATTGACATATGCGCAGTTATGCGTGCCTTGCCTCATCGTCAATTCTGACGGAGGGTGTCTTTTCTAACCCAATTTGTATTTAATCAACATGCACTCTTTCTTAGCAAAAAGTTTCTTTCATTGATTAATTTGGTTTGTAATACCTTTGATCAGGGATAGAACATGGCGGGCTATTGCCCCTTCCCTTCTTCTCCTGAGTGATAACCATTCTCTTACGGGTAATACTTCTTTAGGTACATTGCATTCCAAGGGTGTTGCAATACTTCCCCTTTGAGATTTCTTAAGTAGTATGAACCCTTTCCCGCAATATCGTGTATAATGTAGGGTCCGTCCCATGTCGGAGCTAGCTTCCCCCACTCTTTCTTCTTCTTTGATATGGTGGTATTTGACGTAGTACGTATTCTTCGACCACAAAGTTTCTAGGAATTACCCGTTTGTTGTATTCACGAGCCAGCCTTCGTTGGTAGTTTACCATCCTTTGCAGAGCTACTTCCCGCCTTTCTTCAAGGTCATCAAGCTTTTCCAGCATAAGATCTGTTGTCAGATTCTTTTCCCATGCCTCTGTCTTCGTTGTTGGCAGTATTATCTCCGTTGGGATGACTGCTTCGGCTCCGTAGGTTAGTAAGAACGGAGTTTCTCCCTGGCTGCCCTTCTAGTAGTACGGTAGGCCCAAAGGACATTGTGCAGCTGCTCGCACCATCTTTTCTTGTATGCCCCCAGCTTCTTTTTTAAGTTCATTGCTATCGTCTTATTAGTGGCCTCCGCTTGTCCATTGCTCTTAGGATATATCGAGTAGACTTGTTTTTCTGAATATTGAAGGTGTTGAAGAGCATGTCTATGTTCTTTCCTTCCAACTGTTTGCCATTGTCAGAGACTATGGCGGCTGGTATCCCGAACCTGCAGATGATTTGCTCGAACAAGAATTTAAAGACATCTGTGTCCCTAATCCTTGCCAAAGCCCTTGCTTCCACCCATTTGGTGAAATAATCCGTAGCTACGATAAGGTATCTTCTTTTTGATGTCCCCTCTATCAAGGGTCCAACAATGTCAACTCCCCATTTGGCGAATGGCCACGGCTGATGACCGAGTTAAGCTCCGTCGCTGGCGCTTTAATCTTCCTAGCATAGCGTTGGCATCTTTCACAACGCCTTGCTACATTCTTCGCATCTTCGTCCATGCTTAGCCAATAGTATCCTTGCATTTTGGCTTTGATTGCCAAAGACCTTCTTCCGCTATGATTGCCAGCTTCTCCGCTGTATATCATGCAGTATCCTTTTACCTTCGGTTTGTGAGAGACATCGCATCAAAGGTCCAAGAAATGACCTTCTATACCCGTCTCGTAGGTGTACATTGCTGCCTTTGATTCGAGTTTTCGAGCTTCTTTGACGTCTGCGGGTAAGGTACCTTTATCAAGGTACTGGTGAATTGGGATTCTCCAATCGTCCTCAGCTTCGTCTTCGTTGCTTTCATCTGACGTGGGTTGATCTTTATCAGACTCACCAGCTTCGTTATCTGGCTCTCCCATCGCTTCATCTTCTTTTTTTTTCTGCTTCCCTCATGGCCCTTGTTTGGACGGCTAAGGTTTCTTCAGTGTCGGAGGTTAGTCCTTCTATCGAAGGTTCATAAATTCTCCCAATTTGGACTGAGGTAGTGTTTCTGTCTCTCAGCATTGATGATATAAATGCCAAGGCATCTGCGTGTCTGTTATCTTTTCGGCAGACATGTCTGAATGTGACCTTGTTGATCTTTGACGCATGCTCCTGTGCTAGCTTTAGATACGAAGATAGTATCGGATCCAGAGTTTGGTATTTGAGCTCTATTTGTCTAATGACCAATTGCGAATCACTAGTCAAACGGACATCTGATAAGCCCAGCTCCTGTGCTAAGCGTAGGCCGTGTATGACTGCCTCATACTCCGTGATGTTGTTAGTGTATTGTTCGAATTCTAACCTGAATGCATAGATGAGTCGGTCTCCAGTAGGGGTTGTTATCACGATCCCTATACCTGCGCCTTCTCCGTTGGAGGAGCCATCTACGAATATCTCCCACCTTCGTGAGTTCCGTGGTTCCAAGAGATCCTCTGGTTCCGGCTTGTCTTCCTCCATTCCTGGGATGTCGTCTATCTCAGCTTCGTCATTCAGAGGTAGGTCTGCCAAGAAGTCTGCTAAGATTTGATTTCTCCGCTTTCCTGGTTTCGAAGATTATGTGAAATTGTTTGATCATGGCATTCCATTTTGCCACTCTTCCAATCTTCTCCGTGTGTCGAGGATTTGACTTATTTGAGCCTTCGTGAAAACTCGGATGGTGTGTGCATCGAAATATATTCTTAGCTTTTGTGTTGCCACTACTAAGGCATATATGAGTTGTTCCACCTTGGTGTAGTTACGCTCCGCTGCACTGAGTGTCTTGCTGATGTAGTATACGGGCTTTTCTCCTTGCCCTTGGTCTCGTACCAACACTGCGCTCACAGCGTAGCTTGTTGCTGCTAGGTATAGTGTGAGTATTTCGCCTGGCTCCGGTTTCTGCAAGATGGGTACTGATACTAAGTACTCTTTGATCTTGCGAAAAGCTTGTTCGCACTCTTCGGTCCATGTGAACCTGCTTCCTTTCCTTAGTGTGTCAAAAAATGCTTTGCATTTATCTGATGATCTTGATATGAATCTTCCCATGGAAGCTAAAATTCCATTTAGCTTTTGCACTCCTTTTAGGGTTTGCGGAGATGGCATCTCCATTATTGCTCTGACCCTTTCAGGGTCTACTTCGATTCCTCGCTTGGTGACCAAGTAACCCAAGAATTTTCCTGAGGTAACTCCGAACGTACATTTGTCCGGGTTCACCTTCATGTGGTAGCTCCTCATGGCTTCAAATATCTCCCTTAGGTCCGAGAGATGGTTTTTTGCTTCTTTCTGACGAGCATGTCGTCTACGTAGACCTCCAGTATTTTGCCTATCCATGGCTTGAAGATTTTGTCTACTAATCGTTGGTATGTTGCCCCCGCGTTTTTTAGTCCAAAAGGCATCCTTGTATAGCAATACAGGCCTCGTGGGGTAAAGAACGCAGTATGCTCCTGATCTTCTTCCGCAAGGGCTATTTGGTTATAGCCTGAGTATCCATCCATGAAGGATAGCCTTTGGTGGCCTTCGGTTGCATTGACCAGCTGGTCAATATTTGGCAGTGGGTAGCTGTCCTTGGGGCACGCCTTGTTGAGATTGCTAAAGTCGATGCAAATGCGTACACCTCCGTTCTTCTTAGGAACAATGACCATGTTTGATATCCAAGTGGGATATTTGACTTCTCGTATGAATCCAGCTGCAAGTAACTTTTGCAACTCTTTTTCCACCCCTTCGTGGTAGATGTCTGCCACTTTACGTATGCGTTGTTTGAACGGTGGTATCTCCGGTCTGAGCCGAAGGTGGTGTGAGACCAAATTCGGATCGATTCCCGGCATGTCTTCCATTGACCATGCGAAGACATCTGCGTATTCTTTTAGTAGCCTTTGTAGTTGCATCTCCTTTCTTAAGCAAAGTTCCGATGTTGAGCATCTTTGGTTCTGCCTCCGTCCCGATGTTGATTTTCTTTGTTGGTTCTACCGTGAGCAGATTTGAGGAGTGCTTTTTGTAATTGTCATTTGGCGGAGACATCTGCGCCTGGAGTGGCGGAGGTGCTTGTCTCCGGGTCTGAGACGGCTTTGGGTACTGAGGAGGCTGCGTCCTGTACTTCCTTGGTATTTGCCTTGTCTCTTTCTTTCTCATGTTGTTGAGTAGCAGTTCTTTCTTCGTTGAGTCTGATTTCCGCTAGATTGCATAGCCTTGTCTTGCTGGTCGCCTTTGATTTCCATTTCACCCATAGGTGTAGGAAAGCGTAGGTACTGGTGATACGTCGAAGCTGTTCCTCGCAGTCGATGGACCCATAGTCTCCCATGATTACGTTGTAGGGCGAAGGTGCGTCCACCACACAGAAGCGTGTACTGGTTACTAAGGGTCCTGCGTGTACCTGCAAGACGATTTCTCCCTTCGGTCTTGAGACTGCTCCATTAAAACCATATATTGTGCAAGTGGAAGAATCCATTTTTTGATGTCAAACCCATGCGTAGGTAGGGTTCGTAAAATAACACATTTAACGACTGCCCCCATCCACAAGGACCTTCGTAACGTTCCATCCATGTATTGGAAGAGTGATCACTAGTGGATCGTTGTGCATTTCAACCTCCTGGTTGACGTCCTTTGTTGAAAAGGTTAATGGCGTGGCCATCCAGTCCTCCCAAGTGCTAGTGGGTGGTCCACTTAGCTTGAACACTTCATGGGATTCAATCTTCTTTCTGTTTCGAGCTAACTCGAGGATATCTTCGAGCATTTCTTCTTGACCTCCGCTGGAGAAGGTGATCATGTTGATGTATTTGCCATCCTGAGGTAGTTCTACCCTTTTCTTTGGGATCTCCCCAGTCTCCGCTGGCTGCAGTTATACGTATTCCATAAATTTTCCTTAGTCGATGAATCTTTGGATCACGTTGTGCAGGTGGTAGCATGTATCAGTAGTATTGGTGGTACGCACAGTACTCCTTATACTCCTTTGTCTTTTCTTGTTGCTTTCCCCTAGTATTAGGGTAAGGAAAGCCTGGCTTTGCTCCCTCCTTGCTTAGGATGTGAGAGAAAGTTGTGTTTAACTTTGTGTAGACCTTATCCATAAATTATTCTCTTCCTTTGCCTCGTTTTCCATCTCCGTGCTTGGATCGCTTGTCTCGAGAATTGGTTCTGCCCCCGGCTTCGTTTTGTCGCTTAGATACCTCCGGAATTGGTTCCAGAGAGTTAGTTCGTTGCGGAGCCGTTGTTGCCTTTTCTTGTGCCCTGGGGTTGTCCTTCTGGATTTCTTCGAGTCTGATGTAACGGTCCTGGACAACCCTGAGCTCGCCTTCGGAATCGAGGGCTCTGTTGTGAAGCTCCACGAAGATGGATGAGATTCTATCAAGTCTGTACTTATAGCAATTTATGCTAATTTCTGGATTTACTTTTCCAATTGCTTGGCATGTCTTTTTCCACCTGTCTGTGTACTGCATCAGTGTCTCTCGGGACCGATAGCTAAAGCAAATAGCCTATCTAACCCCGCCTTTGTTGATTTGTTGTACATGTATGTCTCCAAAAACACCGTATATAATTGCTCGAAGGAGTCAATTGAGTTTGCTGGTAAGTTGTCATACCAGGCCAGTGTTGTTCCCGTCAATCTTGCTGGGAAGTACCTACAAAGTACCACCTCATTTCTTTCCTAATGGGCAAGGACACGAGTGTAATACCGTAGGTGGGCTGTGGGATCTGAGGTACCGTTGTATGCTTGGAACGTAGGTACCGGGAATTTCGGAGGGATGGTTTCCCTCAAAATGCGAAAGGATAGTGGTGACGTGGTTGCCTTCTGTAGTACTTCTTCTAGTCTTGCGCCTGCGTGGCCAGTTTTTAGGCCTTGGATCTCCTTCCGCATTTTCTCCATTTGCTCCATGACCATGTTCACATTGTGAGCATCTTTGGAAAATGCTTCGTCGGAGTAGGTTTGAGAGGGCTTGTATGTTGAATCCGTTTCATCTGGATCATGGTGCGCTCTCCTTGCTCCCTTAGGCTGATTCGCCTTTGGTGGGTTGAGATCCACCCTTCGTCTTCCTGAGATAGCCCCATTTTCACGCCTCGGTTGTGGAGGGTGAGTTTGGGAACCTTCGACTTGTATGTCTAACATACCTTTTGTAGATGGTGGATTTTCGACAAAGGATAAAATCGTAAACCCATAATTATACGAACTTCTGATCCAACAATCAGACGTGAGTATTGAGACACGGGTATCTCATCAAATCTCTGACTGAGAATACTTTCTCTCAAAGTACATGCAGATATGTAGTCTCTCGGCTGTACAACGACATATCCCATGAATACTGAACACTTCAGTAATTATTTCTATATAGAATCACGAGATTGGCGGCTCCTAGACAGCTTGCTCTGCTAGTATAGAGCGATAACGTCTTCAGGATACAAACAACAGTTTTCCCTGACTATATAAAGGATATGAAGCTCCAGCAAGCTCATGTCAGAATAATTAATGCTCCTAGACAGCTTGCTCTGCTAGTATAGAGCCATAAGTTAATTATTCCTAAATTCTTGGATTCATCCACTGAATTTCCGAAAATATTCAAATATTTTCGCAATATTTCGTTACTTCAATCTATGGTTCTTCCCAGCAAAATTCCATGGGTTAGTGATAAATATTCAACGCACGGGCGTCTGAGCTACCTCCGAGTAAGCCCCGACTCAAATGGTGTAATTGTACTCAACGATGATGCACTAACAATCACCGCATGAACGAGTATTTCAAAATACGACGAAACGATGAACCTATGCAAAATAGGAAGGAAAATAATAAATAATTAAATATTGACCAAGGTGTTGAGGGATTGGGCTCACCGGCCGGCCGTTCGTGCCGTGGCCAATCCCACACCAGTTTTATATTTTATCATATTTTTTGTTATTTTCCTTGATCTTATGAATATCCTTTCATTTGAACAAATATCCTTCGTTTTGAGGAAACTCCTCAGTTTCATGGTGTTTCCTTCGCACCAAGGAAATAATATAAAATTGGGATTAACATTGCGGGGCCTTGATTATTGTCCAACCGGCCATGCCTTGATCCCGGCCGGCCCCACACCTCATGGTTCCTCATTATTTTATTATTATTTTCCTAATCTCATGAAAACTCCTTAATCTCATGGTATTTTCACAAAACCATGAAAATATAATATAAAATTAGGAAAACTCGTGGGACCGGGCCCAGTCGACCGGCCATGCCTCAGCCGGTCCCACACACCCCTTATTTTATTATTATTTTAAGGTTTCCTTGATCCCATGAAATTCCTTGATTTCATGGTATTTCTTTCAAATTATGAAAATTCCTTAAAATCATGGAAAATAATACACAAAAATTACATAAAATTAGGGAAACTTGTGGGACCGGCCCCAAGCCGGACGGCCATGCCCTAGGCAGCCCCACACGCCCTTATTTTATTATTTTAATATTATTTGCTTCCTTAATCCCATGGAAACTCTTTCACTTTAAGGAAACTCCTTATTTTCAACAAAATTCCTTAATTTCATGATATTTTCATAAAATCATGAAAAATATCATAAAATTAGGAAAAGGCACCATGGGACCGTGGTCACTGGCCGGCCGGCCATGGCTTGGCTCTAGTGGTCCCACGCCTCATATTCCTTCATTTTATAATTATTTTCCTTCATCTCATGAAGTTTCCTCACTTTCAGCAAAACCCTGATTTTGTCATATTTTCTCAAATGGTTGCTCAAACGCGCGCCAGAAAATATCAAGATTCTCAGGACTAAGACACGGACGTGAGCATGTTACCTTAACCGACCAGGGTTGGCTCTTTGGCTCGCAATGAGCCGGTCCCACGTATTTTCATGATTTGACCTAATTTGCGCAATTGCACGTATTAGGTCCAAAACTCTTCCAAATAATTTTGGAATTTCATAGAATGATCGTCAGTCGATCCCGTGACCACCCAGGGCCGGTTTCATGACCCCTTGGTCGGGCCCTCACCCCTTCATAATTAATTAGGTTTTATCACCTAAGGCTCAGACGAGCATTTTTCGAATAAATGTTTAAACCAGCATTTAATTAATCTTTCATCAACAAATCACCAACTCTTCAAGATACCTTGGTGTTTACTCACATGAGCATATGTGCGCTACATGGTCGATCCATGGTCTCATGTATCCGATCCCTCTTTCATTCCATGGTTGATTTTGAAATAAACCATCAATTGGTCATCAATTGATCAAATTAGGGTTTCTGAGTCCAAGGATCATAATTCCATATTCGAACACTAATAACTTTACGACAATCTCATGATCAGTATTCTTATTAATTATGCTCGGTTAAATTACCAGTATTCTAATTAATGTTTTATTTTGGTCACGCTACCAATAATTCATCAGACGAGCAACACTTGCTCAGATAAGCAATATTTGCTCAAATCAAGGAATATTGGTTCAACTATCAATATTCAACAATTCATCGAATGAGCAATACTTGCTCGCCTCAACTATCAACGTGATAATTATACATATGTCTTAACAGACACGTTCAATTCATGAGTTTCCGAACATTTTGCAAAATCATGTTCAACTCAGCAAATACATGGACTCATCGTCCCATAAAGTTATGAAGTCAACAACTGACTAATTATCCACGAGACGTCAATCGTTTCACATGGGGATATTAACTAGGGTTTTGGTCTGGCGGTCTACGGCACGTGTGTTCATACACACGATGGAATGTGAGCAAGTCGTGTAATCAGTTGAAGGAGTTAACAAAGTAGTGGATGGAAAATCGACCAAGTCTCCGCACGATGAGCAACTGGTTTCAAACACGATTTCCATTTCCCCACTCTTTGATTCCATCAACTGTCATACTTCATGGGATCATGGTGTCTACAATTCCAGCAATATAAATAAGTCTCTGAAATCATGATTGAATATACAACGATCTCACGTCTCACAGACAACACGAGATTAACTTAACATCTGAGTAATTACTCTCAATAGAGATTCAATCATTCAGAACTTATCTTATTCAGAATTCACAACACACCCACAATCTTTGATTACCATTGATTCCACACATTTCTCAGCTTCCCTCCTACAGATCAACCCATCCTCTCTTGTGACCGAATTTACTCTGGAACGGCCATTGTCTTGGTTTAGGCCGGAGTACTACAGATTGATCTCTCGAATTCAAAGCACTCCCTTCTTGCAGTGCATCTGTGTGAGCTACCCAACCTCCCACCAATAGAAGCACTATTTTGATCTCTTGAGTGCTATTTTATCAATCATGATGGTGACGTCGAATTGCTAACTTACATACCACTTGTAATCTTGTTCGCAGTTAGCACCATCCACTTTATCTCTCTCTACACCAACAGGTCCATAGAAACACTATCATCATCAACAAGAGGAGCATCACAAATTCGAAGGAAAGATGAAGATGTTCAAGGTTTACAAGCAACGGTACAGAAATGAGCAGGTTTCAGATCCAGGTAAAGCAACAAGACAAGGAGCAGAATTTTTACAAGTTGAAGACTATTGTGCAAGAGCGAATATTATCAAGATAAAAATTGAAGAAGTTTATGATATCGAGACATACAAGTTGTGAAGAATCGAGCAGTAAAGTACTTACACCATGGCCTTTGTACTTGCATTTTTATTTTATCTTTATTTTGTATTATTTTCTCTTGTCTCAAAAAAAAATACTTGGGACATGATCATCATTATACTAGGTCCCTTCTCAAAAAAAAAAAAAAAAAAAAAAAGACAAGAATTTTTTTTTATTAGGTTCATCATTAGTTTTTATATTTTGTTTATTTTCATTTTGTATTTACTTTATTTATCTTGCATGTTAAAAAAAATAAAGAAAAAAAAAAATAGAAGAAAAAAAATAATCATTGCATCATATTTTGGTTTGTTTAGTTCGTTTTTGGTTTTGTATTCATTCAATAATGCCAATGGAAGAAGAAATATCCATAATGAGGTTTCAAGCAACAAGGAATTAGAGGAAAGAGTTACATTGTCAAGATTCTACAAAGTTCAAGATTTCATCATCAAGAGTTGAAGACCGAAGACGAAGATGAAGACAAGGATTAAAGACCGAAGACGTTTCTATGGATTCTGTGAGAGTGGTGCTAACTGCACGTCGAACGGATAACGAGGTAAGTAATCATATTCCCATCTTCGTTAGGTGGTTGATTTCCTTTCTTAGAGATCATCAGAAAAAATGGTTTTCAAAAAATGATAAAAGATGTGGGTTTTCAAAACAATTCGGAGGGTTTTTGCCTTCCTACCATTCAAGGTGTCGCATGATTCTCTCTTCATTCCTACCTGGACACATGTGTGACCCATAAAAAGCTATTCATTATTGAGAGCAACTTCATAAAACCCTTTCTTGTGAGGCAGAGTCGAGACTTTCGATCACTCCGAACCCGAATTTCTTTCGATAAGGGATGGTTATTTGTCTCTCAACTTTTAAGGATGAGATTGTGTTCATTTATGTGTCTAACTTCTTATTACTAGTGTGCAAAATCTCTATGTCTTCTTAGCGCGTTGGATGCTATCATTTCGGAGAACTAGTAAGTTGGAAAAGTAGATTTTGTGGGTATATCTCTAGTAAACCCTCACGAGACTAAAACTCGTCCACTAGGGACACCTAGGGGTTTAAAGACTTGTTATACCTGCTAAGTGTGACCGTAGCCTCGACGACACGGAGTTGTATGTATGTTTTAGAATTATTTTGTTTCATTTCCTCGAGGACTAGCAAAGTCTAAGTGTGGGGGATTTCATAGGTGTCTAAAACACCTAATTTTATATCTAGTATTTATGCTTTCTTTGCTATTATCCTTGTGAATTGCATATCTTATGTTTGTTTTGAGTGTTTAGGTACTTTGGAGTCGTTTGGAGCAAAAGAAGGGGAAATTGTCCACTTGGAGCGTAAAATGCAAAAAGGTCAATTCACAGACGAATGATACATGGATCCGGCTAAGGTGCGCGAGAAGGAGGTGAATAATCAACTGTCAGTTCCTTCAAACTGACTGTTGAGTTGGGAAAGGAATTAGGTTGTCGGTTCTCCGAAACCGACAAGCCATACATGAACTGGTTAGGTGTCTAGAAAATCCTTGGTTAGCCCTTATCTAGTTCACATGGGTGGTTATATCCACTTGTATTTTTATACAGAATACCTGGAAATCAGAGAGAATTTATTTCTCTAATCATATTCTTCCTCTGCCTGTAAGAGTGTGAGAAAAACGGCTGGTGTTATTGCCGAGAGAGATCTAGAAGCAGATTCAGAGAAGAATTGAGATATTTCCTGAGATTGAGAAATTGAGGCTGAATTGATATGAGAAACAAGTAATTGCTACAATATTGAGTTAGGGTTTTGGATCTAGTAACAGTGTGATGAATTACATGGAGATGCAGTTCTTGTCGGAGTGTTCGAGTTTACAAAGGGAATCAAAAGAAGGGTTTTGAGATGTTGATGTCAAGAACTCGAATTTGAAGTAGAGAGATGAAAGAGAAATTTGGGGCTAGAATTGCAGAAAAGATGTGTATAATGTTGATATTCATGGGTTTATGTTTGATTCTGAAGTTGGGGTTTAGGTTGATTTCAGGTTGGGTTCGTGAATTGAAGCTGGTGAAGCTGCCACAACTGGTTAACAATGAGTTGGGTTGATTAGATGGAGGAGATTAAGGTGCTGATGTTTATTAATGGGTCGAGACTACAGTTCTTGAGCTTAGAAGGAAATGAAGATTTGCTGTTCCAGATGGATTGTGTTTGATTTTGAGTTCGATTTTGAACTGCATCCGTCAATGGAGGTTTAGGGTTTGCTGTTGAACTAAACTGTGAAGAATGGAGATCATGTAGGAGATGAGGATGGGTTTCTGAAATTGGGACTGTTGTATTATAGGGAATGTTGTTGGTAGAATGATGTGCAGCTGCAAAAGATGGCATTGGTTCTGGTCTGAGATTGAATGAGTCTTGTGAATGAATTCAGGTACAGGTGAAACGATGCAGTAAATGTTTGAATGCCTGGATTAGATGCATGTCTAGGAATTGTGCAGAAATGCAGTGAAAAGAATGGCCTGAGAATGGCCAGGAATTTGGTCGGAAATCGCATAGAAATAGGGAAACTCTGTCTGAATCGGTGTTTAGGCGAGTCAACTCAGTAAGTTAGTCACCGATCCAGTACTTAGTCAGATGGACTTGGACCTGACTGATGGGCTGCCAGACATTCAGTTTTGGTCGTGACCTAAATTTAGAAATTAGTCAGAGAAGGAAGGATATAAAAGGAACCTCTCTTTATTCCATGAAGGGAGATCTCTATATCTCTACTTCTACTTTTGTTCTAGGGTTTAGAAAACATGAAAACCTTCCTTTTTCTTCTTGTTATGAACTCCATGAACATGAGCTAGAGTATTATTATTGGTTATGGAATAATTGTATTTCACAAAATATGCTTTTTGATATGATAAATTAGTTTTGTCTCCATGCTTTATCGTTTATGATTCACTATTGATATTTTCTTATGATTTGAATACTTGTTTGATCGAGTCGCTAATCGGTTGATTTTGTGTTCATCTCCATTGCTATATTAGGATTTATTATACACAAAAGTGATAAATTCCTGATTACAAGTAGCATAAATATGGTTATATCTTGTAGTGATGCATCCTTGTAATCATATGTGAACCATAACCTTTGTTAAATCAGATTAGTGCTTTTACACGTTCGATTGCTTTGATTGGCCTGATTTCATAGAACTTAGTGCATCTAGGGAATTAAACATGATTAGTGCTTTTACATGTTAGTGATTAATATTTTTGAATGTTGTTGTAGTAATGAGGTTCAAACTCTCGGACTTGTGAAGATTAAATTTAAAGATTTAATAAAATTATATACAAAAATATTAACAAAGTGGGCGAGAGGTATGAGAAAATAACCAAGACACTGATTCCACTATTACACATGAATTAATGATGGTAAATAATCCAAAACTCTAATTTTCTTTTAAGTCCTTTATATCTTAACTCACTAATAATCAAGCAAATTCTCAAACATCAATTGTATCCCTTAAGCATAGATTATCTAAACAAAGCATAATCTATCTAATTGAATCACAACTGATTAGGAAAATTACGCAAACAATTTAAAACTCTGCAAAAGCAGTGATTGAGTGAATTATAATTAAATATTAGAGAAAATAAAATAGTTACCAATTATTCATGCGTAAATAGCTTCCTCATTGCCTTGGTTGTGGGAGAATTAGCCGCTCATCATGTTGGAAACACGCTCAAAAATTATTTTTATTGCTCAAAGGTGTTTACAAATGATGAAAATGGAGAAATAATTCAAAACCGGGTTTGTAACAATTATATTTGTTACAAACTAGAGAACTACGACCCACAGTATGTGTCACTGATACTGTTGCTCTAAGACCCACGGCTCTGTGTCGCAAATGCTAGAAAATAAGTCTGCCTCTGGTGTACGACCCACGGGCTGTGAGTCGTTGACACTGTTAAAAAACGACTGTCTCTGCAGGTCCATTCTTCGTGTTCTTCATGTTCATCATCAGCAGCAGCAGCAGAAACCGAGTTTGGTAAAACTTGAATTTCTTCTTCTCTGGCTCTCCTCAGCCCCCCAGACTCTCGACACCCCGTCTTTGGACCTAGAGCCATCTATTTATACTTCTAAGCCTCATTTAATCACGCCATATCTCCCAAATAATCTTCATTCATCATCATTATTCTCTACGGCCAAAATTTCCATTTTTATCTTCACCACGCGTTAAACTTCTTCCAGAACGCTCCAATTCGTCATGTACACGCCTGAGATGTAGTGATACACACTTCTATCTCACGCCATGCACAGGAGAACACGTCCAATCCCGTGAAACACTTCTCCCGTTGATGTGCTGCCCTGTTTTTTTTTCTTGCGAGTTATCTAGCCAAATTTAACCGAAACAATCAACCATACCACGTCTGTTATGCTCAATCAAGTCTTCCCATAAAATTTTAGCCATTGAATCACACTATAACCCCTCCAAATCACGAACTGAAAATCTGTTTTCTAAAAATATATTTTCCCGCCAAAAACCAGAATTCAAAAGATGAAGATGGGTGCCCCTTATCCGGTCCTGGGGTGCGGTTAGCAGCTTCCTAGAAATGGGGTGCCCCTTAGTAATTAGGTTACCCCTTATCCAAAGTGAGGGTCCGTATAGCAAATGTCCTCCGGGGGTGCTCCGAGCAACTTTTCGAGCCGAATTTTCCAACAATATTTATTTCCTAAAAATACATAAAAACACAATATTAGTACAAAAATCGAGTTCCAACAAAACAGACATTGAGGACAATTTAGACACAAAAATGTGTCTATCAGTTAGGTTGTTCTCTTAGATAAAATTCATATTCGCATCTTTTAATGTGTTTGTTGATGATAAGAGGAGATTTGCAGGATATTCTTGCGATCAAGGTATCCTAGGGCCTTTGATAAAAGTTGAGATTAAAATTCAATTCTAGTTATTGTGTTGAAAACATGTTTGTGATTGAAGATGAAATCCTTAACCATTATCTTCACATATTTGCGTGCTTGCTTTGCTTTGTTTGCTTTTAGTTTAATTTCCTTTACATAAAATCAGAAAAACCCCCCTTTGTCTTTTATATAAGAAACTGAAAAATATTGACAACCAAGACCTCTCTGTGGGAACGATCCTTTCTTGCCCTTGCTTCATAATATATTTTGAGTAGTAAGAAAGTGTAATTATATTTTACGCCTACGACAGCGATCAGTTCCACCCCCCTGAGGAGTGTTGTCTGCTGGATCTTCATAGTATTCCACTCCTTCCTCTATAATTGGCGCGTCTGGATCTATCTTAATTGGAGTTAAGTTTCCCAACCCTCGCCCCGTAGGAACTAAGGTTCTGGGTAACCCTGCGCTGGTTGCAGGTGGCTTCGTAGTTGTAGCATGCTCTGGTAATCACATGCCGTAGATTGGTTGAGCTCCTGATGTTTGCCCCATCCCTTCAGCAAGAATAGGCGATTTGTTAGCAACTGTTCTTCTTGCTATTTCGCTTTGTCCGTCCTCCGCTTCATTCCTTTGGTTTGCTTGAGACGGCTTTTGGGATCTCCCTCTTGTGATAGCTTGTCGTGAGCTTGTTGGTGCATCAGTTGGTTTCTGCATGCCTTCGGCTTTGGTTATCCTGCGGTTACAGAAAAATCGAAGAAGTCTGCTACTTGGGTACCTTCGTTAAAAGTAGCTATTAATGCTCACAGAAGACTGTTAAGCAGTTTTTTCAGAAAAAGGACTGAAATAATGTTTTGGACAGAAGGGTATTAAATGCTTATGACATCCTTGGAAAATACAACCTTAAAATGTCGAAAACCAATGAAAAAGGGGGGTGTCATATCTTGCGAAAAACAAGGCTATTAAATGTGTTGGAAGATCTTTTATTCTTAAAATTTTACTGAGATTCATCTGTCAGTCAAAGGTTCTCAGATCTAAGATGCGCTTTGTTTAAGAAAGGTTGTTTTAGTATAAAACAAATATTTTGGCATTTTGTGAGTATGTTTTTTGAAAGATTTGTTGTGGATCTGTAATGAGGCACGTTTTTAGAGGCTATGAACTCAAAAACATACACAAATAATGGATGAACGAATCACTAGAGAGTGAGGTTCATCGGTGAAACATAGATCCCTTCGTTTCATAAGATGTATAAGTAAAATGTAAAACTGTGCCTAAACTCAGGTTCGTGAGCAAAACACGGTGGGCGCCAAACTGTGACTACTCGTTTTCCCGTAGTCTACGTAATGTATACAACAATGAGGATCTGATACTAAGTAGTATTGATACCTCCGTTGAACCGATATTGCCAAGTAATAAATGATATCTAAGATCACAATAACAACGAAGAACACAAGTATAATGTAAAAGCTTCTAAGTTATCATGAGACACAAGAGATTTACATGGTTCGACATTTGTCTACATCCACGGGGTAATGAGTGCTTGTTTTTGTATTAAGTTGTGGTGGTTACAAATATCTTAAATTCTTCCCAAAGTAATATAGAGAACTCAAGTGGAAGTAAATACTTAAGTTCTAAACATTAAAGAGGTATAAGCTTAAGAATAGATCTTCTTTCCTAGATATTGAATGCCCTTAGTTTGTTGGTGAAGCTTGATATTTATAGCCCCTCTTGCTCCAGGTATATCTTTGCTGCCTCTGGGTCCATCATCTGCTGATATACCTTTCGTACCAATGGTACCTTCGTCCACCGCGTACTTTCTCCAGTTATATTTCGCCACCTCAGCTGGCCCACGTTCCTTCGGGAACTACCCAACCTTAGTACAGGTTGTACCTTCGTTCACCGCAACTTCCTCCAATCGGATCTGCCACGCTTTCTCTCTCCACGTGCCTAGATTCATGCGTGTAGATAAGAGATTTGAGCATTTAATGCTGATTGGATGCGTCATCTACCTCTGTCCCCTCGCCAGCTAACTCTATATAGACTAGGATTTTTCCTTCCTTATTTTGACCGTTCACGCCTTCTTTCTTGGGATGAGATAAAGTAGATCTGCGGAGGTATCCCTTGTTACTCAGGCTTCTCTGTTTAGCGAAGGCTACACGGTTAGGTATATATGCGGCCACTAAGATCGTGACACGTGCTCCACAGAATATTGGTATTCACAACTAGAGGTTTGAGGAAAGGGTTTCCCCTTTCCCTATTTATTTTTTATGATTATGGAGTTGTTTAGCACCCTTCTTCAACAACATGTGGTTTAGGGGCATTATGGGATTCATCCTAGATGTAAGATTACTAGATTGACTTATTTTTGCTTTACTGACTATGTTCTAGTTTTCTTCAAAGGGTCTATTCCTGCAACTAGGACCTTGAAGGGGTACATTTTTGCTTTTAATGCTTGTACTGGTTTTGAAACGAACAAACAAAAGACTTCTTTGTTTTCTTTTGTTATTGATGCTCAGTGTTTGGATTATATATATTCCCGTTATATTGGACTGCGCTCAGAATTCAGGTATTTGGGTGTTCCTCTTGTATACTCTACACTATATTATCATGAATGCCAACCCCTTATTGCTAAAGTCAATGATAGACTGCGCTCTTGGAAGTCTAGGGACTTAACTTATGTTGGTAGAATGGTTCTTATCAAGTATGTTATTTCTGGGATGGTCTTCTTTTGGGTTCTTCTTTTGTTTTGCCTAAAAAAGTTGTTAAGGAAATCACAAGCATTTTTAAAAAGTTTCTCTGGTCTGGTTGTGATATGGGTAGAAAGCATTGTTCCATAAGTTGGAATATTGTTTGTTTTCCTATTAAAGAGGGTGGCTTAGGGGTTAAGGACATTGAGACTACTAATACTGTTGCAAATCTCAGCCATATTTGGGACTTGATATCTGGAAAGCAATCTATTTGGAATGATTGGGTTAAAGGTAACTTGGTGAATAATAGGGATTTTTGGTCTTTGGTTGTCCCTCAAGATGCTTCTTGGTGTTAGAGGAGGATATTGGACCATAGACAAATAGCTAAGAAGTTCTTATTCCCTGTTCTTGGGAATGACCTTAATACTAAGTTCCTTACTGATAACTGGCATCCCAAGGGACTAGTATTGGTTGATTGACTAGACCATAACATTAATCAATTATGTTTCCCTGATAAAGAAGTTATTGTAGATGATTTCATTGCCTAGGATAAGTGGAATATGCCTTTATCTGAAGACCCTTCTGTTATTCATGCTTTTAATCTGGTTTCTCAAGTTGAGCTTTATACAGTTGAGAATGACAGAATTGTTTGGTCAGCCAGTTCCAGTGGTGATTTTAGCATGAAGGATACTTATAAAGCTATTGGTCCTGATAGAGATGTTCATGCTTGGCATTGTTTGGTTTTGTTCATGAAAAAACGGGGGTCTAACAACCACGCCCAATATTTAGTTCGACAATCTGTATGGACTAACTCCAATATAATTCCAAGAGGATCAACTAAACAGTCAGACTCAATAAAGGAAAGATATCCAAGAGTTATATCTCTTTCTCAAATCAATCATCAAGTCAACAGGATGGAATCCGTGAACTGATTGGTATGAGAATAACTTGAACGGTACCAAAGACCAATGTTCAAGTGTCAATCAATTTATATCAACAACCAAAGGTTGGATTTACCAATTGATTGAACTACGCGCAACCTGTGATATTTCAATTATATAGAAAATATAATTCGGAAAAGAAATAACACTGACGCCATAAGTTTTGTTAACGAGGAAACCGCAAATGTAGAAAAACCTCGTCCAGTTTTAAACACCACATTGTATTAAGTCGCTACAGACACTAGCCTACTACAAGTTAACTTTGGACTGGAATGTAGTTGTGTCCTAACCAAGTCTCACACCGATTAAGGTACAGTCACGTTCCTTACGTCTCTGAATCCCAGCAGGACTCTACACACTTGATTCCCTTAGTTGATCCCACCCTCAACTAAGATTTGCTACGACCCAAAGTCGAAGACTTATAAACAAACTTGTCTCCCACAGATAAGTTTATTCTGATAGATAAATCTGTCTCCCACAGAAGTACCTATGAAGTTTTGTTCTGTCTTTTGATAAATCAAGGTGAACAGGAACCAATTGATAATCTGGTCTCATATTCCCGAAGAACAACCTAGAAATATCAATTACCTCACAATAACTTAACTATATGGTAGTAGAAGAAGTTATTGTGGAATCACAAAGAATGGGACAAAGAGATTTATGATTTCTTTTTATATCTTACCTATCGGAGATAAATCTCGAGAAAATCTTAGAGAAGATAGTACTCAATACGATAGAACAAGTAAGATTTGAACACACAACTACAGAGAAAATAGTTGGGTCTAACTTCTCGAATCCCAAATGAAGTCTTCAAGTCGTTAACCTATAATGGTTTTGGAAAAACCTAGGTTAAAGGAGAATCGACTCTAGTCGCAACTAGGACACATGAAAGTGTCGGGATCAGATTTTCCAGTTGCTAGAGTTCTTCCTTATATAGTCTTTAAAATTATGGTTTGCTTACAATCAAAGCTAGGTTAGCTTAAAAATAAAGCATTCAATATTCACCGTTAGATGAAAACCTGATTTAAGATTCAAGCTAAGTTTGCTTAAAACCAAAGCAATATCTCTCCACCGTTAGATGGTCTTAGCTTGTTACACACAAATGAAACATACCTTCATTTAGATATGGGTAACCGTACCTAAACGTGTATATTGAGTTGGCTCAATAATAGTTAACCGAAGTTAGCCATATGAACGCTTTTGTATTAACCACATTCATTTAACACTTCTAGACCAAATATGATGATCAATCAATCATGAAAGATAATCAAATGAATCTAATTGTGTTACTCATAAAGTTGTTCAATTATATCTCATAGAAGTATACAAGACACAATTGAAACAAAATAGGATTTGATTCTTGATTGTACAAAATACTCATACAAGAATCAATTCATGAACATTAAGCCACGGTTTGCAAAAATTGCATTCCTTAATTTATTAATGTATTTGTTCATGAGTATGAAATCATACTTAACCGATTTTAGAACTTGGGCTATTTTGCGTTTCCCCCCTTCCCAAGATCGCTAATTAGCGTTTCCTCCCCAAATAGATTGAAATTAGTGTTTCCTCCCCTCGTTAGTTTTTCCGTCCAAACCTCTGTTAGCTGAGTCAGCATTATTGTACACGTGGTATATATAATAATTATTTTCGTGAAATCCCTAATATATCCTCGTCTTCTTTACAAAAATTGCAATTCTATCAGTAGCAACCAATTTCATAAACCCATCTTCTGATTCTTTATAAACCTTTAAATCCTCCACAATCTCCTTCATTTCATCATCTCAAATCCAATAATTAATCACCAGAGTTACGTTAGCAACAGATTCCACAGAAACTCAAACCAATGTTTTTGTTCTCCTCGGTATCAAATACGAACCCATGAACTCTTCCTTGTTCTCTATCTTCACTTCCAACTCGAACCAACAACAACGACTCCAATCTTCTGGTTCCTCTGGATTACCCAAAAATATGAATCCTTCAACAAAACCCATTTTCTCTGTGTTCTCCTTATCTTCTAATCTCCTTTTCTTTCCGGCACCAGATCTTTTCAAATAAGCAACAATCACCCACATCAGATCCCCTTTCTATTTATTTCTCGATTTTCCATTAATACGGTTCTCAACTTCATTATTCCTTTGATGATTCGATTGGAAACACCCAAAAACTAGGGTTTGTTCTTGAAAAAAATTACAATTTTCCTCTCTAGATTTTCACCCAAATACTGAATATTAATATGAATTTGAATTCATAAAATTTCATGTTGCATACTCAATTAAATTGTTTGGAAGCAATACACTTCAAAACTTCTACCCAATTTGGTGTTCTTAGTCTGCAACTGTGTTGAGGAAGCGAGGAGATGAAGAAGTTGGTTTATATTAAGAGTTGGTTTTTAATCAGATGGTCTGTATTTTTTGTTTGTTGATTATAATACTAGTAGAGTTGGATGAGTTCGTTTGATGGATATCAATTGTTGGTGAATCTGATACGCACCAGAAAATCAATTTCACTACTTGTAGGAAGGTATTTTAATCGATTTTGCAAGACAAATCGGCTGTAAATTCATTAGTCGAGGGTATTTTGGTCAGATCAAGAAACAGGTGTACAATTTATGCCACGCATGTACAGGTGCTGACTCAGCTAACGGAGGTTTGGACGGAAAAACTAACAAGGGGAGGAAACACTAATTTCAATCTATTTGGGGAGGAAACGCTAATTAGCGATCTTGGGAGGGGAGGAAACGCAAAATATCCCTTAGAAATTTAACTACTAAGTTTGCAAACGGGTACGCAAACTTAAGTTCCGGACTTTGGTCTTGTCCAACAGTTTGCAAACGGGTACGCGTACTGCTGTCCCGGACCTTAACTTAGGTAGAACTGTTCGCATACTGGTATGCAAACTTGGTTCCCAGAATTTAACAGTTAAAACCGTTCAAATACTGGTATGCAAACTTGGTTTCCGGACCTGAATCATACCAAAACAGTTTTCATACTCTGTTGTATCCAGACAAAGGTTAATTGTTCTAAACTCCCATTTCAATCACTGAAACATCCTTAGAAGACGACAATAGTTGTCTCACACAAACTATTAGATTATAAGTAATTTTCAAGTGATCGAATGATCAATACGGAACATTCTGAGTCGACATCAAATGAGTGTCTCACACAAATCATGTAAAATGTTTCAAGGCAATTTCTGTATGATCATCTTTTGACTATTGTTTAGTTTCCAACAAATAAATTGTTTCCAACTAAACTCGTCAAGAATAATGATGAACGTAGCTAAAGCAAAAAGCTTCCAACACATATTTCGAGAAATATATAAGCGAGTTAAACACGGCTCGAAATATCAAATGTGTATAATGTAAAAGTCTATATAGCTATATGACTTAGTCTCAATAGGAGATAGAATAGAATAGACTTCTGAGTGATAAATAAGTTTTAGTAACCACATACCTTTTGTTGATGAAGTTCCTCCAAGCTCTCCTCAGTAGATCTTCGTCTTCAATCGATGAACGTCGCGACGTCTAAAGCTCAACTACACATTCTATCCTAATCCGAGACATAACTATAAGTAGACTAGAAATCAAGACTTATAGTTTTGATCACCTAAAGTTGACAAACAAGCTTGAGATAGCAACGCTTGCGAGTTCAACCGAGCAGCGCTCTAACAGTTCAAATATCACATTCCAAGATACTATTTTATAACTTGGTGGATCTTCAAAGGAAGCGCAAAACCAGAGATAATTTGGTCAAATGGGGTGTGATTTTTTCAGCCTCTTATCTTTTTTGTGATGCTCAATATGAAAATGAATATCATTTATTTCATGGTTATGTCTTTGCTGCTCAGATCCGGTAGGGGTTGTTGTTCAAAATGGGTTATTCTAGAGCCCCCTGTAGTTCTTGGAGTGAAGAGATTGATCGGTGCATACGCTAATTCAAGGGTAAATGTGTTGTCAGCATTATTAAAAGACTTATTTTGAATAGCTTTGTTACACTCTTTGGTGCGAAAGGAATACTATAGCTTTTTCTCCTCGATCTAGCTCAGTGGAACAAGTCAGTTTTAAGATTGTTCATGAAGTTTGTATCAAGCTTAAATCTAAGCATCTTAAAATGGAGGATAAACCTGGCTTGAGAAATTATGATATCATAATTGATCTAACAGTGCTAGATCAAATTTTCTCCCCAAGTTTGTAGAATAATAAATTATCTCGTACAATATTAATTTTCACATATAAAAATGGCTTACTATAATATATATGCTTCAAGCTAAAAATGAAAATACACCAAACCCGACTCCACTCCACTTCTCAGACCCCAGCTACACATACCCACACATGTCAAGTTATGGTTGGTTTCCAAAACTACAAGTCTGCAACGTGGGTTTGGGGCATTAGTTGATGTACGAGAAGTGTTTTCGGATCTGGTTCATGAAATGATCAGTTTTGATACATAAACAATAACTACCCTTTAGTAGGGCCTAGAGGTCCCAAAAATAGGTCAAGCCCAAGAAGTAAAATGAGGGGTTTGGAGACTAAAGCCTAAGCCTTACAGAGGAGTCCATGAAATGAGGAGGATAGCGAATTAAAGGGAAGATCAGAGGTCATAATAGGAGGAATGACAATTAGCATAAATAAAAAGGTTTTGGAGACATGTGGCATGATCCATAAAAATGAAAAGTTTTGGAAATATCCGTATTTATAAATAAGAAAAGGAAATACAATAGAAGACCATTTTCTCTATTTTTCTCTCTCTTCTTTTGGGGAATTGGTGTTGTGGTTAGGATTAGGCTCTCGAGACTATTTCTATTTTCACTCACAAATAATCAATAATATAAAAACTTGCACAAATGTGATGTCACTTTTGAGACCACTTTATATCCGCTTTGCAGTTTGGTGCTCCGCAATATTTAAAATTTGTGATTTAAAATATGAAAGTGTTGCTTCTATTACTATAGTAGTATTAAACAGAGAATCTTCTCTAAATGTTTTAGTTTCAGTAGGTTCTAATCATTACCCTCTATTGGTAAACATGGAAGGACATAAAAAGAACAAGTCTATTTTTTCTTTTAAATTTTTTGATACATGGTTAAAAGATCAATCTTGTTTAGATTCGATAAATTCGTGTTGGATTAAGGAAAGTTCTAATCCAACAGATTCGATGATTTTCAATCTTCATTATTTGGGTAATCAACTAACATTTTGGAGGAAAAATGATTTTGGTTTACCAAAAAAAAGATTTGGAAACTTTTAACTGAAATAGAAAACTTGAACAAACTAACAGTTAGTGCAGGTTCACAAAAATTGATCAATGCTAAAATGATGAGTTTAGAAAAACTTTATGATACTGAAGAAGATATTGCTAAACAACTATTTAGAAATGATATAGTTAACTTGGGAGAAAGAAATACAAGATATTTCCATCTAAAAACAATGAAAAGAAGAAAAAGAAATAAAATATATTGTCTTTTGAATGCCGATTCTAAGGAAATTAAAGATAAGAAGGAAATAGCTAAAGAAGTAAAAAAAAAATTTGAAAATCTTTTTAAGGCAATGCCAACTGTGGAGAATGAATTTTTTTCTCTTATCTTTCAGTAGGGGTAACTGAGGAAGATAATAGAACCTTAATGGTTGTTCCTTCTCATGAGAAAATTTGGGAGGTAGTTAGAAACATGAAACCAAATAAATCACCGGGACCTGATGGTTTCCTGGTGTCTTTTTTCAAACATAATTGGTCCTTGGTTGGGGATCAATTGGTAGGCTTAATAAAGGATTTTTGGATAAATAAACAATTGAACCCTGAACTAAATAAAACTTTTCTATTTTTAATCCCCAAATGCAAAGAACCTAAAACGGCTTCTGTTGTTAGACCGATTGGTCTTTGTAATATACCATACAAAGTAATATCCAAACTGTTAGCTAACAAAATGAAAGGTTTATTTGATAAGCTAATTTCTCCTTTTCAATCAGCTTTTCTTTCGAACCGTCAGGTATTCTGATAACATTATAGTAGCACATGAGCTAATTTATTGAATGAATCATAGGAAAACTAAAGAAAAAGGTTTAGGAGTTAAAATAGACATGTCGAAAGCTTTCAACAGAGTGAGTTGTGATTTTTCAACTACTGCGATGGAAAAACTGGTTTTTTGTAAAGACTGGTGTACTTTAATTAGCCAATGCATCTCAACTGCATCAATTGAAGTTCTTCTAAATGGCAGTGCATGTGATTTTTTCAAACCTACAAGAGGATTAAGACAGGGGGATCCATTGTCCCCCTATTTGTTCCTTATATGTATGGAGGTCTTTTCAAGATATTTAAAATCTAAAGAAAACTCTAAGGAAATTCAAGGTTTAAAAATAAGCATGAATAATACACCAATCTCTCATCTCTTCTTTACCGATGATTGCCTAATCTTCACAAAGGCAAACCTGCAAAGCTGCAAAAAAATTGTTAAATGTTATTCATGAATTTAGTATGGTTTCAGGTCAAATGGTAAACTTTGAAAAGTCAGGACTTTTCTTTAGTAAAAAGATACACCATAAGTTAAAAAAAATGATATCCAAAATGCTAAAAATAAAGAAAATAGATATCAAAGACTCTTATATAGGAGTGTCTTTGTTTATTGATAAATCAAAACTGAATACTTTTGACTTCATAGTGAGCAGTATGGAAGAAAGAATAAAAGGTTGGAAAAGCAAGATTCTTAGCCAACCAAGTAAATTGATTCTTAACAAACCAGTTCTTTCTGGCATGTCGATCTACCAAATGGGATGTTTTAAACTCCCAAAAAAGATTACTGCTAGAATAAACTCTATCCAATGTGCTTTTTGGTGAGGAAAAGATGCTAATGCGAAAGGGCATAACATAAAATCCTGGAAATTCATGTGTAAACCAATCTCAATGGGAGGTTTGAGTTTCAAAGATGCAGAAAAAATGAATCAAGCAATGTTGGCTAAGATTGCTTGGAGTATCATCTCTGAACCTAACTCTTGTTGGGGGAGGGGGGATGTGGAACTCCATTGTTCAAGAGGCTAATTTAATTCATAAGTGTACGTGTTGGGAGGTTGGGGATGGTCAGTCTATTAATATATGGACTGACCAATGGATACCTGATCTAGAAATCACTCTAGATCAAATTGTTTCCGAAAGAAATTCTCAGTTAACACTTGTATCGGATCTGATTAATCCAGATACTAATAGGTGGAACCAAGAAATCATAATTGCTACTTTTCCTCATATTATTGCTCAAACTATATTGAATATTAAATTGTTTGTGGATGTGAATGATACCTTAGATCAGGATAAACCTATATGGAAGTTAATTAGGAATGACATCTTCACAGTTAAATCTTTATATGATAGACTATGTGGTAAACATGAAGGTAAAAAAGTTACTGAAAAGTTTTGGAAGAAATTCCGGAAGACTCAACTGCCACAATGAATTAAACAGTTTTTTGGAAATGTATGAATGGTGCCCTGCCAGTAACAGAAATACCGAGTAGACATATGCATAATGTAGACAATATATGTATTTTCTATAAAGATAAAATAGAATTTGTTCATCATCTTTTGTTTGACTGCTGGTATGCTAAATCAATATGGAAGAAGCCACCTTTTTCTGGTAGAAATCCTTCTAATATTATAAGAATTTCTTTCATTGATTATTTCAATTGGTGGCAATCACAGGGAGACAAGGTAATAGAGACTAATGCTGCAAAATGTTGGTTTATATGGAAGGAGAGGTGTAATAGGATTTTTGAGGGAAAAAAATGCTTCTTCTTTAGAAACCTGTTGATGGTGGTTTTTAGTTTAGGGAGAAAATTGTAAAAGTCTATCTACCTGAACCGGAAGTAATAGATCTTGATATGTCTATATTCCGCAAGGAATTTGAAGAATGTATCAAAATATGATGAGTGCATATGCCGCTCTTCATATTGTATTGAAACTCAAGCTCCTAGATGAATTGTTCACTAGTATAGAGCCTAATGAGTATTTAAGCTCCTAGTTGCATTATTCACTAATGAAATGGAGCCATTTAAAAGTGTTGAGTGCCTAATCCTCTTCGCTCATATATGTATTGAGCAATTCAATATATTTATGTATATAAAATTTACATAGAATGGTGCATGTAGCAACAATCCCAAATATTCTATAAATTTTATCTTGCACCAGCATTATTCACAAATGCATGGTATGCCTAATGTTTTCCTATGCTATACTCCCCATCCAAACTCTCAATATTGGCATGACATGACAATTAATGTTCACTCGCAACGTAGTAGCATGAATCTCCCGAAGTGTCAGTATTGAGACCTGCATGAAAACACCCACATAGGCTACACCACCCTCTGACAAAGAGATCAGCGCGTTCGCACACCTTTTAATTAAAAGTTGGCGCGATCGAACGCGTTTAAATTCCTTAAGGAAAATCTGGACTGTTCACATCAGTCTCAAAAAATAATCGCGGCCACACAATTTGGCCGCGCGATTTAACAAGCTTTGACTACTCCTAGTAGAACTAAGCAATCACCGTAGCAACCACCGGCGGGCCCACTAGTCCTCTAGTTGATCGAATCCCATGTTGCTCATTCACAAGCGCTTCAAACGCCAACCCAAACATGGGCGTTTGCGCTGCGTAAAAATAATGCTCAAACGAGCTAGACTGTTCAAAATAGTCTTAGAAGCATCACGAACGTCCAACTTTGCCAGCCTGGTTGGAAGACTTGGATCCTCCTACGAACAGTTAAGGAAGTGCAAGCATGATCATCAGCGGGCCCACTAGTGCCCTAGTCGATCGACTTGCATGCGGCAAACCTATAGAGTGATCAATTGCTTACCCAAACATGGGCGTTCACGCTGCGTAAAATAGCTCAAACGAATTGAGACCGGCAAAGACGATCTCAAAACGCATCACGTGCGTCAAACTTAGCCGGCCTAGTTGGACGGCTTAAATCGCATCTTGAGCGATCAAAGAAGTACTGGCGTGTCCACCGGCGACCCAGCTACACCCATGGTTGATCGACTTGCTCACGGCAAGCTGAGAACGTATAGAATCGTTCACCCAAAGTAGGGTGAACGCGCTGCTTTAGAAACCCTAAATTACGTTTGCGGCAACACACTACTACCGCAAATCGATCACAACCATCCAACTTCGCCAGCCGAATTGAGTGGCTTAGATTTAATTTTAGGTGACCCAGGAGATGTCAGCATGCTCGCTGGCAACCCACCTTTGTACATGGTCGATCGACCTACTCAAACCCAAACGCAACACCTCGAATCGCTCGCTCAAAAGGAAGTTGGTCGATCGGTCTCCAAACCCTAAAAATCGCGTCGACGACATTGAACAACTGCCACAAATCAATCACGACCATCCAACTTCGCCAACTTAGTCGGACGGTGTAGATTTATTCTTAGAAAATTAACAAAGTGGCGTTGTGAATACCGACCATCACTTCTCCACAGGGAGTGATCGACCAGATGGTAGTTTGCCCATGAGACACTCGAACGATCACCCAAAGTGGTCGACCCCGCTATCCTTTTAAGACGCTTATATGCGACTTATTCAATCAGGCTCTAAAACAATGATGCTTCATACACATCGATTAAATTGAGCTGCTTAAATGCGATGCTTCACATGCATCAAATACATACGATATTTTATGTCGACTTCATAAACAACTTAGTTGTTTCACCTAATAGCATCATGTGCTATTCTCCGCGGAAAGTCCCATGAATTGGCCCACTCATTCGAGACATCAAACATGACATAAAATGGGAGATACTTACTGGGGTATTGGTCTGGCGGTTTACAGCATGCGGCGTGCAACGCGTCCATTACGAGAACGTGTCAGGAAAGGAGGGTGGTTAATAGTGATGAAAGTGGTGGGAGAACGTGTGATTAGTCTTCCCTCATAAAGGAAACACGATGATCACTACCTTCCGCGCAAATCCACTTCTCCATTACTTCACTTCCTCCACTTCCTAAGAGATCGGGGTATGCTCAAATGACTTGTATAAATAGATTTTCAATCTATTTCAAAAAAGAACACAAGGGTTATCGACACAAGTATCCAGAGACCATTTTCTGATACAAGTCATAAAACAACCGAACCCGTTATAATTCAACATCCTGATCTCAAACACCTGCTCCGCTTCCCTCCCTAAGATCAACCCTTCACCTTCACCTTGTGATCGAATTGAATCTGGAACGACCATTTCTTGGTTTAGGCCAGAGTCTTACAGATTGATCTCTCGAACTCAAAACTACTCCAGTGCAGTGCATTTGTTTAGGGTTTGAATTCGTTTCTCATCAACACACCCCAAATTTACCAAAAACCGCAGAATCAGTTTTCACCCTCAAACAACTGGCGGCCACAGTGGGAGATTGATCTCTCGGTTGCAAAAAATCATTTTCCCTATCCCTTTGTCAATTTCCTAAATTTCTCAATATGGTTGATCTTAGGAATGGTTCAGAAACCCTCAATTCCAATTTTACTTCTCCCAGCACTGACAATACTTCACATGTTATTCATGAATCCGTTCTTTCATTCAAAACCCTTGTCGAGGCTATGGAGTCTCAATATTTAACAACTATTCATTATTTGATGAAAATCTTGAATGATATTGTCAGGAATCAAGCTACTATTGTCAGGACGCAGGACGGAGTATTTGCGCTCTTGAAAGTCCTCATGGATCAACTATCAAAGGAACCAACACGCATTCATTCTGAAGGAAATGCCACCAACAATCTATTTTGGATCAATACTGATGGTAGTAGTCCTTCTTCCAAGATTCATATTCCTATTCCTGGTGAGGAAGATGAAGCCTATGATCGCGTTGAATGGAAAAGTAGCCACCAACCTAACTTGTCTGATCATGAAGATCGAGAGATGCTTCCTCAAACTCAGAAAGAAGACTCGTGGGATTTAGCACGTTCTCATCAGAGTCCTCGCAATGAAAAGGTGATTTCATTATGTGCGTCCTTCCTAGAAAGTATCAATTCCCATATTGTATCAAAATCTGCTAAGAGATCTGCTGCTGCTTTACTCAGTCGATCCGAACCTTCCCAGAATGAATAAACTCGTAAAGATGTTCAAGAAAGCAGGTGTCCTTCCAATAAAAGACCCAACCTCCAATTAATCACTAGTGAGGGTGGAAAGAGAAAGCATCCGGGAAACAACTATCAACAATTTAAGCGTACGACTCCCATTTCACATAGGTCAAATGAGACTCCACCATTCCCAGATTTTCCCTTTCCAATGGAAGAGGTGATTGAACTCTTGGAGGTCTGGATACAAGATGACGTCATCAAGCTACCTCGTGTCAAACGTCCTCCAACTAAACAAGAAATGGAAGATCCCAAGTACTGCCGCTTCCATAGGTTTGTCAACTATCCTACAAGTGACTGCAATAAATTGAAGCACATCTTCCAGGAGAATATCGACTCAGGGGAACTTCAACTAGGCACTGAAGGAGTATACAAATACCATCCTCTTATTAGAAGTTGTTGCATGCTTTCTGGGGACTCCGTCTACAAAATTGTGCAGTCAACCATGGAACATGTGTGTGAAATTATCTCTTTCTCTAAGGCACAACGTCAAGATATCTTTGCCGCTCTAAATTGTGTTGTATCGGAAAAGCGACTACCTTCGATCGATGAAGCTACCCCCAGGCCTAAATCTCTTCTGGAAGACATGATTGACATAAGCGGCTGGGGACTCTTAACCACTGCTTATCTTAGAGATGTCGAGTTGGGAAAAGCGTTGATTAATGCAGGGACTACGAAGGGAAGTCCAAAACAGTGTTTTAAGACCCAGACCGGACCGGCCGGTTGGACCGGAGAACCACCAAGAAAAACGGTCTGGTTCGATACTGACCCACTAACATGTTTAAAAAACCAGTGAACCGGATAAACCGGCCGGTTAAACCGATAAACCATCTGACCCAGCTGGGTTTTGATGGTCCAACCGTTTACTTTTCCATCAATTTTTTTTCCTTCTGAAGCCAAATTTTTAAAACAGATCTTCAATCTATCTTCCTGAATCTATATATATTGTGATTTGTATTACTGGAGATGTTTATAGCAATTGAAAGATGGATTTTACTTTACAGAATCAGATCTATAATCGCCCATCATCATTATCATCAGATCTATAATATATCAGAATCTCAGATTCATTCATGAAAAAAAAAGAAAATATTCTCACAAAAAAAAAAGATGAATCCATGAAATTAAACGTCGTTGGACAAATTTAGAAAAGGAAACAAACAATTTTATGGATGACCTGCTCATATGTTGGCAATAGAGAGACAAAAAATCGCGCCAACAGGTAAAAAAAAATAGCAGAGAAAAGAAAGAGTTAGACCGGAGGTAGGAGAAGGAACGTATTTGAAGGGGTAATTTGGATTTTGGGTATTACTAATTATTTCACGTCCTTCCTTTCATAAGCAGGTTAACCAGCCACCACTAGCACCACGTTTTAAGGCTCCACGTTCTAAGGGTAGTCCATTAGATAAGGTTATTGGGGTGTTATATTTAAAGTTATCATGTACTATTTGATGACCCACTGAACCAGTGGTCCATCCACTGGTTAACCCAGTGAACCTTGACCCAGTAACATTACTGGTTTGACGTCCGGTCCGGTTATTAAAACATTGCCATATCGTATATCCAGAGGCTCAAACGCACGAGTAAGTCTTCTCGAACAACCTCTTTTACAGTCTGTTTATCCTCATCTCATCAAGAACTGGGGACTTGATCTGATCGTCAACCCAACTGCGACTAGGCGATGTGAAGAGGAAGCTGGTCCCTGTCAATATTTTATCAAATGTTTAGAAGAAGTCTCGATCGAGGATAAGAGGTCCAGAGGTCAAGTATCATGAGCCTTACCTAGTTTCTGAAATTAAACACGGTGACTATTGCAAACTCTTTGGTACTGACAACTGGGAGGAGTAGCAATACACGCTAGATAGCTCCCGTCAGTTCCTGAAACATTATATTGTCATTTCCCTAGTATTTCCCTTGTTTCATACAATACTTACAATTCATCCAAAATGTTTGCACCAATTTGCATTCATAGTTAAGATATCAGTGAAACACCATTTGTTTCACAAAACAAAAACCTCTATTCTTCAAGAGAAGCCGCCTACCTGTTCAAAACTAAATCAAACCACAAAGGAACGTCTCGTCTTTCCAAAACACCTAAAGGGAAAAGTCATGGGAAGGAAATAAAGGCATTCAAGGGAAATCATTTAGCAACATTTCATCTTTTTTAGAGAAAACACTTTTTATGCCCCGAAGAGTAGCCTGCTTCAACTTCAACTCCTGAGACAGTTTCTCAATTTCCGATTTATGATTAATGAAATTCATGGAAGGAATCCTATCCATTTCAGTTCGCAAATTTCGTATTTTGGAAATCCCTTCACATAACCAGGAAACATTAAATTCGAAGTCTACACACATGTCTTGAGGATACTTCCGATATTCGATCAATCATTCAGAAGCAGCATGCCTGATCATGCTACAAATTTGGTCATGCAAATGTGTCCATACTTCTTCAATATTCAGGCGTACAATTCAGCATACTTCGCTGACGCGTTGAACCCCCCAATTAACACGTGATTTACATGAGGAGCATCAAATTGAGGGTCGAGGGCGCAGTCACGTCCTCAAAATCGTCGGTCGCCTCCATTACCTCTCAGTTCTTCCTACAACGTCATCCCGGATACATGTAAATCCAACAAGGGCGTTCATCTTCTCAAAGCATTAAAACTACGAAAGAAGTTGAGTAAGATTAGTTCAAAGCTATCTAGATAATTCAGCCAGTCAAACAGAGCAAAACATGTACTTGCATGTACATCAGAAGAATTAGAGATCACTGTAGTTGCTCGAGCGCCACCTGCAATCCTCTCTGACAGAACCTATTTCCCCTGGGGACTGCCTCCACCTTGCCTAGAGGATACCACTCATACGCCCACCGAACAACTTAAAGTCAAGGCATCTTGCAATCGAGCACAACGGAGTTCGGAAAATTTTGAAATTTACTGGAGAGGCTGGAGACAGAAATTACACATTCCAGAGAAGATCGATGGTATAGCTTCTACACCCTTGGTACAGGAAGAATAATCGTCACGTGATTAAGATGAGTCCTAACAATCGTATATGACACTTCGAGAATTCATCATCCATATTGGGCGTGTCTTTGGAATCATTAATTCCCCTTGGCTTAGTAGCGGAAAAATCCCCAGATTTCTTTGTTGATGTTGATACTCGCTCTACCGCTGCTAACAAAGAAAGTCAATCACATCGAATTAAACGTGGATATTGCACTCACATTAAGAATACGAAGACGAGATGGGCTTACCTTGCTGTTGTTTGGTGTACATGAAGATGGGTGGGTCTTGATGTTCGTGCAAAATAGGAAAGAGCATAATCTCCCTTTACACCCGACGGAATTTTAAAGACGGAAAGGGTTCATTCCTCTCGCTCATACGAACGGGATTCGGAGCATCTAGTTGAGCTCCAAAGACTTGACCGGATGCCGCTTTCTTTTTCCTACCCATTGTGAGCAAGAGCGGTAGTTTGTTGGTCACCCTTATTGAAAGCTGCTTCACCAGTACGACTGCAAGAAGTTCAAACCGAGTGATATACCTCGAGTAACATCTATATTACTTCATCTAATGGTTTGTTATCGTCTGTCACCATTCTAGTGCTTACCCACAACAATGTCAATGTTATGTGCTAAGCATGGGACTAATGTTTTGGTGGTTTTTTAGTTTAGGCGAAAATTGTAAAAGTCTATATACCTGAACCGGAAGTAATAGATCTTGATATGTCTATATTCCGCAAGGAATTTGAAGAATATATCAAAATCTGATGAGTGCCTATGTCGCTCTTCATATTATATTGAAACTCAAGCTCCTAAATGAATTGTTCACTAGTATAGAGCCTAATGAGTATTTATGCTCCTAGTTGCGTTATTCACTAATGAAATGGAGCCATTTAAAAGTGTTGAGTGCCTAAGCCTCTTCGCTCATATATGTATTGAGAAATTTAATATAGTTATGTATATAAAATTTACTCAGAATGGTGCATGTAGCAACAATCCCAAATATTCTATAAATTTTATCTTGCACCAGCATTATTCACTAATGCATGGTCTGCCTAGTGTTTTCCTATGCTATACTCCCCATCCAAACTCTCAACATTGGCATGACATAACGATTAATGTTCACTCGCAACCGAGTAGCATGAATCTCCAGAAGTGTCAGTATTGAGACCTGATGAAAACACCCACATATGCTACACCACCCTCTGACAAAGAGATCAGCGCGTTCGCACACCTTTTAATTAAAAGTTGGCGGGATCGAACGCGTTTAAATTCCTTAAGGAAAATCTGGACTGTTCATATCAGTCTCAAAAAATAATCGCGGCCACACAATTTGGCCGCGCGATTTAACAAGCTTAGACTACTCCTAGTAGAACTAAGCAATCACCGTAGAACCACCGGCGGGCCCACTAGTCCTCTAGTTGATCGAATCCCATGTTGCTCATTCACAAGCGCTTCAAACGCCAACCCAAACATGGGCGTTTGCGCTGCGTAAAAACGAAGCTCAAACGAGCTAGACTGTTCAAAATAGTCTTAGAAGCATCACGAACGTCCAACTTTGCCATCCTGGTTGGACGGCTTGGATCCTCCTACGAACAATTAAGGAAGCGCAAGCATGATCATCAGCGGGCCCACTAGTGCCCTAGTCGATCGACTTGCATGCGGCAAACCTGTAGAGTGATCAATCGCTTACCCAAACATGGGCGTTCACGCTGCGTAAAATAGCTCAAACGAATTGAGACCGGCAAAGACGGTCTCAAAACGCATCACGTGCGTCAAACTTAGACGACCTAGTTGGACGGCTTAAATCGCATCTTGAGCGATCAAAGAAGTGTTGGCGTGTCCACCGGCGACCAAGATACACCCATGGTTGATCGACTTGCTCACGGCAAGCCGAGAACGTATAGAATCGTTCACCCAAAGTAGGGTGAACGCGCTGCTTTAGAAACCATAAATTACGTTTGCGGCAACACACTACTGCCGCAAATCGATCACAACCATCCAAATTTTCCAGCCGAATTGAGTGGCTTAGATTTAATTTTAGGTGACCCAGGAGATGTCAGCATGCTCGCTATAAACCCACCTTTGTACATGGTCGATCGACCTACTCAAACCCAAACGCAACACCTCGAATCGCTCGCTCAAAAGGGAGTTGGTCGATCGGTCTCCAAACCCTAAAAATCGCGTCGACAACATTGAACAACTGCCACAAATCAATCACGACCATCCAACTTCGCCAACTTAGTCGTACGGTGTAGATTTATTCTCATAAAATTAACAAACTGGCGTTGTGAACACCGACCATTGGTGGGCCCGGGAAAGCGTATAAAATTGAAGCGAAATGAAACGCGGGCCTACAATAATACCGCAAGTGCACGGTCGTCAGTTGTAGCTCGTGCAAGTACGGGTCGATCCACAGAGACTGGGTGTGTTTGGAGTTTCTAGCTATTTGGGCTCTAAATTTGCTATTGGGCTTCTAATTGTGCTTTGGGCTTAGTGGGTTTTTGTAACAATGAAATGGTTTTGGGCTCAGTGGGCTTTTGGTCTTTTGATGTGAACTGGGCTTGGTAACAGTGAACTGGGACTTAGGTTTTTGGAATGAACTGAGCCTTGGGCTCAGTTGGCTGGGCCTTTAGATTAGCTAGGCTTCTGAGCTATGAACTAGGCTTTAGGCCTTAACCTGGACTTTGAACCTGGGCTTTTAGCCTTTGGTTCTAAGCTAACTGTTTGGAGCAGCAGAAGACAAGGCTGGGCTGGAGAAGAAGCAGCAGCAGCAGCAGTGGTGGCTTCAGCAGCAGCAGAAGTAGTGCACAGCAGCAGCAAAAGCAGTAGCAAGTAGTATCAGCTGGGGGAGAACAAGGCAGCAGAGCACTAGGCAGTGAATGCAGTAACAAGAACAGGAGAAACAAAAGAGAAGAAAGAGCAAATAGTGGCAGTGAAACTGTGATATTTACAAAGCAATGAAGATGGTAGTGAAATAATGAGACAATGGAAATGAAGCAAAGAGAAAGACCAAGGCAGTGAAGTAAATGTGACAGTGAAGCAAAGGTAACAGTGGCAGTTAACAGGAAACAAAGCCAAATAAACCAAGGCTGTTAGCCAAGGGCAGGGAGGAGTTTGCAGCTGTGGCTAAGCTAAGGCTTAGAATCCACCTTGTGTCCTAGCTAAACAATGCAATTCTAGATTTAAAAACTTAAGCATCCAACTAGAATGGGAAGAGAATCAGCTTGCTCACTGATTCGCCCCTAGCATTGACTGTCTTTTGACAGAACAATCAATCACAGGCATATCAGAGCACCAACTTCTTCCCATTACTCAAGCAAAACAGGCCTTCCTAGCAATTCATCATTCAATAGAACTAAGGTTTCATCTGAGCCTCAGCAGTGACTCAGAACATAATTAACACTACAATGGAACTAAACATGATCATTTAAACTACTAAACAGTGAATGAAAATTGCAAAAGAAGAACCCTAAAAATTAACAGTGAAATTAAATTAACATTGAGAATTAAATTAACCCAATTAGGGGGTATCTCGGATGACCAAGAACAACCTTTAACATCCTACATCACTTCCCTTTTATAGCTTTTACAAAACCCTAAATTTCTACAAACCCTAATTTGAAAATCCCCAAATCAGCAGGATTAGGGTTTCGAGAATAACTAAAATTAACTCACCCTCTGATGCAAATAGACTCGACCCATGCTTCTTCTGACCTTCCTGCTCCTCTCTCATGCTTCAATTGACGCCTCTGCTGCTCTAATTGTTCCCTAGTTCGAGTTATTTTACTCACCCCAAAACCTAGGGTTTCAGTGGTTGTGAGATGGGGAAAATAACTAGGCTAGGGAGATGGGTTTGAGGTGGTGTCGGGGTATGGAGATGGTAGTGAGGCAGAGGGTGGCAGTGGACATGGAAGAGAGGCAGGAGCAGAGCTCGACTGCAACTGTCGGGGGAAGAAGAGAGTTTTTGGGGAAAAAAGATTTGGGGAAGAAGAACTTGTTTGGGTGAAGTCGATGGTTTTGGATGCTAGGGTGTGAAGCGGGTGTAGCGAACTTTGATGAACAGCAAGTAAAGAGCGTTGGATGATCCCATATAGATTGAATCGAACGTCTACGATGGAGAGGTATGTAGCGACCGTTGGATTATGAGATACAACAAAACTGACAGCTTCAGATGGAGTTAGGTACTATGGTGTTTGACAGGAGCTTCGGATTTTGATGCACAATGATGAGGCGACCGTTGGATGACAAGATGGATCCAATCTGACGACTCTCATGGAAATGGGTATGGATAATGGAAATGGATTTGGGTAAGGGTTTTGGGCCTTGGGTATGCCAAGCCCATATCTTCTTTAATAACAATTCTTCCTCTTCAAGCCCACTTCTCGTTGATCCGGCTCTTGCAAACATCATTCTTCGCTTCCTCCTAGCGGGAGTCTTTGCCGTTCCTTTGCTCTTTTCGCTCCGCTATTCATCCAAACTTTATTTATTACCTAAAAATGCAAAATTAATTAATAAAAATATTTATTCTTGAAAACCAAGAAAATACAGAATATGGGATAAAATGTAGAATTAATGCACAAAAGATAAGTTAAATGCAAACAAAAAGATATAAAAATATGCACTTTTTAGCACTCATCAACCATCACTTCTCCACAGGGAGTGATCGACCAGATGGTAGTTTGCCCATGAGACACTCGAACGATCACCCAAAGTGGTCGACCCCGCTATCCTTTTAAGACACTTATATGCGACTTATTCAATCAGGCTCTAAAACAATGATGCTTCATACACATCGATTAAATTGAGCTGCTTAAATGCGATGCTTCACATGCATCAAATACATACGATATTTTATGTCGACTTCATAAACAACTTAGTTGTTTCACCTAATAGCATCATGTGCTATTCTCCGCGGAAAGTCCCATGAATTGGCCCACTCATTCGAGACATCAAACATGACATAAAATGGGAGATACTTACTGGGTATTGGTCTGGCGGTTTACAGCATGCGGCGTGCAACGCGTCCATTACGAGAACGTGTCAGGAAAGGCGGGTGGTTAATAGTGATGAAAGTGGTGGGAGAACGTGTGATTAGTCTTCCCTCATAAAGGAAACACGATGATCACTACCTTCCGCACAAATCCACTTCTCCATTACTTCACTTCCTCCACTTCCTAAGAGATCGGGGTATGCTCAAATGACTTGTATAAATAGATTTTCAATCTATTTCAAAAAAGAACACAAGGGTTATCGACACAAGTATCCAGAGACCATTTTCTGATACAAGTCATAAAACAACCGAACCCGTTATAATTCAACATCCTGATCTCAAACACCTGCTCCGCTTCCCTCCCTAAGATCAACCCTTCACCTTCACCTTGTGATCGAATTGAATCTGGAACGACCATTTCTTGGTTTAGGCCAGAGTCTTACAGATTGATCTCTCGAACTCAAAACTACTCCAGTGCAGTGCATTTGTTTAGGGTTTGAATTCGTTTCTCATCAACACACCCCAAATTTACCAAAAACCGCAGAATCAGTTTTCACCCTCAAACAACTGGCGGCCACAGTGGGAGATTGATCTCTCGGTTGCAAAAAATCATTTTCCCTATCCCTTTGTCAATTTCCTAAATTTCTCAATATGGTTGATCTTAGGAATGGTTCAGAAACCCTCAATTCCAATTTTACTTCTCCCAGCACTGACAATACTTCACATGTTATTCATGAATCCGTTCTTTCATTCAAAACCCTTGTCGAGGCTATGGAGTCTCAATATTTAACAACTATTCATTATTTGATGAAAATCTTGAATGATATTGTCAGGAATCAAGCTACTATTGTCAGGACGCAGGACGGAGTATTTGCGCTCTTGAAAGTCCTCATGGATCAACTATCAAAGGAACCAACACGCATTCATTCTGAAGGAAATGCCACCAACAATCTATTTTGGATCAATACTGATGGTATTAGTCCTTCTTCCAAGATTCATATTCCTATTCCTGGTGAGGAAGATGAAGCCTATGATCGTGTTGAATGGAAAAGTAGCCACCAACCTAACTTGTCTGATCATGAAGATCGAGAGATGCTTCCTCAAACTCAGAAAGAAGACTCGTGGGATTTAGCACGTTCTCATCAGAGTCCTCGCAATGAAAAGGTGATTTCATTATGTGCGTCCTTCCTAGAAAGTATCAATTCCCATATTGTATCAAAATCTGCTAAGAGATCTGCTGCTGCTTTACTCAGTCGATCCGAACCTTCCCAGAATGAATAAACTCGTAAAGATGTTCAAGAAAGCAGGTGTCCTTCCAATAAAAGACCCAACCTCCAATTAATCACTAGTGAGGGTGGAAAGAGAAAGCATCCGGGAAACAACTATCAACAATTTAAGCGTACGACTCCCATTTCACATAGGTCAAATGAGACTCCACCATTCCCAGATTTTCCCTTTCCAATGGAAGAGGTGATTGAACTCTTGGAGGTCTGGATACAAGATGACGTCATCAAGCTACCTCGTGTCAAACGTCCTCCAACTAAACAAGAAATGGAAGATCCCAAGTACTGCCGCTTCCATAGGTTTGTCAACTATCCTACAAGTGACTGCAATAAATTGAAGCACATCTTCCAGGAGAATATCGACTCAGGGGAACTTCAACTAGGCATTGAAGGAGTATACAAATACCATCCTCTTATTAGAAGTTGTTGCATGCTTTCTGGGGACTCCGTCTACAAAATTGTGCAGTCAACCATGGAACATGTGTGTGAAATTATCTCTTTCTCTAAGGCACAACGTCAAGATATCTTTGCCGCTCTAAATTGTGTTGTATCGGAAAAGCGACTACCTTCGATCGATGAAGCTACCCCCAGGCCTAAATCTCTTCTGGAAGACATGATTGACATAAGCGGCTGGGGACTCTTAACCACTGCTTATCTTAGAGATGTCGAGTTGGGAAAAGCGTTGATTAATGCAGGGACTACGAAGGGAAGTCCAAAACAGTGTTTTAAGACCCAGACCGGACCGGCCGGTTGGACCGGAGAACCACCAAGAAAAACGGTCTGGTTCGATACTGACCCACTAACATGTTTAAAAAACCAGTGAACCGGATAAACCGGCCGGTTAAACCGATAAACCATCTGACCCAGCTGGGTTTTGATGGTCCAACCGTTTACTTTTCCATCAATTTTTTTTCCTTCTGAAGCCAAATTTTTAAAACAGATCTTCAATCTATCTTCCTGAATCTATATATGTGATTTGTATTACTGGAGATGTTTATAGCAATTGAAAGATGGATTTTACTTTACAGAATCAGATCTATAATCGCCCATCATCATTATCATCAGATCTATAATATATCAGAATCTCAGATTCATTCATGAAAAAAAAGAAAATATTCTCACAAAAAAAAAGATGAATCCATGAAATTAAACGTCGTTGGACAAATTTAGAAAAGGAAACAAACAATTTTATGGATGACCTGCTCATATGTTGGCAATAGAGAGACAAAAAATCGCGCCAACAGGTAAAAAAAAATAGCAGAGAAAGAAAGAGTTAGACCGGAGGTAGGAGAAGGAACGTATTTGAAGGGGTAATTTGGATTTTGGGTATTACTAATTATTTCACGTCCTTCCTTTCATAAGCAGGTTAACCAGCCACCACTAGCACCACGTTTTAAGGCTCCACGTTCTAAGGGTAGTCCATTAGATAAGGTTATTGGGGTGTTATATTTAAAGTTATCATGTACTATTTGATGACCCACTGAACCAGTGGTCCATCCACTGGTTAACCCAGTGAACCTTGACCCAGTAACATTACTGGTTTGACGTCCGGTCCGGTTATTAAAACATTGCCATATCGTATATCCAGAGGCTCAAACGCACGAGTAAGTCTTCTCGAACAACCTCTTTTACAGTCTGTTTATCCTCATCTCATCAAGAACTGGGGACTTGATCTGATCGTCAACCCAACTGCGACTAGGCGATGTGAAGAGGAAGCTGGTCCCTGTCAATATTTTATCAAATGTTTAGAAGAAGTCTCGATCGAGGATAAGAGGTCCAGAGGTCAAGTATCATGAGCCTTACCTAGTTTCTGAAATTAAACACGGTGACTATTGCAAACTCTTTGGTACTGACAACTGGGAGGAGTAGCAATACACGCTAGATAGCTCCCGTCAGTTCCTGAAACATTATATTGTCATTTCCCTAGTATTTCCCTTGTTTCATACAATACTTACAATTCATCCAAAATGTTTGCACCAATTTGCATTCATAGTTAAGATATCAGTGAAACACCATTTGTTTCACAAAACAAAAACCTCTATTCTTCAAGAGAAGCCGCCTACCTGTTCAAAACTAAATCAAACCACAAAGGAACGTCTCGTCTTTCCAAAACACCTAAAGGGAAAAGTCATGGGAAGGAAATAAAGGCATTCAAGGGAAATCATTTAGCAACATTTCATCTTTTTTAGAGAAAACACTTTTATGCCCCGAAGAGTAGCCTGCTTCAACTTCAACTCCTGAGACAGTTTCTCAATTTCCGATTTATGATTAATGAAATTCATGGAAGGAGATCCTATCCATTTCAGTTCGCAAATTTCGGATTTTGGAAATCCCTTCACATAACCAGGAAACATTAAATTCGAAGTCTACACACATGTCTTGAGGATACTTCCGATATTCGATCAATCATTCAGAAGTAGCATGCCTGATCATGCTACAAATTTGGTCATGCAAATGTGTCCATACTTCTTCAATATTCAGGCGTACAATTCAGCATACTTCGCTGACGCGTTGAACCCCAATTAACACGTGATTTACATGAGGAGCATCAAATTGAGGGTCGAGGGCGCAGTCACGTCCTCAAAATCGTCGGTCGCCTCCATTACCTCTCAGTTCTTCCTACAACGTCATCCCGGATACATGTAAATCCAACAAGGGCGTTCATCTTCTCAAAGCATTAAAACTACGAAAGAAGTTGAGTAAGATTAGTTCAAAGCTATCTAGATAATTCAGCCAGTCAAACAGAGCAAAACATGTACTTGCATGTACATCAGAAGAATTAGAGATCACTGTAGTTGCTCGAGCGCCACCTGCAATCCTCTCTGACAGAACCTATTTCCCCTGGGGACTGCCTCCACCTTGCCTAGAGGATACCACTCATACGCCCACCGAACAACTTAAAGTCAAGGCATCTTGCAATCGAGCACAACGGAGTTCGGAAAATTTTGAAATTTACTGGAGAGGCTGGAGACAGAAATTACACATTCCAGAGAAGATCGATGGTACAGCTTCTACACCCTTGGTACAGGAAGAATAATCGTCACGTGATTAAGATGAGTCCTAACAATCGTATATGACACTTCGAGAATTCATCATCCATATTGGGCGTGTCTTTGGAATCATTAATTCCCCTTGGCTTAGTAGCGGAAAAATCCCCAGATTTCTTTGTTGATGTTGATACTCGCTCTACCGCTGCTAACAAAGAAAGTCAATCACATCGAATTAAACGTGGATATTGCACTCACATTAAGAATACGAAGACGAGATGGGCTTACCTTGCTGTTGTTTGGTGTACATGAAGATGGGTGGGTCTTGATGTTCGTGAAAAATAGGAAAGAGCATAAGCTCCCTTTACACCCGACGGAATTTTAAAGACGGAAAGGGTTCATTCCTCTCGCTCATACGAACGGGATTCGGAGCATCTAGTTGAGCTCCAAAGACTTGACCGGACATGCCGCTTTCTTTTTCCTACCATTGCTGAGCAAGAGCGGTAGTTTGTTGGTAGCCCCTTATTGAAAGCTGCTTCACCAGTACGACCGCAAAGAAAGTTCAAACCGAGTGATATACCTCGAGTAACATCTATATACTTCATCTAATTGGTTTTGTTATTCGTCTGTCACCATCTAGTGCTTACCCAGCAACAATGTCAATGTTATGTGCTAAGCATGGGACTTAATGTTTATGGTGGTTTTTAGTTTAGGGCGAAAATTGTAAAAGTCTATATACCTGAACCGGAAGTAATAGATCTTGATATGTCTATATTCCGCAAGGAATTTGAAGAATATATCAAAATCTGATGAGTGCCTATGTCGCTCTTCATATTATATTGAAACTCAAGCTCCTAAATGAATTGTTCACTAGTATAGAGCCTAATGAGTATTTATGCTCCTAGTTGCGTTATTCACTAATGAAATGGAGCCATTTAAAAGTGTTGAGTGCCTAAGCCTCTTCGCTCATATATGTATTGAGAAATTTAATATAGTTATGTATATAAAATTTACTCAGAATGGTGCATGTAGCAACAATCCCAAATATTCTATAAATTTTATCTTGCACCAGCATTATTCACTAATGCATGGTCTGCCTAGTGTTTTCCTATGCTATACTCCCCATCCAAACTCTCAACATTGGCATGACATAACGATTAATGTTCACTCGCAACCGAGTAGCATGAATCTCCAGAAGTGTCAGTATTGAGACCTGCATGAAAACACCCACATATGCTACACCACCCTCTGACAAAGAGATCAGCGCGTTCGCACACCTTTTAATTAAAAGTTGGCGGGATCGAACGCGTTTAAATTCCTTAAGGAAAATCTGGACTGTTCATATCAGTCTCAAAAAATAATCGCGGCCACACAATTTGGCCGCGCGATTTAACAAGCTTAGACTACTCCTAGTAGAACTAAGCAATCACCGTAGAAACCACCGGCGGGCCCACTAGTCCTCTAGTTGATCGAATCCCATGTTGCTCATTCACAAGCGCTTCAAACGCCAACCCAAACATGGGCGTTTGCGCTGCGTAAAAACGAAGCTCAAACGAGCTAGACTGTTCAAAATAGTCTTAGAAGCATCACGAACGTCCAACTTTGCCATCCTGGTTGGACGGCTTGGATCCTCCTACGAACAATTAAGGAAGCGCAAGCATGATCATCAGCGGGCCCACTAGTGCCCTAGTCGATCGACTTGCATGCGGCAAACCTGTAGAGTGATCAATCGCTTACCCAAACATGGGCGTTCACGCTGCGTAAAATATCTCAAACGAATTGAGACCGGCAAAGACGGTCTCAAAACGCATCACGTGCGTCAAACTTAGACGACCTAGTTGGACGGCTTAAATCGCATCTTGAGCGATCAAAGAAGTGCTGGCGTGTCCACCGGCGACCAAGATACACCCATGGTTGATCGACTTGCTCACGGCAAGCCGAGAACGTATAGAATCGTTCACCCAAAGTAGGGTGAACGCGCTGCTTTAGAAACCATAAATTACGTTTGCGGCAACACACTACTGCCGCAAATCGATCACAACCATCCAAATTTGCCAGCCGAATTGAGTGGCTTAGATTTAATTTTAGGTGACCCAGGAGATGTCAGCATGCTCGCTATAAACCCACCTTTGTACATGGTCGATCGACCTACTCAAACCCAAACGCAACACCTCGAATCGCTCGCTCAAAAGGGAGTTGGTCGATCGGTCTCCAAACCCTAAAAATCGCGTCGACGACATTGAACAACTGCCACAAATCAATCACGACCATCCAACTTCGCCAACTTAGTCGTATGGTGTAGATTTATTCTCATAAAATTAACAAACTGGCGTTGTGAACACCGACCATTGGTGGGCCCGGGAAAGCGTATAAAATTGAAGCGAAATGAAACGCGGGCCTACAATAATACCGCAAGTGCACGGTCGTCAGTTGTAGCTCGTGCAAGTACGGGTCGATCCACAGAGACTGGGTGTGTTTGGAGTTTCTAGCTATTTGGGCTCTAAATTTGCTATTGGGCTTCTAATTGTGCTTTGGGCTTAGTGGGTTTTTGTAACAATGAAATGGTTTTGGGCTCAGTGGGCTTTTGGTCTTTTGATGTGAACTGGGCTTGGTAACAGTGAACTGGGCCTTAGGTTTTTGGAATGAACTGAGCCTTGGGCTCAGTTGGCTGGGCCTTTAGATTAGCTAGGCTTCTGAGCTATGAACTAGGCTTTAGGCCTTAACCTGGACTTTGAACCTGGGCTTTTAGCCTTTGGTTCTAAGCTAACTGTTTGGAGCAGCAGAAGACAAGGCTGGGCTGGAGAAGAAGCAGCAGCAGCAGTGGTGGCTTCAGCAGCAGCAGAAGTAGTGCACAGCAGCAGCAAAAGCAGTAGCAAGTAGTAGCAGCTGGGGGAGAACAAGGCAGCAGAGCACTAGGCAGTGAATGCAGTAACAAGAACAGGAAAAACAAAAGAGAAGAAAGAGCAAATAGTGGCAGTGAAACTGTGATATTTACAAAGCAATGAAGATGGTAGTGAAATAATGAGACAATGGAAATGAAGCAAAGAGAAAGACCAAGGCAGTGAAGTAAATGTGACAGTGAAGCAAAGGTAACAGTGGCAGTTAACAGGAAACAAAGCCAAATAAACCAAGGCTGTTAGCCAAGGGCAGGGAGGAGTTTGCAGCTGTGGCTAAGCTAAGGCTTAGAATCCACCTTGTGTCCTAGCTAAACAATGCAATTCTAGATTTAAAAACTTAAGCATCCAACTAGAATGGGAAGAGAATCAGCTTGCTCACTGATTCGCCCCTAGCATTGACTGTCTTTTGACAGAACAATCAATCACAGGCATATCAGAGCACCAACTTCTTCCCATTACTCAAGCAAAACAGGCCTTCCTAGCAATTCATCATTCAATAGAACTAAGGTTTCATCTGAGCCTCAGCAGTGACTCAGAACATAATTAACACTACAATGGAACTAAACATGATCATTTAAACTACTAAACAGTGAATGAAAATTGCAAAAGAAGAACCCTAAAAATTAACAGTGAAATTAAATTAACATTGAGAATTAAATTAACCCAATTAGGGGGTATCTCGGATGACCAAGAACAACCTTTAACATCCTACATCACTTCCCTTTTATAGCTTTTACAAAACCCTAAATTTCTACAAACCCTAATTTGAAGATCCCCAAATCAGCAGGATTAGGGTTTCGAGAATAACTAAAATTAACTCACCCTCTGATGCAAATAGACTCGACCCATGCTTCTTCTGACCTTCCTGCTCCTCTCTCATGCTTCAATTGACGCCTCTGCTGCTCTAATTGTTCCCTAGTTCGAGTTATTTTACTCACCCCAAAACCTAGGGTTTCAGTGGTTGTGAGATGGGGAAAATAACTAGGCTAGGGAGATGGGTTTGAGGTGGTGTCGGGGTATGGAGATGGTAGTGAGGCAGAGGGTGGCAGTGGACATGGAAGAGAGGCAGGAGCAGGCTCGACTGCAACTGTCGGGGGAAGAAGAGAGTTTTTGGGGAAAAAAGATTTGGGGAAGAAGAACTTGTTTGGGTGAAGTCGATGGTTTTGGATGCTAGGGTGTGAAGCGGGTGTAGCGAACTTTGATGAACAGCAAGTAAAGAGCGTTGGATGATCCCATATAGATTGAATCGAACGTCTACGATGGAGAGGTATGTAGCGACCGTTGGATTATGAGATACAACAAAACTGACAGCTTCAGATGGAGTTAGGTACTATGGTGTTTGACAGGAGCTTCGGATTTTGATGCACAATGATGAGGCGACCGTTGGATGACAAGATGGATCCAATCTGACGGCTCTCATGGAAATGGGTATGGATAATGGAAATGGATTTGGGTAAGGGTTTTGGGCCTTGGGTATGCCAAGCCCATATCTTCTTTAAGAACAATTCTTCCTCTTCAAGCCCACTTCTCGTTGATCCGGCTCTTGCAAACATCATTCTTCGCTTCCTCCTAGCGGGAGTCTTTGCCGTTCCTTTGCTCTTTTCGCTCCGCTATTCATCCAAACTTTATTTATTACCTAAAAATGCAAAATTAATTAATAAAAATATTTATTCTTGAAAACCAAGAAAATACAGAATATGGGATAAAATGTAGAATTAATGCACAAAAGATAAGTTAAATGCAAACAAAAAGATATAAAAATATGCACTTTTTAGCACTCATCAACCATCACTTCTCCACAGGGAGTGATCGACCAGATGGTAGTTTGCCCATGAGACACTCGAACGATCACCCAAAGTGGTCGACCCCGCTATCCTTTTAAGACGCTTATCGCGACTTATTCAATCAGGCTCTAAAACAATGATGCTTCATACACATCGATTAAATTGAGCTGCTTAAATGCGATGCTTCACATGCATCAAATACATACGATATTTTATGTCGGCTTCATAAACAACTTAGTTGTTTCACCTAATAGCATCATGTGCTATTCTCCGCGGAAAGTCCCACGACTTGACCCACTCATTCGAGACATCAAACATGACACAAACTGGGGATACTTACTGGGGTATTGGTCTGGCGGTTTACAGCGTGCGGCGTCCAACGCGTCCATTACGAGAACGTGTCAGGAAAGATGGGTGGTTAATAGTGATGAAAGTGGTGGGAGAACGTGTGATCAGTCTTCCCTCATAACGGAAACACGATGATCACTACCTTCCGCACAAATCCACTTCTCCATTACTTCACTTCCTCCACTTCCTAAGAGATCAAGGTATGCTCAAATGACTTGTATAAATAGATTTTCAATCTATTTCAAAAAAGAACACAAGTTTTATCCACACAAGTATCCATAGACCATTCTCTGATACAAGTCATAAAACAATCGAACCCGTTATAATTCAACATCCTGATGTCAAACACCTTCTCCGCTTCCCTCCCTAAGATCAACCCTTCTCCTTCACCTTGTGACCGAATTGAATCTGGAACGACCATTTCTTGGTTTAGGCCAGAGTCTTACAGATTGATCTCTCGAACTCAAAACTACTCCCGTGCAGTGCATTTTTTTAGGGTTTGAATTCGTTTCTCATCAACACACCCCAAATTTACCAAAAACCGCAGAATCAGTTTTCACCCTCAAACAAACCTCTATCATGATTCAGAGACATTTAAACTATTAGAGTTGTAATGAAGAAATTTGATAACAGTTATTGACTGTCTTGCAATAAAGCAAATTCATAATGTTCCTTGGAAATGCCCTGAACATCATTGTTTTAAGTTAAATTATGATGCTTCTTGGATTTCAGAGACAGTTTTTGCTGGTTTTGGTCTAATTCTGAGAGATGATGCAGGTAACGGAAGAGCAGCTAAGTCGGGAGTATTCATTGCTGCAAGTGCAGAAAAAGCGGAAGTTGTAGCTCTTTTGTAGGGAGCAAAGTGGGCCAAAGATGCAGATTTGGCACATTTCTGGATAGAAGATGATTGTGAAAGGATTGTAAGTTTCATCAAAGGAAAGGCAACAATGATGGATTGAAGGAATCATATTATTGTCAAGGAGGCAGTGTAAATTCTAGCTAAATGCAACAACCTTTTGAGTTTCAAGTTTGTTCACAGATCTGGAAATTTTGTGGCAGATAAGCTTGCGATAGAGGCAAGAAAATCTTCAATTTTCAATAGTTGGGAAGAAGATTTACCAGCCTTAAAGGTTTTACCTAAATACCAACCACACTTTACCTAAATCCCACCCACAGTCTAAAAACTTAATAATCATAAACCTAATCAACAGTAGGTAATGAAAACTCACCTTCTTCTATACTACACCCTAATATAGAAATACCATTGTTAGCATTACCGCCTACACCAACCACCGCACCATTTTCCATACCATTTTCCATATAATACCATGTTATAATCAACAAAGGCACTAACAATCTATTCGTATGATGGATTAACATTTGTTCCTATAATGGATTTGAGTGGAACCTGCGTAATAGTTGTTCGAAATTAAATCCTAATCTACCTAAACCTAATCTATTAAAATTAAAACTTAATATGTCTTTGTAAGAAACCGAAATCTATCTATCTAAATAATATAGAATAAAGACTAGAATCATAATATGATTAAAATTAAAATTAATCTTAATATGATTAAGATCTTAATGTTGTTTAAATTGAAGGTGGGTGGCAGCGGCCGCCATGGCTATTATAGGTGGTGGCTTATTTTTGGAAGGCATAATGGAGTTCGGTGGTGTTAGGGGATTGTTAAAGAAGATGCGTTTCAATCACCCACTTTAGATTAGGTTTACAACTTTTGTGCTTTAAGACCGTGCACAAAAGACCGTGGGTGGCAATTAGGAAAAACGTGGGTGGTAAAACCTTTTTAAATATGTTTATTAGTCTAGATAAGTTAAGTAATCAGAAACAAGATATTGGCAATACCAATAGGTTGTTGTCTCAAACTCAGAACAGGGAATGTCTTGTACCGATAGCATGATAACAATCAGTCTATTTGTTTTCTTTTGTTTTGGTTCTTTAATGCAATCTCTTATTCTCAACAAAAAAAAAGTATTAAACATTGAAGAGAAAACACACTCCTGGACATTCTAGCCTGACATAGTTTATAAGAACTAGGTTTTGCTAATATAATCATGCCTACATAATAATATATGTATTTGATTTGATATTCGACTCCGAATTGCAAAGAAACCTGAGATGGAAAATCAAACAAGAAACATTGTGTTAGTTTCAAAGTACAGTCTGAATGATCTAGTGTTCCAATACAGTGCGCATATTCCCCAAAAGAAATTATGTATTTATAACCATTTCAACAAACAGGGGTTGGCTAGATTCTTCTGTCTTGTTAAGTCGAAGGCCAAAGAGGATAGTTGGACCAATGACAACGCCAAAAAGAACATAGTAAAAGTGAAGTCACCTTGCTAAATCTTAATCTTCGTGTTTCCAATCATTCATTGAAATGGCTCCCTCATCTGAACACAATATTTGGTGTTTGTCGAGAATTGAAATGATAGGTGCTGGCAAGTTCCTCATTACTAACCCCATTGTGCTCTTTATAGCCATGAAGGAAACTTCTGCTACTCTATCAATTTCGTCTTCATATTGCTCGTAGACAAAGAATGCAGTAAATGCAAACACCAATACTGCATTTGAAATTATAAAAAAAGTAAATGTAAATACATAATAACTCGGGAGAAGTTTGACGAAGCGAGGCACTTACCTAAACCAAAGACAGTTGAGATGGAAAGGGAAAGAAGTAGCTTCAAAAGATACAGAGAAACGGTAACCTGCAGTGTACCAAATTGTGAATAATTAGCATATAACGCATGTTGACGACATGGTTTACCTCACTATGAAACTGTTCTAATACTTGTAATCTAGGAGTTCTGAACTGCTTGATTGATAAACCAAGTAAACTCGCAATATAAGTATTACAGGTTGCACCCAATGTAGTTAATATCGGATATCGGTTCATCTCGGCCGGGACCGATACACTGGTACGAATTTATATCGGGGATATTATCGTTGAAATATCGGTATAATATCGGTTCTAGATTTAGAGACTATAATTTTATATTAAACATTTTCTCCACACATTTTCGGTTAAGATATAATAGATAACATCAATTTTATCAAAAAAACAAAAGAGTAACTTTAGTAACTTGCTTCGAGAGCTACATGCACCTCTACTACCACCTGGAAGACTTTCTTCGCCAAAATTACCTTAAACTTTATAGAAAACGACCAATACCGTCTCATATCGGGAAATATAGGAAAATTTCGTATCGACCGATACGGCCGATATTTGACCGAAACGGCCGATATTCGACCGATACGGCCGATATTATCGGGCGAATATCGTATCCCCGATATCCTTCTTATCGTATCGTTCTGGGCCGGTATCCGAAATATCCCCGATATATCGGCCGATACGGCCGATATTGACTACATTGGTTGCACCATTACCTCGTTCTACGGACATACTTAGAGGAGGGCAGGAGGCGATGAATTACCTGAAAGAAAGTACTCCAATCATCTCCCCGGGCAAATGACCTCAATGTACGCATCCACCAGTTCCAAGCAGATGTCAGGGATATAGTGAGATCCTTGATCGTCGCTTCTGGAACTTGAAAATGTGAAGGGTTGATCATTCTAACAGTTAAACCAAACCTGTTGCAGAAACTTTAGTTACTTATACGAATGCGGATTTCAAGATTACGACAATGATGCATTATCTATGAGAATGGTCTGTCACATATGGAGGAGACTACGAAGGCCTATAAGCAATTTAGTTTTCTCCTCACACAATTGAGCTGAAGCACTCGTTTAAAGGTCTATTTTTCTAGTAGATAAGTCTACTTTGCAACAAGCAAAAGAATCTAAATATCCAACATTATATCAGTTCAGCCAAACTAATTCCCGGTCAATCACATTACAGTCATTAGGTTAACCCAACCTATGAGTACATTCCGAGTCTGACACTATAATTACATCAAAATTTAGATGAGAACACATTGTTTCTACATTCAGAATATATGAACATTTTAGATTGTGGACTTAAAGCAAAGCATGCAGGTAATAGCACCGGTTACCTACATTGGGGATGGCAACCTTCCAAGGCCATAAAGGACAACTGTGACCGCTAACAAAATCTTGGCTACTGAGGAGATGAAAGTTCTTTCCGGAAGGAAAAACCAGTTAGACAACAAAGCCAGAGTAAGGAAATACGTAAAGCTTTCCCTTTCGTCTCTCCACAATAATGCCCTTCCCGCTGCAATAAGATAATTGAGCATCAGATTGGACACTTTAGAAGCAAACCAAATAATGTTATCTTCCATAGAAAATTTTATCTGTCTATGTTTGTTTGCATAAGTAAGTTACATTATATTCACACGAAGTGGTCATTTACTCTCTAGCTATTCACCTTTGAGGACCCCAACAGTAAAACATTTAGGTGGTGAACAGTAGCATATCTCAATGTACTTGAAGAAGAAAAAATTGTCACAGCGAAATAAAAATAATCACCTCTTCCACTGCCTAAAAGTTTCTCAGCTTTAGATTCCCCCCTGGGAGAACCTTCTGCTAATTGGGAGAATGATTGGACAGTTAATGTAGCACCCTCCTGTAAATCCAGCAACAAAATATAGTGAAAAAAATGTAACTCCAGTCTCAAAGGTTTGCATTCATCATGCATTTTACTTGCAGACTCAACCAGATTATTCTGTAGACCTAGTTAGAGACAGACCCTGAGCTACCTCGAGGACGCAGTATCTGAAAATCGGTATACTAAGTCTTGGTAGAAGTCAAGCCCAGATAGGTATTACAGGATTGCAAACTTTTATGCCCAAGGTCATCATATTTTCATAAATTAAGCAATTTCATACAGTTGTAGTATCTGAAATTCATACTTCACATCTTGTCCCAAAACCAAAAACACACAAAAAAATTTTTTACCTTAAGTGAAACAACAGGGGAGTAACCAATATGATTTTGAGCTTGAGAAGAGTTGAAAGTCTTAGTTCGTGACAATATGTGAATCATAGTCTGTGGAAAATAGTTGACAATTACAGGAATTACTTGAACCAGCCTAGCAGGAAGTTGGATTACCGCCCTGAAATTGAAGAAGTATCAGCTCTTAAATAAAATTCTTGGAAACTCACAAAGAGGACAATAGAAAGAAGAAATTCCAGTTTATCATATACAGGCACTCACAAAATGTTATCCCAATACTAAAACTAACTAGATTATTATGATCATCCAACAGTGACCATGCCGACATGCAAGTTTTTATTTGTGTAAAATTGACTAGAATTTTCGTATAATAGCAAAATCAGGATATGTTAATTACCTTTGGTATCCAAGGCCTTCTAATATAAGAGAACAAAGTCCCAATACTTCATTGGCTCAAAATTGGTGATAAAAAATGCCTGCAGCAAAAGTGAAGGAAAAACAATCATGTATTCATGCACAAATCCAGCTTTACTTAGACATGCTCAGGAAGTAATAATACCCTTCCAGCAACAGAAGTCACCCCAAAGCGCAGAGCTTCCTCTGCGCAGACATGTGCATGCGCAATATTATCAACATATGTGAAGTCACACATATTTGTACCATTACCTAGAATAAGCTGTAATAAAATCAAGACACGCAAAAATCAGTTTGGATTCTCAGCAAGAGAGAAATCGTTTATTTTATGAGACAAATTTCATACTCCATCTGTTAGATTTCAAGTATCATGCATTTTCACATTTCCCGTTGTAACAAGAATCATTTGTTGCTGTATACCTATGATTTAGTTCAGGCCTATGGCTGATTTTGCAACCAGCCACTAGGATTGTTCTTTTGCCTATATAATAGATAATGTACCACACGATTATAGAATATGTAGCCAAGACTAACTAGTTGTGCATGACTATTGAGATACTCTGACCTTCAAAGCTCATGAAATCCCTATGAATAGACTCGTAAATGAAATATAGGAAAGTTTGTCAAACCTTTGCCAAGCCTGATTTTGCTGAGTTCACAATAAAAGGTATAAGATGTGTATCTCCGGGTCCAAAGGGACTGCTGGGACGCAATGCACACGTTAAAAGCCCATTGCTACTGTTTGCAAATAAGACTGAACTCTCTGCCTGTGCCTTGAAATCACTAAAAATATTTGCAAACTGCACAACATCAAAGAACAAACAAAATTCACTTCTAAGAAACTAAAATTCAGATCAGCAAACAACTAACCCTAAGGCAAGAAAATATAACCTCTAATAAGAAGACCGTACCATTGAAGGGCATGGTAAAGATTCATCCCCATTACAAGTATCATGTTTACCATCAAAAACTACATCAGCAGAACTGTTGTATATAAGCCTTTTCACTTTGCATTCTCGGCAAACACTAACTACATTTTTAGTACCTGAATAGTGGATACAATAATGTTCATAAATCATCATAATCAAAACTAGATAAACTTAACCTTTACCAAAATGAAAATTCATGCTTAAAAATCATCTCAGTGAAATGATATAAAGTACTACTAAAGTTTACCTTGAACAGTTATCATGTACTGATGGTAAGTATTTTCTGACAATGAATTTGTTGGATCAATGTGAAATACTACCTCCAAACCTTCAATGGCTGCAAACAGATATTATCATGAAACCAAAATCAGTAGATAACAAGATGATTAGGGCAAAATTAGAAACGATTCTTGTAATTTACCTCTTTTGATCTGAGATTTGTCACGAACATCAACTTGAAAATATGAAACCTGACTTGATGAAATGGCATGAGAAAGTAAAGAATCTTGCTCTTTAAGATCGAGATTCAACGAAGGATCAGAATCAGCAATACGAATGATCCAATTCTTAGATTTCAATAGTTGTAAAATTTCGACCGCCCAGAACGACGCAGATTCTAGGGTTGGACTCGTCAGTACTGATCGCCATTTTAGTATGCGGAAAAAAAAGAATGAAAGCAGGACTAGGGATTGTGTTTTATAACTTTATTAATAGACTTTTGGCGCTGAAAGTCGAAAAAACGTTTTCGTTTGCCGGCCCGACTCGTGTCGTTGAGGAAATGCCCACCAGGCGACTAATTGCATCCATTATTGCTCGGGATCAAGGTTGTGAAATCGAACCGTCTATCGAGTGAATCGTAGATTCATTGTCACTTTTATGTGTCTTGGAAATGAATTTTTTTTTTCTTTATAGAAAAACTTAGGCTTTAGGAAAAGACCAATAAAGAACCACTACTCATCCTATCAGAATTTTCACATAACATTGCCAAATAGTATCATTTGGTGCTCAGGTTGCTAGGCTTTCAAACAATTTATTGTAATTTTCTTTTATTATTATCACAGTTTAATAATTAGTATCATTTTATTTATTCATTTATTACATATTGAACTAATTGGAAGCCTAACAATCTAAGCTTCAAGCAGCGTACTACTACATTAGTTGAACAGGGTGTCGTGCTAGTCTACCAGCGAGCCTCATAAGGAACCAAGCCGAGAGAGCAGAAACGGATAGTGTGGCTATGGTCAGTAAGAAAAAGTTTGGAAAACAGTTTTATTATCTAAATGTTTTTCTTTTTTCTTTCTATAACTTCCTACTTTTTCTCAAAAAAGTGAAACATTTACGGGGATTTGGAGGGAGCGGGTTTTTTAGTTAAATAGGTGTCAAAAAATGAAGAGGGGCCACATACAAAATGGATGTGGCCCGACCACATCGTAGCCGGGACGCAAACTAACTCTACCGTCCATGTCAAACTCTGTAATATTGCACCATCTGGGACCTCCTGGAGCGCACGAAACCTCTATGGAGTGCATGAAACTCTGTAATATTTCCAAGTTAAAAGATTCCAAATTTTGAAGTCTATGGATTACTTTAAGGCATACTAAGACACAAAAAATAAAGTGTAGTCTTGGATTGTTATCATGATCTTCCTCCCTCTTAATTCTTTCATGGTAGTTTAAGTGAAAACGCCCTTGAACTGCAGTATGGTGGAGCATGTTGAAACGTACTAAAATTTCCCTAAAAAATATGAGCCGTTGTATGTAGGTGAACGAATAAACAGTCGTAAAATTAATATAAATTGTTGAAGTAGAAACGAAGAGAAAGAGAAGAATTTCTTATTGATAGGTTCCCATAGTAGTACATAGTATCCTTTATATAGTAGGAAAAGGGAAAACCAAAAGACTTAAAGGGAAAACTAAAAGACTTATATATGAGCCGCACATACATGGGCCCGAGACCCTACAATACTCCCCCTTATGCGGTCCAATATTAGTGCTTCATATGTAGTGTTTCATATATAATCCTTCAGGTGTACTTCTTCAAATGTAGTTCTCTCCTCGATGACCACCGTATCTAAGTCTATTGCCTCATTAAAACTTTGCTAGCCCAGAGGGACAAAACCTTGGTGCAATTCTTCACATGTAGTACGGTCTTCAAAGACCACTGAGTCTAAGTTAATTTCCTCGTTAAAACCTCGTCAGGAAAACTCAGACGGGTAAAACCTGAACTAAGGGAAAATAATACAATATTAAGAAGGCTTGGAGAAGAATTGGACTCACATATGTTGCCTCGTTAAAACCTTGATGAAGGAAAAAGAGTACAACGCGATAAATGCAAGTAAAGATGATCCGTTGAAGTTGATCACTTTGCTCCGCCGAAGTTGACGTGTTACTTCACAACTCCTAAGACAGGAAATCCCCGTGGGAAAGACAATAGTTGGGAAATTACATTCCCGGTATTTTTTGTTGTCTCATTGAAAACCTTACCGAGTAACAAAACCCTATGGGAAAAATTAATCTCGGTTAGGGAAAAAGAAAGAGTTCAACACACCGTCAGATGCTCCCCCTGAAGCCAAACGATTTCTTTGGTCTTACGCATTCCTGGGTTTGGACAATTTCTTTAGTCTTGCACAATCAACAGAGTTAGGACAATTTCATTTGTCCTATACTTTTCACGTGTGGACTTAGTTAATAAGTCGGCCAAATTTTCATCAGACTTTACTTGGCTGACTTAAAGTGTTTAGAAGACACTATTGTTGTTGATTGTAGAACTTATAGCGCTTAAAAAACCATCGTGTATCATTTCTCTGATTCAGGTATTTTCAGTAATATCAACGCGTCTTTTAGGTCTTCAAGTTCAATATATACCTAGTGTTATTATCGTTGCCTCGCTAAAAACCTTGTCGAGTAACAAAAGCCATGTAGGAAAAAATAATCTCGATCAAATGGAAAAGAGAACAACAAACCTTCACATTTCAAAGTAAAATATGTCGACATCATATCCTTAGATCCTTCCCCTGATGTTGGCATCTCCCGTTGTTTCCATTCAAGGGAGTTTTTGGACAATTCTTTTAGTCATGTACTTTACGAAAGTGAATTTAGGTAATGTTTAGTAAATAAGTCTACCACGTCTCCCCATGATTACTTCCATGGGAATGTAGTTTATTTTTCCTTCATAATCAACAACTGTTGGGATTGCAATTTCGCTAGCAAACCTTTTCACGTCTTTGTAGGGATAAACTAACACATGTTAAAGGTTTCCTTTAGGTATATGATTACATTCCATGTACCATTCCAATGACACTGTATTGGCACTGAGTCATATCTAGCTAATAAGTTGAATTGGCAATGACATTCCAATGAGGATGTTGTACTTTGTCGAGTGTACAATATCTAAGTACAATAATGCGTCTGTGGCACTAAGATATGGGAATTCATCTCTCGACACATCTTCGTCACATTCCTTTATAAAAAATGGCTATTCATGTACATTTGAAACTCGACTAATCATGGGAGTGCTGGCAGGATGCATGTCTTTGTTAAATTTCCTGACAATGGACATATGCAATCTGGTGGAATAATATACCACAAGTTCGGTTTTATAGTTTAGAACATAGATAAGGTCGAGCTTCCCCAAGGTTCTCATCTCAAATTAGGATTTCAAATAACTTGTATTATTTCTAATTTCGTCAAGAGTACTTATTATGTTTATACCATCGACATAGATGGATACAATTCTTAATCAGAAACTTCTTATCGAAGGAACAAAACCTTACTTGTTTATCATTTCCCAGTTAAATAGTCACTTAGATGGGTATACCACATCCGCCTGATTGTTTGAATCAATAAGTGAGTTTTACAGTGTAACCACAAACAAACTCCGTGGTTTAGAGTTATTTGACTTGGGAAGCAAAAGGTCATCATGCACTTTTGCAAATATCTTTGAGTCTAAAACTCCAGAGATATAACCACATCTACTGCGTTTTAAGTTCTTTTGAAACTACCAAGCAAACTAATTAACATAACATTATGATGTTCAAAGGAGTAAGCGATCCAGGGGTTTGTGAGAAACCTCGCGCCACAATGTTAGTCTTTATACTTTAACACCTCATTCTTCTCACCACACGTTGTGACAAATAACCATATATGTCCCACAGGCTTTACACTTAGTTAGTTAGCACTACCATACCAAATACCTGGATTGGATAGGACAAATATGTTATTTATTTGATATTAATCAAAATAAAGCATGGTTCGATCTCATTGTGCTCTACTTCTGGAGCACCTATTTATGAATTATATTATCACTATTGATGGTTGTCGTAAGTGCAATCAAATTAAATTACTTATTTCCACATATGTCAAATATGTTATAGGCAATATGTTCAGTTGTCAAATATGTCACAAAAGGGGGTTTTGTTTTATATTTTAAACAAAGTAAATAAAATGATTGAAAAGATTAAGTTCTAAGCAATAGAGAGAAATATGATCGAGGAATCCTTCTTTGTTACTAAACCATCAATGAGTTATTATACTTTTTTACCCGTCGTTAATTATAGATTATCACCAACCGTGAGATAACAGCTAGATCAATGTTATCCCCTAAATTCCTTATCTCACTGGATACGAAAGTTCTCGATTACCAGACTATATTCGTCTAGACCACCTAGTAGTAGACCACTCAAGGTGTAATTTTGTCGAACGCTTTATCTTTTGTCAATTATAGGTTGATCCTACTAGTTAGACTCTTAGATCAAGGTCTACTTTTTTAGTGTTGTTTATACACACAATTGCTCCACAAAATCCCTCTGCAAAGTCTTGTGTTCTCTACTTGTGTACAAGTTGTTCGACGATTAATTATCTTCTAACTCAATACTGTTAATAGATTAAATCAATAAATTAATTCAGTTGGCCACCCAAATAATCCATCAATCAATCATAAATATTCGTTATAGTATAAATAAATGATAATCATATGAAGAACTTCAAAGTAGATTAATATAATAACTCAAATCTTATTTAGAACTTAGAATTCATCCTCAATCAACAGGTGTTTAGATACTCATGGATGTAGAAACATCCATGGTATACATATAAGAAAAGTAAAGAGAAAACGTTATAAAATAGGAACCGCTCAGAAACCCTAGCTTTCGCTCCTTCTGTTGTTTCTTCTCTCTAATGCTTAAAATTTCGTGATTTATTGATATCTATCTATACAAGACCTAATAACTATTTATATATGTTTACATTGATTGGCCTTCAAGTATCTAATTCTGTTAAGCCCGACCTTAAGCTATGAAAGAAAGGCCTAAAAGATGGTTCGTAAATTTTGGCCTTTATGGTACACGTACCAGGTATGCATACCCTCCTTTAAGAAAGTGTACAAGAACTTTTTGGTATGTGTACCAGGTATGCATACCCTCATGTTCACGAAATTCAGAGTTATGATGGTACACGTACCCAATATGCATACCCTCCTGTCTTCGGTATTCGATAAGCTTGTTTTACCCGTAACTTCTTCGTCCGAACGCGGAATGACCTCATTCTTTTTGCATTCTTTTTGTAATTAAATTATCTTCAAGATGGTATTTGTCCCGTGTCTTGGTTTTGAGCACTTATGCTCCGTTTCGTCGCACTTCTTCCACTTCTCTTCGACTTGGGCACCTAGATACTTGGAGTACTTATCTTCTTAGATATTTTTAGCATTTTGTAGCTCCTTTTTGGATGATTCACCTAATAGAAACAAATAAGATAAAACAAGAGTATAACAACAAGATTACATGCAAGAATAATATCTAAAACAAGTATGGAATGAACACTAAAATCATATGAATCATGCACTTATCAACTGTGCATGCATGATCCTTCCATTGAATCATGTGCATTATCATAAGCCATTAGGATTTCATCGTTCTCTAAAATCATTTAAAACTTCGGAGCGTCCTCCAGTTTGATTCATGTACATATTTAGAGACAATATTATGAGATGATTTCAGATGATATGAATAATTAGGTTGTGCCTTACTCCCCTAATTCCTTTTTAGGTGAGAATTGATCGAATCTAGTGGTATCTCCATCTTCCTTCATGGATCCACGACCTCAACCATACTTCCACCAAGTGTAGCTGTAACACCTCAGTTTACGGTGCATATCCTTTACTAAGGATTTTTTTAGCCTTACAGGCATGTTTGCAGTTGGTATGTGTGATCTCGTCAGTTTAGTGATATCAGTGTACATTCTGAAAACTGATGATCCTTTTTCACTTCACATTTCCATTTTTGGAGTATAGGAGTCTATATGATACAAAATGGTGACACACCACGACATTTCCTGTCATTCGCTCGAAAAATACTTTTTCCTGTCTTCCCCTAACGACGGGAAGACTATCTCATTAGAGTGACTATCCGCAAATCAACGGTTGAGAGAACGTCTGTCAAGAGGTTTAAAACTGCAGATAATTGTTGGAAATTCTTGTCTAACATAGCCACTTAATCATGTTGAGGACCCATCATAGTATTATGTGGAATCATAATGGCATGTGTATGGTGCAACCAAAAATGCGTAAAAACACAAATGTCAGACTCATATCTAGTTACCAACTGGTATGCAAAGAATGGTTGACCAATAGTGGGTGTAAAATGAATAAGTGAAGATGCGTTTAATATTGCATATCCCCGAGCAGTTAAAGGTAGGTTGGTACTCATAACCATGCCTTAGATATCATATATAACCTTTGATGATAGCCTTTGCGAGACCATGAGGTATATGATGCTCTGCATTGATCATATTAATCACGCAATAACCATCAAGTCCTTTTGATGTACACTCGCTAGCATTTACAAGGGGTGGTGAGTGCTAGTAGTTTTCCAAACGCAAAATTTCTTGGGAACTATAACTAGTCCAAAATGTTAAAACATCCACCAGAGCCATAAGTCACTTTAATGATCCGCATTCTGCATGGATATTTTTCTAAAATATCACTTTATTTTCTTTGTAATATGGATTGTTTTCCATTTGCATCTTAGGATGGTCTTGATCCTGTTTTACTGAAGACTTTGTAAAATGAGTGATATGCTTTCTCACTTAAAAGCATAATGGGAGGGGTGGGTGGATGGGGGGTGGGGTTGGGAGGGGTGGGGGTGGGAATCTAGTACTTTAGAGAACACTTATTGAGAAATATGTTGTTGCTTCGCATTCTGTCAATCTTATTCCCGTTGTCTCGTCCACTAAAACACAATGATGTACGTATGATTCCTTTCAAAAATAAACATCATGTCACAACCAATGTGCCTTTATGGTTATGTCAAAGCCTGTATGAGTCAATTCTCAACATTTCATCATCGGAGTCGATATGGATTCAATAATCCAAATACTATGGTGATTTACATTTCACTAGATTGATTCATTAGTTTCTCTAAAATATATTTCCTTTCAAATACATTAGAGACTATAAAATCTGCAATCAATTATATTCTCATCACTATGAGTTTCCACATGATATCCACTTGCATAGGTTTCTTTGGAATTTAATAAGGTGTGATCAGCTCTCGGTACATATAGAGATTTTGTGACTTTTAATCTTTGTTCTATCTTGGAAACAAAATTTAAACAGTGCTTTGCTCGATGATCCAATCATCGTAATCACATTATAAGGAACTAGTTCAACAACTAGTGTATATTCCTTAAGCTAGTATGAAGGATGTTATATATCAAGTCTTTGGAGACCTAATAAATGGTGTAGCCTTATTACGTAACAAAAGTGAGGCTCAAATCAAGTACTTTAAAGTATATGTTACGATTCAGAGGAGATGATATACTCTTCACCCAGATATATCTCAAGTGTTTTATAGAATTTTTTCATCTCGTGATAATGATGTACTTTTCATAACTGCAAGAAATCAGTTACTACCATGGTACCTGCATTACATCAGGTTGAATAGCTTCTAAAGACCGGAAATCTCTTGTTAACATACTTTAGCATCTACTGTTACTTTATTATAATGGATGAAGTTGAAAAGATAAAAATGAAAAAACTTTTCTGACTCATGTCACCTTTTGTGAATTTCTTTCCACAAAAGTTGAGGTATTACTTTGCAACATATCTTTGTTCAAGTTATTAACTCTTTTATAGTCTAAAAGTTAGTGGAATCCATCCCACTGAACATTCAAATTTTTTGTCTGTGTGTGTGGTGGTGGTGGTGGTGGGTTGGTGGGTGGGTGGGTGGGGGGTAGTGGTGATGGTGGTAGGGGGGATTTCATGAATGTTTCAGAAACTTCCTTCAGAGCATTTCATCGCCTGAAGTCAATATGCCGCCTTTAAAACATAGAAACTATGCCTTCATCTTTTGAAAAATGCATAGTCATCGATTGAAGGTTTTTATGATGGAAGTGTATCCCTTGTAGACACAAATGACTTTTGTATCGGAAACTCTTTAATGACACTCGAGTACTTATGAGACCCGAGTTAGTTTAGTCAAAACCCGGTTAACTATTTGGTCAATGTATGATCCATTGGGTTGACTAGTTCATAGTTAACAAAATTGTACATATATAGTCCATTATATATGAAGTACTCAAGACCATTGATAACAGCAGACAACTGCTACCATATCCGATGATGATGAAAATTTCATAGAAGATTCATCAATAGATTCTGCCAAACTTAACAAAATTTCAAGGAAATCCAAACGGTTATACAAAAAGATATTCATGAAGTCGTATGACTGTTCCAGTTAACGTTTTTATGGACATGGCTGGAAATATCACGTACTTTGTAGTACTTACCATGGTTGGATCTTTATAAAAAATTTACAGCTCAAAAAGAACAATATATAACACATACCAAAAATACAGCATAATCCAACAGTTGGAATTATGAATATTAGGTTTTACGCGCTGTTATAAACTGGGGGTTTTCTGAACGTAAAAAGTTTCATTAAAATCAGGTTTTGGAGATTGCATCATATTTCGATTTGATTGAAACTTTAAACGACTAAGTAACACCTAATTATGTTAAACATATTAAAATTTCATGAAAATATAACAGCGAAATCTCTATATTTGATAGTCATACATTCGTGGAACCCTAATAAATATTATGAAAACGAAATTCTTTTGTTGAAAGGGAATACTTGGTAACACATCTATAATATGAAAAAAAAAATAAGATCAAAATCATGTTAATCTTCAAGAAGTAATTCATCGTCGATCTCGAATGATAAAAGAAAATTGCACAGTTGATAGAGTCATGCTGATAATGTGTTGAAATGGAAATGCAGAGAAAGGTAAAGAGACAGAGAAGTATAAGAGTTTCTTATTGATAGGTTTCCATAGTAGTACATAGTATCCTTTACATACTAGGAAAATGGAAAACCAAAAATCTTAAAGGGAAAACTAAAAGACTTCTATATGGGCTGCATATACATGGGGCCAAGACCCTACAACATAAATTTATATATAAACAAAATATAATCAGAATATCAGAGTGGCGTAGTGGTTTGTCTGTCAGCTGAATAACCCTTAAGTCAGTGGTTCCAACCCTGTTGGCTTATTATTTTTGTTTAAGTTATTAATTTGTTTGCTTCAAAGAATACACTTTGACTCATTCAAAGTCAAATGGCAGTCAAAAATCTTATTGTAATAAGGAATATGCAGGATTGATAATAGATACGATTCTGTGTTACGCTTTGAATCGATTTAGAAAATTTCATGTTATTTTTTTTAAGTTATTAATTTGCTTCAAAGAAGATACTTTGACTCATTAAAGTCAAACGACGTTCAAGAATCGTATTATAATAAGGAATCTCCACGATTGATAATAAATATAATTTTGTGTTATGATCTGAATCAATTTAGAAAATTTTCAAATGGAATCGTACGAGTCGCGATTCGACTCGTACGATTTTAAAAACTATGCTCGGGATTATTTAAGTCATGTATTGGAACGATCTATGGAGGAATTGGGGTGGAGACCAACTACATTGTTGAAGTGATAGCTGCAATTGTGGCAATAGAATGAGTTGTTGGGCTAAGGTGAGACAATATTATAATTCAGTCCGACTCTAAATCTATTGTTGGTTCAGAAGTGGAAGTATTCCATGTGCTCATGTATCTAGGTGGAATAGAGGCTGAGTGTTAGATTCTTGAGATTCAATATGTTCACTGTTTCAGCTAGATTAATTTTTCAGTGGATTTTTCAACGAAGGGTGGGGCTTGCTTGTTGTTGCTGATCAAAATTCTGCTTCAGGGTAGATAGGATTAATTGGTTATCCCCGAGATTCTCGAGATTCCCGACATCCCTTATTTTAGATTCAGTTAACCAGATATTCTAAAAAAAATTGATGTATCTTTAGTGTTCAATTGGAGAATTACTAGATGTAACTGTTGAATCTTCTTTCATTTAATAAAAAGAGTAAGATTTTGTGTACCCAAAGGAAGCCGATAAAATGGGCGAGATAATGGTTTCTGGAAAAGAATCTGATCAATTTGGTAAGATTGCCTTTTAAAGAAGATATGCTCACATGGAAGAGTGATTTTCCCAACTGTTTGAGAACGACATTACATTTTGAAATTCTAGTTTTTTATCTCATGACATGGCACTAAACTATCCTGAATCCATCATTAAAATCTAACCATATTCACGAACGACAAAATGAACATGAAAGTGCAAAGAAGAGCATTCGAACGACAAAGACTTGAAAATGATCATGAAACTAAATAAATTAAACCTAAAAATTAAAAGCACCCTACGAAAAACGATGAAAATAAGAACTAGCTTAGAAATGAACCTCAATCTAGGAAACAGTAAAGAGCGAAGCTCATATATGTTATTCAGAGCAGATTTAAACTCGTCAGTGCTTACCTGAATCTGAGTTGAGATATCAATCACTATAGAGATGCGTGAAAGAGTGCTATACAAGAACAATTACGTTATTTGTAAATAAGAATTTATATTTTTTAATTTATCAAAATAACCCTAGTTAACACATATTATAATGCTTTATCAAAATAGTACTCACATTTGACTGTAGTTATGGTGATAATATTATTTGTACACGTGAAGGGTGTGTGAACTACGCTACAAGTGAAACAATGACATTTTTCGGAAGCCCAACAAGGCTTTCGGCTCAATGAGGATTTCTCTAATAATGGGTCCATGAATCATATTTTATATGTTGGTGGCATGTTGATGTGTATGACTTGTTATTTAAGAAATATATCATATTTGGATAACAGTAGTTACTCTCTCCTGTCTCTAGCTATTTAGGCTTAGGGGAAAATAATTTATGAGGCGCCTTCGTTCTCTACTCAGATCTGCTCATCTTCGTTAGATCTGAGCACACCTGATATTGGTTAAGTAGTATTAGTAGTTTATTAGTAGCTGGTAGTTTATTCAGGTTAGTTCAAGATATTTATCACTTGCATTTCAACAAGGTTTTCACCCCTTAATGAGTTTTGTGTTCTACCCTTTAATGGGGTTTGTTGTTTTGCTTCAAGACCGATTCTTTCTGTTATTAATCACGTTTCTCTAAAAAGGTTCAAGGGGTATGTGTTTGTTGTTGAAATCCGGCGACATGAAAGATGGTTAGTATGGGTTAACATTCCTTTGGTGTAGGAGTTCATCTTACTGAACAAGAAAAGAGCAAGATGGTCAGTATTTGTACCGAAAAACATTCCCTCTTCATATACACTTGGGCTCTTCATCATACATGTATGTGTGTTGCACTGGAGTTCTTTCTCTTCCTCTCTTAAATTTATTCATTTATTGTATGTGGTTTTAATTTTGATTATTGTTATTTTCAATCTTTTGTAACCTTGATATGGCAATAGTATAAAGGAGTTTTTTTTTTGTGATATAAAATGGTGGTTAGTAGTTTCGATAAGGACTTGTTAATGTTAACTCAAATCTTGGTTAGTATTTAAGATGACTACAAATCTCAACCGAAGTGATATAAGATAATATCAAATCTCAAGATGATTACGAACCTCGATTAAGAAAAACATAAGATAGACATGGTATACTTAATTATATGGAATAAATACAAATCTAGGTGGTCGTTAGGATAACTATAAAACCTAACCAACTTAATTTCTTTTTCACCTATAAATAAATGATGAATTCCAACTCTAAATGGATAAACTCTCGATTCTAACTCTTTCTCGCCGGCATAAAACTCATACTGACTTGCGCGAAGCGTCTTTTTTTGTGTGTGTGCAGGTCTTTCCTTCTTACCTAAAGCTATTATTATTTGGGCCAAACGCATTAAGCACCTGTCTCGAAGATTATATTTTTTTATACCGAGAAATACCAATAATGTTAAAGAAACTTTAATTATATACATTTTAGTGATAACACATGTGCTATGTGTATCCTTGCATTTTATACTCTTTCGACAACATAAATTTTGAAACACTGTAAAAATTCTTGCTTAACAATAAAAATCTAATATTCAGATCTGTACTTATTATATAAATACTTTAAAGTTATTTACAAAAATATAATAAGAAACTTATTTGTAATCTAGGTTAATTGATATTTGGTACCTACATATCATCCAAAATTATTAATATTTGTCCCACTTATGGCTGGGTACATGGAAATGACATTGACTTCCGTTGACTCCGTTAAATAAAAATTTAATTGACTTATAATCTAATATATTTATGCATTAATTATTTTACCGTTTATTTGTTGAACATTTACATCAGCACTACCAAAACCACCATCAACATCATATCACCACTACTACCATGACCACTTAGAACATAAAATCCAGCCACTACTAACTCAACCATGTACCACCACTGTCATATTTAATTCATTTGATATCTAATCAACAGATATATTTCACAATATAAAATTTTGAATCATTCACAAATAATGAATTCGTTCAATTGCAAGATACCAAATTATAAACCGATCGAAAGGGGACTGAAATCAAATAGATAATAATGAGATTAATTCAAGGGTCATCTCTATCTTAATTTTGATAACATCTTCTAATCATTGGAAATCACTCACAAGAACCATGGCGCGTAGTTGCACAGAACTAGGGTAGAACTTGTTGAGATTTTTTGTCGAACACTTGATATATCTCTTAATTGTTGGTTTCGTCCTCTCCATTTGGCTTGATTCCTTGCTCAAAATTCGAGTTCCCTGTAAATAGTTCAAATCTAAAATAAATCCATGCTTCCCATCCAATACAAACACCAAAACAGTTCGCAATCCACAACATTTATAAGCATAAACTAACGGCAACAAGAGACCTTCTCAATTGGTCTTTCAACAATAAACTCATCCCAAACAAGGTCAACCCAAAAAAAACCCGTTATAATCCTTGTAAAAAATTCGAATAGACCTATCTCATGTTCATCCTCGCTCTCAGTATCTTCTTAATCTGCTTCATTCATCACCATATTTCAACAACAATAGTTGTTAGAGCACTGCTCAATCGAACTTGCAAGTTTTGCTATCTCAAGCTTGTTGTTAATGTTAGTTGCACAAAACTATATCTTGATAGCGTACTAAATTCATGTGTCGGACTAAGTTTAAAGGTCGGTAATTGAGTATCAGGCATCATCGTTATAACCCTCGAAGACTGAAGACCAAACAAACGTATTTGGAGAACTTCATCAATAATAGGTATGTGATGACTCAACCATTATATTTATTCACATTAATTACCATTCTACCTATATGACATTATGTCGTATGACCTATGATAGATTTAACGTTGCAAATAAGAAATTTCGAGTCAAGCTTGTCTTGTTAACATCTCGAAATATGATTCCAGCAACGGATGTTTATAGGTCCTTAACAATCTTAGTTCGAAATAATTTATTGTTCAAGAACTATGTTTGTGTCATATGGATCATTTGGAAATTGACCAAGCAATGATATGTTATATCCATGGAATTTGGAAATGTTTCAAATTAAACATCAAAATAAAATTTCAAGAACTTACTGAAATCTGGACTCGGGGAAGGTACACGTACCTAGTACGCATACCATAGATATCCGAGGTTTCGGAATAGGTAGGTACACGTACCTAGTACGCGTACCTCAAGGGGTCTGAATTTCCGAATTGGGACAATACCCGTATCTAGTACGTTACTGTATTTGATCTAAGTTCATGAAAAACGAAGAGTTATGCATACCTAGTACGCATATTGTTGGTCCCTAAATTCACGAACTGGTCATACGTACGCATATCGTTTCGCATACCTACCCTGTACGAATTATGCATATGCTTATATACTATTTTTCTAAATATGTGTAGCATTGCTATAACTCTCGTAAGTACCTTTGAGACATCATTGATCACTAAAACACTTGTATTGCGCATCATGATTCAAATCTTTTTTTTTAAATGAACACGATATTGCTTATAAGTTCAAAGGGAACATTATTAAAAACCCCTCAAAATTCGCCCCTTAAAATATACCCTTATTCAATTTTTAAAAATACCCTTGCTTTTTGAAAAGTAGAAGTAACTAGCACAAGTTGCTTTAAGAAGTTGACGCAACTAGCACAGGTTGTTTCTAAAAGTGGACGCAACTTTATACAAGTTGCTTCCAAAAAGTGGAAGCAACTTTCGCAAGTTGACTCTAAATTTCTTTTTTTACCCCTCGGGGGTATTTATGCAAGGTCAACAAAAATGGAGGGTATTTAAGCCATTCCCACAAGTTCAAAAGGCATATTTGACGAGAACTATCATTATACAAGGTTCCGGTACCCGAACTCATAGTATATATTCTTCTATGTGACTTCAAGATAATATTTCTCGCATGCTTACATGAACTCCTTAAAAGAGTTTCACCTAAACATCAAAAGTGTTTGGTTGACTCTCAAGTTATCTTATCTTGATTTCTAAGCAACCCTAGTCTTGAAAATATATAAATATAGAGACTCAATCAACTGGGAAATTCAATCCCTGACACTTCTGTGTCCTAGTTACTTGCTAGAGTCATCCTCTATTGACCTAAGTTTCCTCGAGCAACATAATTATATCTACGATCTAAAAACTTCACTTAGATATTCATAAAACCATGTCCGATTATCTTTTTCTTGATAGTTCATGTATCCTAATCTTGTTCATTCTGTTATTGAGGTTGTAGTACTCTCCTTCAGAAACAACATAGATAAAAATCTCAAAGTTCTTGTTGTCTCAGACCGTAGACAACTCCGATTGTGTACGTAAAGTAAAGTAGAGTCGTGTTTTTTCGGGATCGTATCTAAACTAGCGTAGGCAACGAACCAATTAAATTCCACAAGCGAGGTCCCGGTATAGATGGCATTCAGCAGGACCCATTACACACCCACTAAATCCGAGTATAGGGATAAACTAGACATAAACTAGTAGCCTCTTAGCCAACGCCCATTAGATCCAAAATTGTAAGCAATGCTTTCAACCCACTAGTTAAATGTCCACCCAATTTTAACACCTTGCTTGTAGGTGGGTAATAAGTACATTTCATAATACCAGGCACTTACTAGTACCCGTAGTCGGCTCCGTATTCTTATACTAAGAATGAATTATCCGTCCACCCAATTAATTAATTAATAATATGATTTCAGGTGATTTTTCTCTGTTGTGGTTAAAAGCTGAATCAAGCTCTCTTCCTAGAGCTTCTGGCCCCACTTATGATATTTGGGCCAATAGGAATCATTTGTTTTTTCACACCACCAATCTTGGGTATTTTCGACCCCACCCCGATGGTTATTTTTCATTTTTTTCTTCTTCTTTTTTACCACCTCTCTAGCTCTCGCTCTTTTCTTTTAGCTCTACTTATTTTCATTCTTACGAAGAAACCCTAGCGTTAATACTTTCTGTCTCTAATCTTCCTTTTCTCTTTTCTTCTGTTTTTCTCACGGTTTTTCTCTATAATTATGTTTTGATCCGTAGGTTGTAATCCGAATTCATGTTTTAATCGAGTGATGGCCCTCCCATAATGGGTTCGTTTTGATTCATCGTTGTTTCTTTGAATTTGTAGAAGCGATTTCTGTTGGATCAAACAACCCTATAATAGTTGAATCAATCTCTGTGGGTTTTTTTTATTGTATGAAGCTACGGTTTTTAATTTTTATTATTTGATTTTTATTGTAACCCTATTTGATTTGGGTTTTGATGTTGTAGGGTTGTTGTTGTAAAGCATACCACAGTTTCACATGTAAAAGTTGCTCAAAAGTGTTTGATTTGTATTTTGATGTTGTAGGGTTGTTACTTTTCACTACATGATCAATGCAATTAACCTGAACTATTGTATTTGTGGGTGAACAGGCTCATGGCTGTCTCAGTGCTTTGCTTTCGATGATACCATCGAAAATTGCTCTTGCCATAAGGTTTGTTCAGTACTTCTGTTTATGTTGATTATGTGTTCAGTGGTTCTGTTGTCACTATGGGTATGGTTTTGATGTGATGATGTTTCTGTTTATTCTTAGCATTAGACTAAGATCTGCTTTTAATGTTAATATTAATAGAAACAAAAATAGAATATTAATTATGATATGCTTAAGTACTTTTGTCGTGACAATATGCAGCAAGGTATTAATTCATAGTCCGATAGACACATTTTTTGTGTCTGAATTGTCCTCAGTGTTCTGTATTGTTAGTGCTCAATTCTGTATTAATTTTGGTGTTTTGTGTGTTTGTAGGTATTTTTGGAAAATAAATATTGTTGGAAAATTCGGCTCGGAAAGTTGCTCGGAGCACCCCGGAAGACAATTGTTATACGGACCCTCACTTTTGCTAAGGGGCACCCACGACTATGTATAGCCCAAATTCATTCTCAGCACCCATGGCTAAGGTCAACCACGAACAGGATATGGGCACTCCATCCCCTACCTTTTGAAATCATTTTTGGCGGGAATTTGTTGCAGGGGATGAAATTTCTGTTCGAGAATTGGACGTATTTAAGAGAGATTCAATCACCGAAAATCGTTGGGATGGACTTGCTAGGATTAAACAGGGTCGAGATGTCTTCTTGGATCGAGTAAACTGGGTTGGACAATCGTCTTCGACGAAACAGAAAGAAGATAAACTCGGATTTCCTGGATTGATCACAAAGATATTTTGGGAGGATATTTGGTCGGATATTGATTGGTACTGAGGTGTAACGATGTAACAGGGCCGGTAATGTTGTTAGTTTTGAGAAATAGGGAAAGCTACGTGGAATTGGAGAAAACAGGGGGCATGCATTTTTCTCGGGTTTTCTGTGGATTGAATATAGAAGATACGTGAAGATTTGTTGCTGCATGAGCGTGACTCAATTGTGTATGGGTTTACAGCGTGTTTGGAGCGTATCTGCTGAGGATTATCACGTGCAGGAGAAGAAACGGGAAAGAAAATATTCTCGTGAACTGGCAGGGAGCAAATGAAGATTTCGGGAGTTATTACACAATATTCTTGACCCTGTGAAGGGTATAAATAGGTGCTTCGAGCATCAGAACCAGTATGGAGAGTTAGGGGTTAGAACAGAGAGCAACAGAGTGATCAAATCACGAGTTGCAGAGAGGAGTTTCTGCTGCTGCAGAGAAGATGAACATGAAGAACATTAGCTGTTAAGGACAGTCGTTTTCTAGGGTCGTATATTTCAAGTCTGTAACAGTCCATCAGTAACGTATATCTTCAGTTCGCAACGCCCGTTCTGTACAGCAAGTCTGTAACGCTCATATAGCGTTGCAAACTAGCTGCTTTGATTATTTTCTCCATTTTCACCATTGTAAGCACTTTTTGAGTAATAAAAAATCTTTTGAGGGTGTTTTCACCATGAGAAGCTAAACCCCATCACTGGGACAATGGAGGAAGCAACTTTTCATGATTGTGGTAAATGAATTAATTCTTTTATTGACTTTTTGCATAGATTTAATTGCTTTATGATTTCTATTAATTACTTGTTATTTTGTTAGATGCCGCATGCTTAATTTTAATTAATTTAGATGCGTCATGCTTATAACTTACAAATAATATTTTACGAAATCTATTTTTGGCAAAGAACTAGAGTCACAACTTCTTTTGTTTGAGCCATATTATCTAGAGTTAATGACTGAACCACAACAATATGAAAAGTAGTGAAATCCCGCGTCTCAGTGTCTCTTCATCTTGTGACATAATTTGTATATTTTTAGTGTTTTTCCTTTATTAATCCTAAAAACACAAGTCTGAGTGAACGACAAACCTATTTACCACTATTAAAATTCGATCAATTTTTGGCGCCGCCGACGCGAATTTGTGCATAGATTTGTTTTTAGGTTTATTTTTATTTTTATTATTTTTGTTTTTGTTCCTTTTTACGCCTTTTGGTATTTCTTGTTTGTTTTCAGATTTGGAACTGAGCTAAAGAAAAGGGGAGAAAGTGCTGAAAACAAAAACGAAGCCACAGAAGAAAAGAAATGAGGAATCCAAAAGGAGTGAAGAAGAAAATTTTTGTATATAGATATTCTATTTTATTTTTATTTTTAGAAACTGCAATTAAGGTTTTTATTTTTGTACTCTTTTATTTTCGGACATTGAACTTTGGGACTTTATTTTTTTAAATCCTACGGAAGGGTAGTTTCAAATATAAACTGCACAGGAAAGGACGACGATTAGGATATCGCCTCGGCCCCTCGGGTTCGTACATGACATACGAGTCGTGGCCCGAGTCGACTTCAACGGTTCATCCCCCGTCTGGAACGGGAGATAAGAATTCTAAACACCCGCGAATCCCCCGTCAGCGGGTTTACTGGATGATTTTGTATGCATATATGTTGAGGACCTGAAATCGGATTTAATTTTCTAGTAAAGGGCAAGGCCTGGCCAAATCAAGATAAGGACTCGGATTTCATCACCGTTTCCTTCTTGCCCGCCTTAGGAACACGTAACCTACACGAACCTAAGCTTAAAATACTGAATAGAACGAGACCGATAGGGTAACGAGCTTAATAGGAAAGTCATTCGAAAAATATTGGTTACTATTTTAAGCATACTTCGAAGTTCATGATGGTTTCTATGAGTTGAATGCGTGACTGCGCCGCCTTGTAATGCGGTGAGGCCTTGGGTATCAAAGATCCATGCAGCTTCCCCCGCCTCTATTCAAATTACTTTGACTCGGATTGATTCCAAAGGGGTTTGCTTAAATTGTAACGAATTCTATTTCGAAGGATTAGAAGTTGGTCTAAAAACAATCTAAGTGAAGCCTTTATGCTTTTTGTTTTCTAGATAAAATAGGCTTGTTGTGGTCGAGTCAGCCTTCTTTGTGTTTGTTTAGAATTCCCTTGCAGTTAGGATGTCGAACTGGTATTATAATAGCCAATACAATGAGTATCCGACTGAGCAGCTTGGGCATTATCCTTTTTATGACCATAGTGTGAATAGTGATTGGGAACGCGAAACTTTTGAAGGTTATGGTCCATACCATTGTGAGCCCAATTACTATCCACATACCCACAGGTCATACGAGCAAAACAATCCTTCTATTTCTCTAGAAGAGTCTCTCAAGAGTTTCAATGAGTCAACACGGAAGTTATTTATGAAAGAGACTTATAATATTCTTCTCCCAGAAGAGTTCGTAGAGCGGTCAACTAAGATATCTCTAGAAGAGACCCTCAAGCAATTTACTGAGAGTACAAATAGGATTGTGGAAAAACTTGCTCAGGATAGTCTTAATTTCCAGTGTAGTTTTCCCAATACCACCCTCGAAAATAAGGATAGTTTTTATTCACATAATCAAGATGACGAGGTTAGAATTGGTAACACTACTTGTTTTGATAAGGTTCGATCATTTTCATGTTATTATAGTGATGATTATGATGAGGATAGTATTGATGAAGAACATGAAATATGTAGGCATAGTGATCAGGAATTTGTTACTCCGATTGAGCCTTATAATGATAGTGTTGTTTCTAGTACAAATCCAAATAATTTTAATAATTATTCACCTATTCAAAAGGATGAGGATTTGACTAGAGATACCACCGTTTTAGACGATGTAGTTCATGAT